>NC_089511.1:6494293-6831793 GCF_036850995.1 Saccopteryx leptura
CAAACTCTGGTCTGAGACGAATGTGTGCTCGGCCCGAAGGCTCCTGCTGCCCGGGCCTGGCCCGGAACCGTCCTCGCCTGCGTCACCTGGGAGCTTGGTGGGACGTGGAGTCTCAGCTCGCACCGCAGACCGATGGCACCGGGACCTAAGGTCCCTGGATAACAGGTGTGCGAGGCAGGACGTTATTCACTGCTGGTTATACCATGTGGTCATCAGTGCCAATCCGTTTAGCTGTCCTTAGGGTGGCAGAGAGTATTTTTAGAAGTGGACTGAGGTTTCTTTCTCAGCCAGTCCTTCCTTCCCATACCCTCATGTCCATCACTCTTCTGAGTCTGCTGGTCAACAGAAATAGCTGAGTGGTGAGAGGAAGAGGAGGCTGACCCAGTCTGGGGGGAGGGGGGTTGAATTTCTGAATACATGTGTTAAATGTATAGGGAAGGAAGAGAGGGAGGGAGGGAGGGGGGAGGGAGGGAGGGAGGGATAGAGGAAAGGAGGGAGGGGAGAGAGGGATTAATGCTATAATAAATTCACAATGTCCTATGAGGTAAGTGTTACTATAATTGATAAACACAGGAGGCTATGTATTTACTCAAAGTCACAAAGCCAGCAAAAATCAGAGCCAAGATCCAAACCTGGTCATCTCTCCAGAACTCCCACTCACACGACTTTTACTACATTGCCTTCTAGGAGTTACTTATCTGGAGACTTTGACTCGATCAAAGAAAGATCTTGGCCCTGGCTGGTTGGCTTAGTGGTACAACGTCAGCCCGGTGTGTGGAAGTCCTGGGTTCGATTCCCGGTCAGGGCACACAGCGGAAGCGACCGTTTGCTTCTCCACCCTGCCCTTCTCTCTGTCTCTCTTCCCTTCCTGAAGCATGGCTCAAATGGTTCAAGCAAGCTGGCCTGGGTACTGAGAATGGCTCTGTGGAGCCTCCACTTCAGGTGATGAAAATAGCTCAGTTGACAAGCAATGGAGCAGCAGCCCCAGATGGACAGAGCATCCCTCCATAGTAGGCTTGCTGGTGGATCCCAGCCAGGCCGCATATGGGAGTTGGTCTCTCTGCCTCCCTGCCTCTCCACCTCTCACTTAATAATAAATATAAATAAATAAATAAATAAAAACAAATAAAAAGAAAGATCTTGCTAATAATTGAAACATCTTTCAAATGGTAGGGACAGCCTTATGTGGCTGAGAGGCCCGTGTTTCTAGAAGAATTCCAATAAGGACGGGAAGCCTCCCCAGCTTTAGGGCTGCTCTAATTCCCTGCGCCCAGAAGGATGACCCCTGGACTAGCAGCGTCCCTGGGGCAAAGTCTTGGCCTCCTCCCAGGTCTGCTGAAATAGATCCCGCATTTTCCTAGCCCCCGCCCCACCCCCTACCTCCCCACCCCACCCCCGCCCAGGGGAGGAGCAGTGGTTGAGATCCAGGCTTTGAATCATCAGTTTCCGGATCCTTGTGCCCCAAACCTGCTCAATCAGAACTCTGGACGTTTAAAAAAATCTACGTGTAACAAATGCACTCAAGTGTCCGTACAAGCAGTCAGGTTTGGAAGCCAGTGGCCGGTGGCCTTCGGGGGGACCGAGAGCACACAGGCCTAGGGCTCACTCTCTGACCCGGCAGGGACCGGGAGCCCTGGTGTAATGGGCTCCCCGTGACTGCACCTTGGTTCGGAGGCTGCCCCTTCCACCCGCTCCCCAAGCTGGAAAGGTGCCGCCCACAAACCACGGGCACCCATGGGCCTGGTGTTCTACCTGCAGCCCACCGCACCGGGCTGAGGCCAAGGGCAGGCTGCCTCTGGCCCGCCCTTCCTTCCCAGACGGGAGTCCCTCCACGCAGGTCACTCCACGCCGGGTGAGACCCGCACGCTGCAAAGTCCACTCCACTCCACTTGCAAGAAACCATGAATAACTGTGAAATGCTTCATTCTCGTATTTTCTCTTTTCGTTTCTTTTTTAGAAATAAAGTCTTTTAATTCACCTACCATTGTTGATTGTTCGTATCTAGTCACATTTCCTTTAAGTCTTCCTGAAGGGGAGAAACACCGTGTCTCGGAAACTAGACACCCGTCTAGCGGGGGCCCCTGGGCCAGCCTCCTGCCACAGCCCCCTTCCTCCTGCCCAGCTCCTGCCGGCCCCATGTTCATGACGACGGCAGTGAGCATGCACACACCCTTCCACTGCCCCAAGCAGTAAAAGCAAAGGCAGTGGCAGTCACTGGGACCAGGAGCTGGCAGTGGTAGTCGCTGGGACTAGGAGCTGTGAACCCCAAGTTCGTCCTCTAGTGACCAGCTGGTTTATCTGGCTCCCCTGTCAGGCTGCCCGCGCGAGGCGGGTCTGCAGCCGTCCTGTCCTCACTGCAGGCCCAGCACCCAGCAGTCTGAACGCTCTGGGTGCCAACAGAATATCTTCTGATGCCTGAACGTGTGAAAACTGGAATGAATAAGTAAATGAATGGGTGGGTAACACAAGCGGAATTAGGAAGAGAAACCCCACTGGGAGGAAAAGCACCCAATACTTCCACGAGCCAGGTGGTAACACTGGAAATACCGTGGCCCTGAGCCGGCAGCCAGACTCCGGGGTTTGAAGCGGGGCTGTTCCCCTCCCCGTCCACGTGATTTGAGGCAAGTTTCTTCAGTCCATTTCGCCTCCCTTTCCTCTTACGAAAAGAAGGTGTAATAGCATAACTCCCCTCAGAGGGCTGCTGTGACTTGGCCCTTGAACGACTTGGGGATGAGAGGTCGCCAACACCCCTTCACAGGAGACAATCCACATGTGACTTCTGACTTCATGAAACTCAGTTGTCCCTCAGAATCCACGAGGAATCGGTTCCAGGACCCCCGTGAATGCCAGAACCCATGGATGCTTACGTCCCTTATATAAAACGATGTAGACCAATGCCTACGGGTGGCTCTCTACATCTATGGAGTCCCAACCATGAATAAAAAATGCTGCTTTTGATCCATGCATGTGAAGCCTGAGTACACAGAGACATAGAAAGAAAGAAAAACCAGACCCTCCTACAGTGGACATGCAGAGTTCAAGCCTGTGTTTATTCGAGGGTGAGCCGTACGTGCATAAGGACTTGGTGCCTTGTGTGTGGTCAGCACTGTACACACCTTTGCTATTATTACCTCTGCGTCCATTCTTCGGAAAGTTGTGGAGGTAATGAAGACCGCGCCCACATCACCCTCTCCCAGATCGGTCCTGCATTTGAGAAGCACAGGGAGAGTGCCTTGGCCTCACACTCGGCCCGGGTCTCGGGGCCAGGGCGGCAGACGCACCCGGCGCTGCGCACGGTGCTAGGGCTCTGGAGGCAGGAGGGAGAAGAAACCGTGAGCTCATCCAGGCGGGGGGAAAGGCAATGACAAGACAAATGCTCAAGAAGTCGCAATGATAAGACAAATGCTCAAGAAGTTGCAATGACAAGACAAATGCTCAAGAAGTCGCAACGACTTCTGTTTTGTTTTCAGCTTTGTTAACGTTCCTTGAAAGCGATTCTGAGTTCCCTGAGATTGCAGAGATCTTGCAGGGTCCTGAGCCAGGCCTCCTGAGTGAGGGCGTGCTGGGTGTGGGGGGACTGGGACACTGGGGGTCGTGGCCACTTCCTCACCTACCGCACGGCTTCAGCTCTGCAGAAAAGGTTGGGCAACTGGGCCTCCCCCACTCCTAACTTCTCCTTCATAGATTTCCCTTTCTGCCGAACGCACGTGTTCGCCCGAGCCTGGCCGCCATGACAAATGCACAAAAAGAGTGAGAGAGAGGGAGTGTTTATCGGGACAACCGAACTAAAGAATGAGCAGGGGTCAAGGGTCAGCCATCCCCGAGCGACAATGAACTGGAACCAGTTCTCCAACCGGACTCAAATAAATTAGCAAAAGCATCTCCACAGACACAGTGTCTCCCATCAGGAAATCTTCTTAAGCAATGAAAAAAAGATTAATTTTATTATCAAGGGAAATATCCTCAAATTCCAGCATGACGACTATATTTTCACCAGGGGACACATTTTTTTTTTTCTTATTAGCTGAAGCTCTTCCAATACAATATTCTACTGTTGCCTTTGAGGGAAAAATGGATATATTCTCACTGAATTTGTTTATTTGGGACATAAAATGTGGACAGAGAGAAGAATTTTCAGGCAGGTGTAAGAAATAAGAAAACCTGACTCTTATTCCCTAATGGCATTCCAAGCTACCCCGGACATGAAAGACTTTAGCTGAATCCATGAAAGTTCTTAGAAAACGGCTGTTGAAACACATTCGCAGAGTAAACGGGTAGCCGCATCTCCGTCCCTCTGAAGGAACCACATGGAATCACGTCCATCTGGCGAAATGACACCTACCGTCCCTCATTTTGCATGGATATCTAGTGAGCTCCTGTTTGGTATTTCAAACAATGAAAGGCTTTATCTGCAAATAGAGGTTGGCTCTGCCGCATGGCATAGTGCCTCTGCTGAATTGGGGCACCGTGCTCGGACTAGCGTGGTTTGCTTTGTTCCTGTTGAAGTCACGTTAGGCTGTTTTCCTTGGTCGGGGAGAAGGGCCAGCCTTCGCCGCTGTCAGAGGGGACTGTGGCAGGGCCAGTCCCTAACGGAGGTACATAAGAGAACTCATCCGATTCTGCAGTGGTTGAAGGAAAATTGTCCGCTAGCAGGTCCCCATGATCGATGGGAAGGAAACCACCCAAGAGAAGCCTCCCTGTGGGACGCGGGGATGCAGGCAAACAGGGAAATGGTCGGGCAGCAGCCCAGGCTCCGAGCTCAAAAGGAGATAGAGACTTTTGGGTGATGCTTCCTAAGGCCTGCACGAGAGGGAAGAGAGTCTAGGCCATCGGTGAGCCGCAGGGACAGGTTCGGTTCCACCCAGGAGGTTCACAGATCCCTGCAGTGAACTCCGTCGTGCCCAGGTGTATTTGTCTAGGGTGCCAAGCGTTTCACCACCACGCTCAGAGGAAGGAAGGGATCTTCTAAAGAGCGCCGCGGTCAGTTCTGTCAGGACAGACGTTGACCAAGAACACCGGTAGTGAGGGTGTCTGTCTGAGTCCTTCGTGGTAAGCAGCACAGAGGAGGCTGCAGCGCAGGGTCCCTGTATTTCCTACCCGCCATCCCTGGGAGTTCCCACAGGACCCTCCTGGTCACCGTCTTCTGAATTCATCCCACACAAAACGCATCCAGCCGTGGGGGTCGGGGGACATCACGGGCAGAAGCCCAACCCTCCTGATATTTTCAAATTTCTTCTTTTTTATTATTATTATTTTAACTAATAATGTTCTTTGGCTATTCTTCATCTAACAGTATTTTGGCTGATGGCGAAAGGCACTTAGGAGAAGGGATGACCCAGCTAGCGAACAGAACCTTGTCTGAAATAAAAATCAATGGCCCTCCATGCAGATGGCAGAAGACGCTGCACACAGAATTACTGTACATTTAATTAAAACATTCCAGCCAAGCCCATACATCTGGTATTGATTACCTGGCCTGCAGTTGCAGGGAGTTAATTAACGCAGCCTGCGCGCAGGACACCGCGTGAAAGCCAGAGCGGGCGCTGGTTGTCCTAGCAACAGGTAGAAGCAAGCGGCTCGCAGACTCAGCCGGAGGAAAGGCGGCGTCTCACTGAGGTAGGCGCAGAGGCAACGACTTACACATATGAAGAGGCACCTTGAGTTCAGAACACACTTCACGAACATGAGCCACTGTGTGTGTCTGACGGGCCGAATGGAGTATCTGCACTGAAGATGGGGAGATGGAGTGGGAAGGGGGCCATGGGGGTCCCGCCAGATGCTCCACTCCAGTCTGAGGACTTCCTCAGCACTCTGGCTCTGAACGCCCACTCCTACAGGAACCCGCTTGAAACAAAGGCCAGAGGCCATTCCGAATAATCTCCCAGATCCACAAGCAAATGGGTCCGTTTATTTTCCCTTCCCCAGAATGAGGGCGTCCTACTGGGAAGAAAGCACATTCTGGGGGCGGGTGGGACAGGGTCCCTCCATGGGAACTCTTCGTGCTAATACGCACGCTCTCGGCCACTCCCTGGCTGTGCACCCGGGGCCCTCTCCTCGGCTGCCCCTGAGCTGGAGGGGCCATTCTGTTCAGACAGGATTTCTGCATTCGGTGGTTACTGTAGAGGAGAACTGGTAACTGTGGTCCCTTAACAAAGACTAACTGTGCACTTACAAAGAGGCGACATCAATGCGCCTATTAGAGACCAAACCCTGGCTCCACTGTCTCCCCCGCCCCACCCACACACACACAGCACACACACACACACACACACACACACACACACACACCTCTGATTAAACTCCAGACAGTTCCTTACTGAATCTAGTATTCCAGCTCAGAGTTTTACACCCTCTTAAAATACAAATAACTTCAGGGATGGTGACATGGTGACATTACAATGATGATGAGGAGGAGGATTAATTAAAGTCCCTCATTACCTAATGTCTCTATGACATGCCAAGATCAATGCTAGGTGATTTCCTCTATGTTGTTTAATTTAATAGTCACAATACACCCTAGGAAATGGGGGGTTTTAACCCTGAGGAAATTAAGACTCACGAAGGTCAGTTAACTTCCCTCCAACACCGGTTAACGGCAAAGCTGGGATTTAGACCCATCCTCCTCCAAAATCTGTACTCTTTCCAGCTTTTGCTAAGAAACCCCTTGCCCGCCGCTTTTTAAAATTAACATGGAACCCCACGCGGCACCCTGATTTATGAACTATGTAAACGCATTGGGCCACCTGCGGCTGCCCGCACGCTCGCCCCGCCCACCCCGCCGCACAGAGCCCCCGCGCCCCTCCGCACAGAGCCCCGCCCACCCCGCCGCACAGGGCCCCCGCGCCCCTCCGCACAGAGCCCCCGCGCTCCTCCGCACAGAGCCCCCGCGCCCCTCCGCACAGAGCCCCCGCGCCCCTCCGCACAGAGCCCCGCCCACCCCGCCGCACAGAGCCCCCGCGCCCCTCCGCACAGAGCCCCCGCGCCCCTCCGCACAGAGCCCCCGCCCACCCCGCCGCACAGAGCCCCCGCGCCCCTCCGCACAGGGCCCCCGCGCTCCTCCGCACAGGGCCCCCGCGCCCCTCCGCACAGGGCCCCCGCGCCCCTCCGCACAGAGCCCCCGCGCTCCTCCGCACAGGGCCCCCGCGCCCCTCCGCACAGAGCCCCGCCCACCCCGCCGCACAGGGCCCCCGCGCCCCTCCGCACAGGGCCCCCCCCGCGCCCCTCCGCACAGGGCCCCCGCGCCCCTCCGCACAGGGCCCCCGCGCCCCTCCGCACAGAGCCCCCGCGCCCCCCCCCGCGCCCCTCCGCACAGAGCCCCCGCGCTCCTCCGCACAGGGCCCCCGCGCCCCTCCGCACAGGGCCCCCGCGCCCCTCCGCACAGGGCCCCCGCGCCCCTCCGCACAGGGCCCCCGCCCACCCCGCCGCACAGAGCCCCCGCGCTCCTCCGCAGCAGGTGGGCTTTGAGGACGCGCAGGCAATGCCCTGACCACCACCCTGTGCTCCGGACTCGGCAGGAGAGCAGCGCCCAGGTGACCCCTCGGCCTGCCTCGTCTCCCTCGCAGCCGCCGCAGAACCCCACCGAGCACTGGGGCACTGGGCTTCTTCTCACTGGGTGGAGCAAGCAAACAAAACAATCAAAAGGAAAAGAGAAATTTTAATCCAACATGCACTTTTAGGCGGCCTTAGAGAGTATTCTGTGGGGGTCTGGCTCACTTTCCGAATCACACTTGTCTTGAAGCCCAGAGTTCACATTAACTGAGCCGTGAGCGGAACCCTGGGAAGGAGCCCCCGGCTCCACGGGCCCTCAGGGACTCCCTGTGTGGCCCTGCACAGGCCACGCCCTCTCACCCCGGAATTCCCTGGTGAATCAGAGGTAAGCTGTATCACACACCCACATGTCATTGCAACAATGTTTCTGTGTAACGCCTTTACCATTATTTTTTTAATTAATTTATTCATTTTTTAGAGAGGAGAGAGAGTGACAGAGAGAGAGAGAAAGAAAGGGGGGAGGAGCAGGAAGCATCAACTCCCATATGTGCCTTGACCAGACAAGTGCAGGGTTTTGAACCAATGACCTCAGTGTTCCAGGTCGACGCTTTATCCACTGTGCCACCACAGGCCAGGCCTACCATTATATTTTAACAGACATATTGAAAAGAAAATTTTATATCTTTATCATAAACATAAGGTAATAATATGTATCCACATAACTATGCACCACTATGATGAAAAATAGACTTGTCCAGTACCACCTAAACGAGTCGCAAGCACAGCCAGAGGTTTCATGCCATTGTGGTCAGAGAAGATGCCTGATGTAACTCCAGTCTTCTTAGATTTACTGAGAGGTGCTTTGTCTCCTAACGTGGTCTATCCGAGAGAATGCACCGTGAGCACTTGAAAAGGATGTATATTCTGCTGCTTTGGGGTGAAATGTTCTGAAGATATCAATTAAATACAGTTGATCTAGTCTAGTGTGTCATTTAAGGCTGCTGTTTCTTTGTTGATTTTCTGTCTGGAGGATCTATCCAGTGACGTTAGTGGGGTATTCAAGTCCCCTACTATTAGTGTACTGCTGTCAGTCTCGCCCTTCATGTCCATCAAAATCTACTTTATATACTTAGGTACTCCTATATTGGGTGCATAAATATTTACAATGGTTATATCCTCTTGTTTGACTGTCCCCTTTATCATTACATAGAGACCTTCTTTGCCCTTACAGTGGCCTTTGTTTTAAAGGCTATTTTGTTAGATATAAGTATTGCTACTTCAGCTTTTTTCCCATTTCCATTTGCATGAAGTATTTTTTTCCATCCCTTCCCTTTCAGTCTACGTGAATCTTCTGTTCGGAGGTGGGTCTCTTGTAGACAGCATATGTACGGGTCTTGTTTTCTTATCCATGCAGCTACCCTGTGTTTTATGACACAGGGTACACAACAGGGGACCCACACCTTGAACGTCTATGCTCTAAGCCTCTCGCCCCCCCCCCCCCCCCCCCCGTGGATCCTAGCCCAGCAGGGTAGGCTATCCGGGGCCTAACCAGGCGACCGTGAAGCTCACCCTGTCCGATGAGCGCAAGCCACTGTGCAGGTGAAACCACAGAAAGCGGAGCTCACCTCAGCTGGGCCCAGTATCCGATGAGTCTTCCCTTCGGACATGCCACCCAGTATCCGATGAGTCTTCCCTTCGGACATGCCACCAGAAAGGGTCACTGGGTCCTGCTCCAGTGCTCTCCACAGCTGGCCACTGGATATGCTGACCCTGGGCCTCCCTGGAGGAAACCCAGTTCAGACCAGTGCAGGACACTGCCCATGACTGGCCTTCACCAACCTTCTTGGAGCTACAAGCAAACCAGAGGTTGTGGCTGCCTCTGCAGGGCCCAGATGCACATGGAAATACCAACCTGCACACCTAGACTGGCTTTTGGCCACGCTGGGCCTGGGGCAAGTCAGCAAAAGGCCCAAGGTTCCCTGAGATTCACCTCCTGCTACCTCTGTCTGCTGGCTGCCTGTTGGGCTACACCACCAAAAAAAACACCCTGGCAAAGTCTAGGGCAGGGGTTGTCAACCTTTTTATACCTACCGCCCACTTTTGTATCTCTGTTAGTAGTAATATTTTCTAGCCACCCACCGGTTCCACAGTAATGGTGATTTATAAAGTAGGGAAGTCACTTTACTTTATAAAATTTATAAAGCAGAGTTATAGCAAGTTAAAGAATATCATAACAATTACTTCCCAATTACTTTATGTTGGATTTTCACTAAGATTGGCAGAATAAATCTTTATAAAACAACTTACTATAGTTAAATCTATTTTTTTATTTATACTTTGGTTGCTCTGCTACCGCCCACCATGAAAGCTGGAATGCCCACTAGTGGGCGGTAGGGACCAGGTTGACCACCACTGGTCTAGAGCCTGGGGCAGTTCAGGGATTAGAAAGGTTGGTGGGTATGGCTCCCACCCCAAGGCACCAGGTGTCAGTCTGTTCTGACTTTTTCATAGACCTCAGTAGTTTGTGGCCACTTGGGAGTCCACTGAGGAGACATTAGAAACATTTATCTTCATATTATAAGAACTTCTTCCAGCTTTTCCCCTTTGGGATCTAAACTTCTACTACAAGATGGTAAGAGAGATGTTCAAGCAGCATGCAAGTTGAACGTCCAAGACAGGTGAAGACAGCTCCCCATGCTGGAGATGGCTGGAGGCAGAGACAGCATCTGGTAGGGGGCCACACGCCCACCTGAGATACCATCAACCACTCATGGACACCTGCGCTCCCACCTGCCCTTGCGATTTCTCTGCCCGACAGAGCTGAGTGACAAGCACACACCTGTGTCATGAGATCCATCCCTACACACGGGTTCCTAGGGTAGACATGGCATCTGTACATGCCACACACATGGATGGTCCTTCTCTTCTTCAACACCCATCACCAACTTCTGTAGGGAGCTATTCCTTCATTCACAAACTCGATGTCACCCATGTTACCACACCTATGAGATAAGGGCCTGATGCTCACTTTGCAGTTGAAAAAACTAAAGTATGTAGGAAACAAACAAACAAGCCGCAACAAGCACGTCAACCTTCCACCCCAGTCCTGTTTCCCCCGAGCTCCAGCCGCCCCCGGAGAGATAATGCTCCATGCAACTCCACACCCTCACCACAGAACTCAACCAGCACCCTTCACAGACGTGCGAGTTCTTCAAGATTCTCTAGGGAGCCTGGTCATGGTGTAGGAACTGTTCCAATTCAGGGGGGCCCAGGGACAGGGACGCACAGAATGTGAGATTTCTCCTGCCACTGAAAGTGGTTTTAATGTGTGGCCCATGGGTCATACTTGGAGCACCGTGTTCTACAAGGGCCCAGAATGAAGAGACAAAACGGAGTCTGAATCTGACTTTTATTCACTGTGTGAATTTAGGCAAGTTACTTAACATCAACGTTTCTGATCCTCTCTCTTCAACTGTAACGTAGAAAAAGTAACACTCAAATGACTGAAGACTGAGCGAGCTATTAACCATCAAGGACCTGAGACAATGCCTGGCATGCAATGAATGCTCAAAAAATACTGTCTATTATGAGAGTGACAACGGCATTTTTGTTCTCTGTTCCAACCATGCCTGGCCCTCTCTGCAGCTTAGAAAGGAAGCCGAGAGCAGGCAGCACGGCCTCTGAGCTGGGGCACAGGGCAGACGTTGGGCAGCCCACACACAGGGGCGCAGCTCCAGCTTCCTGTAAGACAGCCATCATGATGGAGACTGTATGGAGTTGGATTTCAGAGGACGGGGGGGGGGGGGCAGAGCAGGAGTCCCCAGACCCTGAGCTCTAACTCTCCAGCCCAAGGTCACTGTTCAGCCCCCCCTGGACCCTTCCTACTGCTGCTTCATCAGCTTGTAAAATGGCATGAAGTTTCTTGGGCTGCAATTAAGAGAATGCATACAGACCTGTTTCTCTGTGTGGAGCCTCATTAACGTGAGTGATAGAGTGAAGGCTGGCTAACTTTGCAAGGATGAGAAGGGAAGAGCCAAATACCCAGAAAGCCGGGAGGTTGATGAGACACAGAAAGCGCTTTCAGCACCGGGAATGAGAGAGAAACTGTTTGGGGGCAGATACTTGTCAGAAGCTTCTTAAATTTTGCAAAAATAAAAAAGGAGAATACAACCGTTCACAATGATCTTAAGTTCAGAGACTTCCAAAGAAAATGGAACACACGCAACAGAACTTTCTATTACGTTAAAAGCACAGAGAGACCGCCCCTCTCATTATGCAAAGTTTTACTGAGCACCTACTATATCCCCAAACTGTGTTAGGAAGGGAAGACAGGTTCTTCAATGACGAGTAACCCCCTGGCACCTTTCTTCATTCCGGAACTGTTAACTCCTCTCCGTCTCAGTGTTCCATTCACGCAGCAGCTGCTCCTGAGCGCTCAGGCCTTCTCGGTGACCCCAGAGGGTGTGGCGCTGAGGAGACTACTGTCTGACTGCCCTCTGCGTCCCTCCCTCCTGGTAACAGAGCATGCGCGCATAGCCATGGCCGTGGCAGTGGGTCACCCAGTGCAACCCGTGCCCCAGGGCTGGCCTGTGACGGGCACACAAACACAGCCTGATCAGAGCCCTGCTCAGAGACGTTCTCACTGGAGAAGATGACCAGATGTCTCTTCAATCCATGGTCGGAGAGAGGAGGACTCTCAGGGCTACGCCTCCCAGCAGGGAGGAAGAGGAAGAGGAAGCCAGGTGACGGAGAAGCAGAAGGGGGACACACAGGCACAGGCACACACGTGCATGTGTACACACGAGAGCAAGACAGAGGAGGTCCAGGTGTCTGTGGGCGCTTTGCTCCCAGGATCTGGGACACCTACAGCCGACTTCATTGCTCTTCCCTTATTTGGTTATAAAAGCCAAGAAATGATCTAGTTAAACTTGGGCTCCTATTACTTGTAAAGCCAAGCATTGTAACAAAGAAAAGGAAATAAAATAGAAAATAAAATAGGCCATGATCTCAACTTTCAAGGAATTTAACACCTAGTTAAAAAGCCAAGTGGAGCTATTTGAACCACTAACAATTTGAACAGCACAAATACACACTTACAACGTCCCCCAAGGTCTGCCATTCTCTCGTTCAGAGTGTATCCCTTCAGTCCATCAATCAGCTCCTGAGGGCAAGAGGAGGGCACAGACCCTGCAGAAACCTGGCAATCCGAGGCCGATGCAGTGGGCCGGGGCCGTTTCCTGGGCGGGTTCCCGGGAAGAGGGCCGAGCTGAGTCTGCTCTTCGCAAATCGGCACACATGCCCTGCGCCTGGCAGAGCGCCCGGCCGGGGCGGGCACCACATACATACACATTTGCTGAGGGACGAATAAAGCTGCCGTCCAAACCCGCTCTCCTGTCAAGTACGTTCTGAGAAATGCTACATGCTTCACCCTCTTCTTAGAGACCACCAGACAGATGAGCCAAAATAAAGGCTCTGAGAAGTTCTGCAGGAAAAACATACTTTTCCCTTTGTCTAGTGCACTGTTCCCCACACCTCTTACCACTACGGAGCCTGTGTTACTGGGCAGCACCACCAGCAGCCCCACCTCGTGAATCTGATGTGTGGCCCATGCGTGGCGGAACGCTGGACAAGTACTGCTGGTGAGCGCGCAGACCTTTCAAAGCCTGGCCACGGCACAGCTAGAGCGTGTTAATCGCCCGCTCCGTGCCCCCACCCCACGTCTGTTTCAACAGGTATGCCTGCCAAAGGGGTGGGAGCAAGGGGGGGTAGATTCCTAACCCAGTCGGAAGACTAGCCCCCAACCACCGCCATCTACACCAGCCCCAACACAAAACTGGAGAATGAGCTTATTGACCAGGCAGCATATAATAGCAAGGCAAGCAGAGAGGCCTTGAATCCAAATGTAACAGGCTGGCACAGATCAGGAAAGAGTAATCGAGTCAGACTCACACTCTGAGTCATTTTTAGGGAATCAGCAGGTTCTCCCGGTGTAGCGAGATCCTAATCCAGCACCATGGTGGGAGGAAGTTCACGCGACGGCGCTCACGGTCAAGTCCGCAGGAACCAGTGCGCTATGTTAACGTGCAGGGCAGATCGGGACGGGCCGAGGGGCAGGCAGCTGATTCTAGGTATGACGTGTGGCCGGCACACAGCACTCTGCTTCTTCGGGAAGTGCTGACATTCCCCGTAAGAGAACTAAATCGTTACAATGGTTAGTTACATTCGTTTCTGTGAGTCCTTGCAAAGAGGGCCCTAAAACCTGTGCTCAGGAGCTGACTCTTAGTTCTTGGCCAGAATGCAACAGGCAAGTGGCGAAGTGGGGAACGGAGATGGCTGAGGCCCTTTCCGCGGTGGCTTTGTTCAGACGTGGAAACCAAACCTGAAGATGCAGACGTTTCTTTCAAGTATAGCAGTGGGGGGGGGCATGCAATCTGATTTAGGGGGACCTCTTCAGCTGGTCACTTAATATTGTGTTACACCCGGCTTTACAGATTCTTTCCTGACATCAATGGTCACCTCAGGAGCTGGCTGGTCCCAGCATGCCTCTCTTCCTTCTACGGAAAAAAGGAACTCCACTTTGTCTGAAGAACGACCGTCTGAGTAAGCTGAGGCTGACTCATCCACGGAACTTCACGACGGAGGGAGAAACACGCTGTGATGTGTCAGTCAGCTCAGGCCCCTCTCCCCCTCGCTCCTCCCCACCTGTCGGGCTGAGAACACTACGAGGGCACTCACCGAGTCTCAGTAACAGCAGGATGACCTCACGTCGTCCCGTGAGTACGGCGTGCCCGGTGTATTGTACACATGGAGCAGCTCGCAGCATGCTAACTGGTGCAACAAAAACTCCCACATTTCAGTGAGAGTTGAACATAATAAAAGTTGACTTTTTACTCCCACAAAGTGCAGTGGGCAGTAGTGGGGTAGAGCTTTGTATGCCCCATTCAGCCAGAGACACGGGTTCCCTCCACCCTGCCCCCCCACTCCCTAGCGCCTCGGAGACCTTACAAATGGCTGCAGGCCCAGACAGGTCACGGGGCCCACGTCCAGGGCCTCCATGGACCCGCCTCTCAGACGTCCACTCACGTTCCACGAGCTAGAACTCCGCCATCCGACCTCCTCTAACCGCACGGGAGGCTGGGAATGTAGCCCGACTTTGCGTCCAGGAAGAGGATGGACAACATTTTAGTGACGACAAAGTAATGTCCACCACCACACAGTCCTCACGTGATCTCAGCCGACCCTGCCAGCGACCCACTGTCCGGGGTGGGCACCATGGTCTTTCCCGCTGCACAGTGTCAGTCTCGGCGGGTCCCCTCGGGCGAGCTGGGCTCAGAACGCAAGTCCTGTGCCCCCCACGCCTGCACTCAAATGTGCTCCTCCAGCTGGCGCGATTGTGCCCGACTGCACCCCCATCCTCGGGATATTTGGCAATGTCTCTAGACATTTTGGTTGTCACCACTGGGGGGCGGGGAGTTGACAGAACTGGCATTTTGTGGAAAGAGGAGGATGCTGTTACACATCCTACAACACACAGAAAAGCCCCCATAACAAACGTTCATCCAGCCACAGCGTTAACAGCGTCCAGGAGAGAAACCCGGCCCTCAGCGTTGCACACCGCCATTCCAGGGGGGGGCTGGCCTCCGAGGGCGTCCCGCGGAAAAGCTTCTGAGACGGACACGATGCTGTGACATTTAAGTAACAGAGGGCTTTTCCCCTTTAAGTCAAAGGGCAAAGCCCCTAATTATCTAACTTATGATAGATGTTATTGGTCCTATAAAAATATGAAAATATGAGTGCAAATAAGCAGAAGCATGACATGAGCCAAGACAAAGCTCCGCTCCAACCAGCATGGCCAGCTGGTGGGGGGGCACAGGCATGGTGTTTCTTCTCATTATCAGCACTGCCCGATCTCGGCGCACACACTGAACGGACACTGACACGAAGTGACTGTGGCAGCTGGTTCTTCCTCACCACGACTCCGAGCCCACGGAGTAGCTCCGCAGGTAAGACTGAGGTGCTTCTTACACTAAGAGGAGTGTTTTGCTTTGCCAGTCCCAAAGCTCCCCCGCCAGTCTCAGGGAAAACAGAGGCTCAGTGCCGCCCGGTGGCCTTGCTCACAGCCTCGGCTCTGGACCCCGGCCTCAACCTGGGCTCCCCGTTCCCTCGCCGACCTGGGCTCCCCGTTCCCTCGCCGGCCTGGGCTCCCCGTTCCCTCGCCGACCTGGGCTCCCCGTTCCCTCGCCGCGCGGCCTGGGAAGAACGGCTCGGAGTCACTTCCCTCACCTGCACAATGGAAATGACTGCATGTGACCCGCAGAGCAGTAAGGATAAAATGACACAACCCTGTGAAGTGGCCCCACCACTGCCACCAGGGCCCACGGAGGGGGTACCCGCTCCCACTAGTGTGCTCAGCCCCGGAGGCAGAATGGTACCACGAAGACCGAACCGTGGCCTTACACCCATGCCAGAGCTGCCGCCTGGTGCCCTGCCCTGACCGGGAGCCGGGCCACATCAGCTAAGTGCCTCTGAGCCTCAGTTTACCCGTCAGTGAACTGGAGAGGATCCGGGCTCCGGCACCTGCTCTTGGGGCGGCCCGAGGACAGAGAGGGGTATAGCAGGATGGTGGTCAGCACGAGCTCTGGAGCCGGACCACCGGGGTCCGACCACAGGCAGGGCCGTCCTCTGTCCCCCTGCTCTGCAGGGGCGGCCTCCGTCCGTCTCCAGGGACGCTCGGACAGGAGAGCTATGTGGCACGCCCATGCAAGCAGCCACGGCCAACACCTTCTATGCGGCCTCTTCTCCTTTGCACACGTCTCCGAAGACCAGCGGAGCGCGGGGTTCAGGCTGTGCGGAAGGTCGGCACAGAGGGGTGTGAGGCACGTCCTTAAATTCCATCGCCACGCTGCCGTGGGCCCATGCCACAGGGAGAACCGGAGCGCCTCGGAGAAGACAGCCAACGTGGAGGCAGCACTCCTGAGACAACACCCAACGCAGCGTCAACTCATCCGGCACGCGCAGTCACCCCAATCCAGACCTCTCGCTTCATCCCCCCCGACCTTCCCGGGAGCTGAGAGTCTTCAAGGCAGGTCGTCCTACCAGCTCCGCTGTGCAGAGGAGGAGGCGTGTCCAGCGACTTGCTCGAGGTCAGGTGGTCACTACGAGGTGGAGCCCGGACTCAAGTTCAGACTGCCCATTCCTGACGCACACGCAGCCTTCGTCCTTGATGGGGTACGAGGTAACCCGTTCCCTACAAGAGCCACGGGGAGCTGCAAGTTCTCCAGAGGGGTATTCGCATCATTTGAGTTGTTGGTGTCAAAGGAGTGACTGTCCTGAAGTTGTAGACCAGCAGGAAATTCCACCTTCTCGCTGTGCCCTCACCAGGAATCCAGGGGGCAGCGAGGCAGACAGCGGACACCTGGCACTTGAGGTTACCTGTCACAGCTTCCTCTTGAGCAAACAGCTGATGCTCTTGGAACAGCTCCAGAAATCCGCGGTGACCGTCGTGGACTCCAGCGGCATGCTGACGGGGGAAGGCTCTGAAACACACCTGCCAGCCTCCTGACTCTGCGGTCAGGGAATACTGAGAATGGCGATGCCACCGACCCGGCCACGGTGAAGTGTCTGGGGGGTCAGGACAGAGGGCTGTGACCAGCAGGGGAGGAACCAAACCAGAACACAGGGGCAGCAGCGTGAGCTCGCCAGGCGCAGCCCCTCACCCTCGCTGGCTGGCACTGCCCGGGAAAGAACACCAGAGGAGCTGGATGTGTCGACCACGCACGGGGACACACGACAGATGTGCCGCCCGCACAGGCTGGACAGCGCGACTTTCCCTCCGCACCCTCGTCCCGTCCTAGGACCGAGCACCCTCGTCCCGTCCTAGGACCGAGCACCCCCGTCCCGTCCTAGGACCGAGCACCCCCGTCCCGTCCTAGGACCGAGCACCCTCGTCCCGTCCGAGGACCGAGCCTGCTGCCTCGGAGCCCTCCCTCCCGCAGGATGGAAACGCTCTCACACGCATTTGCGAGCAAGCTTAAATCATGATTGACAAAACCAAATTTGTTAATACAATGGTTTGAGGCACTTGACAGAAATTTTTGTCAACACTGTAGATTAAGGGATTCAAAAAAAAAAATGAAATTTGCAGATGAAATGGCTTTGATGTTTCTCATGAAAAGCATTTTGTTGACAGATGGGATCAGAGGGAAAAAATGTGCGTTTTCTCAATGCACGGGTTTTAAGTCTTTGACAAAACGTGTATTAGTCCTGCTGCTTTTGCTCATTTTGTCAGATGCCCCACAGCCTGGCCTTTAGCCACACAAAGGGCCCACTAAGCAGTTACAGGGAAACCAGCTACCTGAAGTGTCAGGCTGGTCCTACGCAGTCATGAGCTGTGGCCATGCAATTTTTCAGATGCTTGTTGGCTAGTTCCCAGACACGTTATTTTAAGATTGTTCCCCAGTTAAGAAAGATCTTCTGATATCAGTCAGGGCAGTTTTGGACCAAAAACTGTTTCTAAGCCAACGGTTCTCAAATCACAGCCCACAGGCCAACAGCATCAGCCTCTCCTGTACATTTATTGGAAATGCAAGTTTCTGGTCCCCACCCAGACCTCCCTCCAGGTGGGGCACAGCAGTCTGGATTTTCCCAAGCTGCTCAGATGACCCAGTGCGCCCCGATGTCTGGGAACAACGGACTGAGAGCCAGAAAGAAACGGATTGGTTCTGTAACCGCGAAGTTCACAAACACATACGAGGCTTCAAGCAGGGTTGTTCCCAGGAGCTCAAACAGTGTCACCGGGACACCAGCACCAACGTCCCTTCTCTCCTCTCGAGTGGCAGAGCTCCTGGGTATCTTCTCCCTTCCCGATGGCCAGACGCCGGCGGCTCCAGGCATGGGCCCACCTTCCCGACTCCCACGCAGGAAAAGGATGCCTCTCCCGACAGTGCCCCCACCTTCCCCACTCCCACGCAGGAAAAGGATGCCTCTCCCGACAGTGCCCCCACCTTCCCCACTCCCACGCAGGAAAAGGATGCCTCTCCCGACAGGGCCCCCACCTTCCCCACTCCCACGCAGGAAAAGGATGCCTCTCCCGACAGGGCCCCCACCTTCCCCACTCCCACGCAGGAAAAGGATGCCTCTCCCGACAGTGCCCCCACCTTCCCCACTCCCACGCAGGAAAAGGATGCCTCTCCCGACAGTGCCCCCACCTTCCCCACTCCCACGCAGGAAAAGGATGCCTCTCCCGACAGTCCCAGCAGAAGGCCAGGAGCGAGTCCAGCCCTGGTCCCGTGTCCTCCCCTCAGTTTATCACGTAGTCCACGATGTCAGACTCTGACGGGTCAGTCGTGGTTCTCATGTCTCAGGCACTAGTGGCCTGAACTCTAAAGCCAGAAAGAGAGAGGAGGGATGGTTGCCCGTGGAAACCCCAACGGGAATGTAGGAAGACAGGGGAACAGAAACTAGCCAGGCAGAACGCAGACACCTGTGACAGGTAGAGTGCTGGGTTCTCCAGTACATCCCAGATGAAGGTAAATGCGGTTCCCTAAATCTGCACGCCTTGCATTAAATGTTACTCTAGTCTAGATGCTGCAGGTTGACTCCTGCGCTTAATTTCCTCCTCCTCCTGGGGGGGCCTCTCTGCTCTTCAAAAAGGGGGAGATTAGTCCTTAATAAATGCACCCCGAGAGCCGCCCACAGAGGACCTGGGAGACAGGTTCCTTAGCCAGGCCCACGTGTCTCTGAATGCAGTGCCTCAAGTCTGACGACGGGCGACATCTGGAAAAGACTCTTTAGGGAGCCTGGGGCGGTTCTGCACGGGTCGGGGGGCTGGGCGGGGCGAGTGGCCGTCTGCCTCGGGCCTGGAGGGCCGTCGCCTCCCTCAGCAGAGCCTCTGTTTCCCGGCGGCTCACAGAGGAGCTTACTGAGCAGAGGAGTAAAGAGCTCATGTGCAGAGTTTGGCTTTCATCTTGAAACCATGGGGGAATCTGAGACATCCCGGGGGTGTCATCACAGCGGCCACACCTAGTGTTTCACAAACGAGAGAAGAGAGGGGACGTTGTCCGTGCCGTGCACCATCATCTCTGTCCGGGACAAGGCAATGCGTCCCTTTTTCCTGGAGCAAATCCTCAGTAAGTAATCTCACTCTAACTTGAGGATTGCTATCAAGAACAAGTACCCTGTCGAACGCCTCTTACACCCCTGAGCGTAGTCCGACCTGCTGTTTGTTTGCGCCCTGCCCTCTGCAGGGGGCTCTCCCCAGTGTCGGTTGTATCTCACCGCCCCCTGTATCTTCCACGCTGACATGAACCCTGGCACAGCGGGGCTGCTGTTACATCCGTATGAGTCGCACTGAATTAAGTGGGGAAAGGGTACCGCTTCCTATCTGCTATGACGTAGCCCCACTGCAGCATACACTTGTACAATATGTTCCCTGGTTTCTACGCTAGGGCGTCTGCCTCCTCGCCGCTACGCAGGCTGCTGGCCACATGGGCAGTTTTAAGGACTGCCTAAAGCCACCTTTCCTCTACAGCCTAGTTATGTAAGGATGACCTTGGGAGGTTTTTTACACCCAGCTCCCTCACACGACCACGAGAGGGCAGCAGAGAACACAAGGATGGCACAAGGGCCATTTTGTCCAGCCTTTGTCTCCGGCTCCACAACTCCCACAATTTTCCAGGCTCTGGTCCTTTTGTTAACTTAGGCTTCGCAGGTGCAAGCTTGAGTAAGGGGCAGCCTGGCCTCACAGCAGGGAAAGCCACTCCCTTTTCTCTCCTAACTTTTATTCTGCTTCTTTAGAAAAACAGTTTTCATCGGTGGGCCAAATGACTCCAAGTTGATCAAATGCACCTTTTTTAAAATGTCTTAAGTATGGCCTCTTCTTTCAAAAAGAAAAAAATTAACATCTTATCCACGTATGTACGTGAGGCTGCAGCCTTCCCTCCCAGGGTCCTTTCCTGTAAGATCTTTAACGGGGCTGCTCTCTCAGTCTCTCCAGCATCCATTCTCCTCCCGACCCAAAATCCAGTCTGGGAGAAAGCTCTCCCTGGAAGGATAATTAAAGTGGATGAACCAGGCCCCCAGTCCTGGTAATCCCAGTAAGCCTAATTCCGCTTCTCTAGATGGAGGGATAAGTACATGCTCCCGTCGGAGTCCTTCCGAGCTGGACGGCTGCCCACACCGATAAATCACACCCCAGATAAACGCAAGGTCACGGAGACCAGGTTTCTGCATACGGAAGATTTAATTTGGTCTAGGTTTGATCCAATTGCAAAGGTCAATCACAGCCACCCCCACACACACCAAAAAAAAAGCTACTTAGAGCTAAATTTCAGGAAGAACATCGAATCCTTGCCGCCGTGCAAAATTTCTTTACAAGTTTCAAGAAAGTGTTCTTAAATTTAAAATGTGAAATCAAAAGAGCCCTTTAAAATAACACTTGAGTAATAAACTATAAAATGAATAATTCCATTCCTAGAAGTCTGTCTACCCTACATAAACATACATATGCATGCATATTCATAGAAAGACACACACTGCAGCATTATTTGTTACAGCAGATCACTGGAAACAACCTAATTATCCATCAGTACGGGATTATTTAGATATATTTTAGTACGTTTATAGTATGAAATACCACACAGCTAAAAAAAAAAAGAGTGAAGTAGACCTATATTTAATAAAAGGGACAAGTAACTGAGAAATACTAACAGTAATGCACAAAAATGGAAAACCTATCGTTTTGGCTTTAACAACTGCACCTCTGTGCATGAAGGCGAATGCAGGACGGGCCGCACTCCGGGGTCTGGGGAGAGCTGCCCCTGGCACTCCGGGGTCTGGGAAGAGCTGCCCCTGGTCTGGGGTGTGGCGAATGCAGGACGGGCCACACTCCGGGGTCTGGGAAGAGCCGCCCCTGGTTTGGGGAGTGCTGTGAGAAAGCGGATGTTTCTCCATATTCCGCTCTCTCTCTTGCAATTACTTTTTTTTTTAATTATAAAAGTTGCTTACACTACTGGGCCCAAATCAGCCAATGTTGTGCCTGGTCACTTCTGAGTCTTTGTTAACTAAAACTGTAATTATTTCAGGCACTGTTTAACACTTGGTCTTCATATCCCAAGGACAAAATAATAGTTTTAAGTTTTCACACTTCATAGATTTTTGGAAACTAATTTAACTCTGCTAGCATGAGCAAACAAAGCACAGAAGAAAAACGGAATATACATCATTGTCAAACTGAACGTGGACAACTGTCCTCTTATTAGCTTTGCCCAAAGGCACACATAAGAGTGGAGTGTGGGAGCTAGAGGAGAGCTCAGAGGTTTGCCCAGTGTCCCCTCATGCACAAACGCAGACAGAGAAGCCCAGTGAGGTCAGGGGACATGGCCAGCCCATACAAGTCCAGCCCAATTACCTGGGTTCCTTGACCACCTCAGGGAATGACCATGTCATTTCCCATCTAAAACCAGTACACTGGTGAGGCTGAGAGATGGCCCTGTTCATAATACACTGGGACAACAGTTGTAAATCAGGACTCTCTTGTGCCGAGTGGACACACAGACACTGTCCCAGTTCAACGGCACTAAATTCCGAAGGAGCGCACCCAGGAAGCTCGCACCCACCGCCGTGGTCCCCCAATGGGAGGCCTTGCTGAGGGTCTTCCCCACGAAGGCCCCTGACAGCAGTCATCTAGCACATGTGTTCTTTTATCCCAGCTGCAGAGGCATCGACCATCACCTTCCAGGATTCTCAGAAGACACTGCCTAGCAAATACTTTAAACAGTACAGGGAGAAATAAAACCAAACATAGAACTGATGTTGTTCTCTACCGTTCCCTCAGTGACTCTCAGAGCCCTTGATGAGGACAAGACACCCCTCCTGGCTCTCGAGCCCTCCCCCCGCCCCCCCCCCAGGGGGCTGCCAGATTTAGCAGGTGAATATATGGAACACCCAGTTAGGCTTTCAGATAGACAGGGGACAGTGGATGCATTTATACTAAAGAAGTATGGCAGGTTTACCTGAAGAGGAGGTTTCACTGGGCACCCTGTACTGTATCTAACCATCCTGTGACTGATCTCACTCCACCTCACTTTTCTGAAGGTCTAAGACATGCCAAAGATGGGTTGGGCTTTCAGGACTACTGACTGGACCCCAGGGATTAGAAGCCCTGGGGGAACATACAAAATGACTGCATGACATACCTGCTCAAACCCACTCTGTGGGAGGCAGCCTGGGCCAGTAGTCAAAGCAAATTCTATTCTGTCTTCTCTCTGCTCAGCAGGAAAGAGAGAGGTGGCAAGATGCAGTGTTGCTGGTCAGTCTGTCTTGTCTGTTTCCCTTCTAAAATGGATGCTTCATAAGGTCAAGGACCCTGTGGGCCGTAACCACCAGGACCGTGTCTCCGGGACCAGAACAACTCCTGATGCTTCTGCACAGCTGGAGAATGGATGGATGGGAAGTCCCCTCCGCTGGGAATGCTGTCCTGCCCGCCCTCGGGAACGACTGACTTTCTCCTCAGCTTCTGCACAGCTGGAGAATGGATGGATGGGAAGTCCCCTCCGCTGGGAATGCTGTCCTGCCCGCCCTCAGGAACAACGCCTGACTTTCTCCTCAGCTTCTGCACAGCTGGAGAATGGATGGATGGGAAGTCCCCTCCGCTGGGAATGCTGTCCTGCCAGCTCTCGGGAACGACTGACTTTCTCCTCAGCTTCTGCACAGCTGAAGAATGGATGGATGGGAAGTCCCCTCCGCTGGGAAAGCTGTCCTGCCCGCCCTCGGGAACAACGCCTGACTTTCTCCTCAGCTTCTGCACAGCTGAAGAATGGATGGATGGGAAGTCCCCTCCGCTGGGAAAGCTGTCCTGCCCGCCCTCGGGAACAACGCCTGACTTTCTCCTCAGCTTCTGCACAGCTGGAGAATGGATGGATGGGAAGTCCCCTCCGCTGGGAATGCTGTCCTGCCCGCCCTCGGGAACGACTGACTTTCTCCTCAGCTTCTGCACAGCTGGAGAATGGATGGTCACCTCCGCTGGGAATGCTGTCCTGCCCGCCCTCGGGAACAACACCTGACTTTCTCCTCAGCGATTCCATAGTCCGCCAGTCGGCTTCATCTAGGCATCCATTCCAAAAAGAGCCACATCACATAATCTAGTCATATCTGTCTCCACTCTAATGAATGAAATTCTTCAGGGGAGAGAATGACTTATTCATTTATGTAATGGCCCTAACAGGACAGTGTTCCAGGTGCTTAAAATGACTAGATAGTTAAGGACAGGTATTAAGAAAGACACACTCTGGCCTTTTATTTTTTACTTGTGACAGTGTATTTTTAAATTAATTTTGTAAAAAGTATCTGGTTGGGTAAGTATGTGGCTAACAGAGTAGTTCCATACTTTGCAGGTAGACGCACACACCGGTGGAGGCTCCAAGGTGGGGCTGGGTGGTTGCGGGTGGACGCACACACCGGTGGAGGCTCCGCCAAGGCGGGGCTGGGTGGTTGCGGGTGGACGCACACACCGGTGGAGGCTCCGCCAAGGCGGGGCTGGGTGGTTGCAGGTGGACGCACACCGGTGGAGGCTCCGCCGAGGCGGGGCTGGGTGGTTGCAGGTGGACGCACACACCGGTGGAGGCTCCGCCGAGGTGGGGCTGGGTGGTTGCAGGTGGACGCACACACCGGTGGAGGCTCCAAGGCGGGGCTGGGTGGTTGCAGGTGGACGCACACACCGGTGGAGGCTCCGCCAAGGCGGGGCTGGGTGGTTGCAGGTGGACGCACACACCGGTGGAGGCTCTGCCAAGGCGGGGCTGGGTGGTTGCAGGTGGACGCACACACCGGTGGAGGCTCCGCCAAGGCGGGGCTGGGTGGTTGCGGGTGGACGCACACACCGGTGGAGGCTCCAAGGCGGGGCTGGGTGGTTGCAGGTGGACGCACACACCGGTGGAGGCTCCAAGGCGGGGCTGGGTGGTTGCAGGTGGACGCACACACCGGTGGAGGCTCCACCGAGGTGGGGCTGGGTGGTTGCGGGTGGACGCACACCGGTGGAGGCTCCGCCAAGGCGGGGCTGGGTGGTTGCAGGTGGACGCACACACCGGTGGAGGCCCCGCCAAGGCGGGGCTGGGTGGTTGCAGGTGGACGCACACCGGTGGAGGCTCCGCCAAGGCGGGGCTGGGTGGTTGCGGGTGGACGCACACCGGTGGAGGCTCCGCCAAGGCGGGGCTGGGTGGTTGCGGGTGGACGCACACACCGGTGGAGGCCCCGCCAAGGCGGGGCTGGGTGGTTGCAGGTGGACGCACACACCGGTGGAGGCTCCAAGGCGGGGCTGGGTGGTTGCAGGTGGACGCACACACCGGTGGAGGCTCCGCCAAGGCGGGGCTGGGTGGTTGCAGGTGGACGCACACCGGTGGAGGCTCCGCCGAGGTGGGGCTGGGTGGTTGCAGGTGGACGCACACCGGTGGAGGCTCCGCCAAGGCGGGGCTGGGTGGTTGCAGGTGGACGCACACAGTGGTGGAGGCTCCGCCAAGGCGGGGCTGGGTGGTTGCAGGTGGACGCACACCGGTGGAGGCTCCGCCAAGGCGGGGCTGGGTGGTTGCAGGTGGACGCACACACCGGTGGAGGCTCTGCCTAGGTGGGGCTGGGTGGGGCCGGGCTGGGTGTTGTAAGGGGAGCCCGGCAGTGTGGTGCCCTCTGACACAATGCCTTCCTGAGGAATTTGCCCCAAAGTTCATGCCATCAATGTTCATAATAATTTATGGGGTAGAAAGAATATGACCAAATATTTCATATAGAATCATGCAGTCATGAAAAATCACTTGTTAGACTATTTAAGAATGTCCATAGATATTCAAGAGCTAATATTAACTAAAGAGTATTAAAGGTAGCATCCCCAGTGTGATTTGGATAAGGAAGAAGAACAGACATGTACACACTCAGGCACACGCTCACACACACAAAGATTAGTGGAGCAGAGAGCCAATTTATTCCCAGCAGTTGAATTTGGGCATAGGACTACAGCTGCTCTTTCCTTCATTTGTAGGTGTTTCAAAGGTCTTACAATAAGAATGTGTTGTTACATCAACACCAAATGGAAACTCTAACTATGAACTTTGGGTGACAATGATGTGTCAATGTTAGTCCATTGATTATAACGAAGCTATTTCTGGTGCTAGATATTGATAATGGGGAGGCTGTATTTTATTGGGGGGGGGGGATAATGTGGAAATTACTTTCTGTTCAATTTTGCTGTGAACTTAAAACTGCTCTAAAAAAAAAATCCAGAGTAAAAAAAAAAATGCATGACTTTGATAGCGAGAAAGAGCATGAGTAAAAGGATAAAGCGTCTGGAGGCTGGAGACCAAGTCAACCTGGACGAGTAACTTGCGGACGTTAGGGTGACAGGAGCCAAGCTGAGAGGTCGCCTGAGCCCTGAGCTCGGGAAGCCTGGTGGGTCTGCCTGCCCCCCCCCCCACGCCTGCCGGGAAAGGGGCCTCGCGCGCCCCGGGGAGGAGGACGATCCCGGACAGTGTGCGGCCGCACGCGCAGGCGCGCAGACAGACACCGCACGCGCAGGCGCAGACACCGCACGCGCAGGCGCAGACACCGCAGGCGCAGACACCGCAGGCGCAGACACCGCAGGCGCAGACACCGCACGCTCAGACACCGCACGCGCAGACACCGCACGCTCAGACACCGCACGCGCAGACACCGCACGCGCAGACACCGCAGGCGCAGACACCGCACGCTCAGACACCGCACGCTCAGACACCGCACGCGCAGACTCCGCACGCGCAGGCGCGCAGACACCGCACGCGCAGGCGCGCAGACACCGCACGCGCAGACACCACACGCGCAGGCGCACAGACAGGCGCTGTCCCGTCCCCTCCCGCACCTCCTCACTCGCACTCACGAAGGAAGAGTCCTGAGCCTTCTCCAGACTCCTTACTAGAAAACCCGCCCGGGGACCCTGTGCCCCCCCGAGTCCCGGCCGGGACAGCGCTCTGGGGAAGGTCACGCCCCACTTTTATGAGCCCATCACACGTCTATTTATTTATTCAGTGTTGAGACCTTCAAGAGCTTTTTTCAGGTGGTGGGGGTTGTTTTAGTTAAATCTGGAAATGGTTTCACCACTGAACATTTACCACCTGGAGAGTAACCAAGGAAGTTTCAGCTTCTGACTGAAGCGGAGTAACGGGGATCCATTCTGGGCGCCCAGAACAAAGTCGAAGGCTATGAACCACCGCTAGCTGTAGGTTTATAAAAGATGCCTCTCCCCTCCCATTTATGTCAGTCACCTTCTTGCTCCGAGTCATGGGCACCGCCACCCTGCGGGGTCGGCTGCCCAGTGGGAAAACTGCACAGCCCCCCTCAGTTACTCCCACCGCCAGCGGGAAGCAGCGCAGGTGCTGTGAGGCCTGCTTGTTCTGGGGCAGGGGAGGCAGCACCCCGTGAGGGTTTGCAGGGAGGTGGCAGAACGTGAGGCATCGGTACAGTATGAGAGGCACACCGGGCGGCCCCGGTGAGCGCAGCCGTTCAGTTATTGCCGTGGCGACAGAGGCGTCACCACTGAAGGGCGGTGATGGACTCGGGAAGACGCGGGAGGGAGGGTCTGTGTGCCGGGCCACTGGCTGCCACGTATCCTTACTCTGTCCTCTCGGGGCCTCAGTTTACCCTCTGGAAAACTGGGGCATTGGGCTAGAGATCTCTGCTCC
Organism: Saccopteryx leptura; assembly: GCF_036850995.1. Lineage (NCBI taxonomy): Eukaryota > Metazoa > Chordata > Mammalia > Chiroptera > Emballonuridae > Saccopteryx > Saccopteryx leptura. The sequence goes on from NC_089511.1 coordinate 6,521,476, forward strand.
CAAATCCAACTCAACATCAGATTTTTTAAAAAAATTACAGATTCCAGGACCAGATCCCAGCCCTTCTAAGTCAGAATTCCCGAGTGCTGGAGTCCCCGGAGCCGTGGGTGTGTAAAGACCCCTGCACCCGGGCTTGTGACTTGGACGCAGTCAGTCAACGGAAAGTTTGAGCACCGCTGGTTTATGAGTATCCCCGGGCTGTTCCACCTCTAACTTCTAATTCGAAAGAACAGAAAGGATGCCCCAAAGGACCACTGTGCGCAGAGATGTGATCACCCGAACCTGTGCGGATTTTCAGTGAGGAAATACCGAGCGTGGCCTGAGGTGCAGGCAGGTTGGTGTTGCGAGTCCACTGCTCCAAAGCCGTGAGCCTCCCAGGAAATACGTCTGCAGGAGTGCGGGGCACTGAGTGAGGGGCACTGAGTGCGGGGCACTGAGTGAGGGCGCCCTTCCTGTGATATCTACAGCACACCCCAGGCGCCTGGCTGGTGGGCAACGCCCGCCTGCTCTGGGACTCTGTTCGCGCATTTAAAACTACAGTCAGCAGAATGTCAAAATTATCCAAACACATGGGAAAGGAGCTTATCTGAAATTAACATAAAAATACAAAACTCAGGACATAATCAACACCTCTGAACAGTTATTCAAACCAGCCCCCTCTTTCAAGAGGGAACTGCAGTAAGAATCTGAAGAGTCTCTGAATGTTCCCTGAATAGTGCTTCTGCACGAATACAGAAGTTGTCACCATCACCAACAGCAAACTGAGAACTAGCCTAATGGTCCTTGAGCACAGCACAACTTTCCAGCAAAGCTTGGTGCGCCCGAGGGTTCCGTGTCGTGGATGCTCTGGGGGAGCACGGGTGCCGAGCCTTGCCAGAGGGGCTCAGACCCCGGCAGGACCCCCCCGCGGCATAGCCCAGCAATGGCCCCGGTAGCCCTGGTGGCGGAGAGCTTAACGTGTGTCGTGCAGCTCGTCCTCAAGGAGCGCAGAGCTAACTCTCAGAAGCCACTCCGCTGCAGAGCGGACGTGTTCTACGAGAGAAAGGTTGCTAAAACTGACCACATCCCAAATGAGGACAGGGGCCAAATCCGTTTTCCCGGTTTTCGGTTTGAGGATGTCATCTGGGTCACTGCGATAGCTCCTCTGCGCGTGAGATCCCTGACAGCACACCTCCTCCGGGCTGGCGGCCCGCCCAGCAGACGCACAGGGAGTGCTCAGTGAGATCCCTGACAGCACCCCTCCTCCCGGCTGGCGGCCCACCCAGCAGACGCCCAGGGAGTGCCCAGTGAGATCCCTGACAGCACCCCTCCTCCGGGCTGGCGGCCCACCCAGCAGACGCACAGGGAGTGCTCAGTGAGACTCCCTGACAGCACCCCTCCTCCGGGCTGGCGGCCCACCCAGCAGACGCCCAGGGAGTGCCCAGTGAGACTCCCTGACAGCACCCCTCCTCCGGGCTGGCGGCCCACCCAGCAGACGCCCAGGGAGTGCCCAGTGAGACTCCCTGACAGCACCCCTCCTCCGGGCTGGCGGCCCACCCAGCAGACGCCCAGGGAGTGCTCAGTGAGACTCCCTGACAGCACCCCTCCTCCGGGCTGGCGGCCCACCCAGCAGACGCCCAGGGAGTGCTCAGTGAGATCCCTGACAGCACCCCTCCTCCGGGCTGGCGGCCCACCCAGCAGACGCCCAGGGAGTGCCCAGTGAGACTCCCTGACAGCACCCCTCCTCCGGGCTGGCGGCCCACCCAGCAGACGCCCAGGGAGTGCTCAGTGAGATCCCTGACAGCACCCCTCCTCCGGGCTGGCGGCCCACCCAGCAGACGCCCAGGGAGTGCTCGGGGGATGTCTGCTCTCACAGCGGGAAGTCAGCCTCGGAGTAAAGGGAGAACTGGACAGTTGTTTTTATTCTGAAACTCAGTGGCTGCCTGCACTTTTAATTGATTCATTAAAAATAGTTCTTGGTCATCTCCATGTGTTCGGAAGCTTTCTAGATAACAGAGCTAGAGACATAAACGAAGGTCTTACTCACGTCGACCTCACATTCTAGTGGAGCATTAGAGAAATAGGCAAGAAATGACATAATTTTGAATAGTTTTAAGTTGTGTAAGAGAAACAAACAGGACGACACTGTAGGGAGGGACTGGGGAGGGGCCACCCCAGGCAGATGGTCCAAGTCCCCTCTCTGAAAATACTGTGAAACTGCCTTGATTCCGGCCCCAGCCTTTCCGTCTGTAAGCACCCATTTGTTGTAGCCAATTTCGGAAATTGACGTTTCCCTCAAGGTCCAGTGTTGGAAATGCCCAGAAGCCACTGGTCTCTACCTTTACTGACAAAGCAGACGCTTTCACCAAACACAGAATACTATTTGGGACTTTGGAAAACTGTAGAAAACATTCATTTGGGGACTAGCTGAGGACCAATCAACAATTACGTTCAGTCAGATGACCAGATACCATATGGAAGATGAAATAAAAAACAAAAAAGTGTGTGTATACATACACACCATTTTATTCTCACAGTCACCCAGCGAGGGTCTTCGAGAGTCAATTTAAGCCTCTCTTCCTAGACATTCTAAGCCTTCAAAGCTTCCAGCAACAAACAATGCCCAATTCTGAACTCAGACTTTCTCCTCTGACCTCACTTAGCTGAAAGTCTTGTGTTGTTCTCAACAATATCCAGCAGGTCACATGCAACAAGTGGGCAGAGCTGTACCACCCATCTTGATGCAAAGCAGGTGGTAACAAGGAGAGCCTGACCTGTGGTGGCGCAGTGGATAAAACATCGACCTGGAACACTGAGGTCGCTGGTTCAATACCCTGGGCTCCCTGGTCAAGGAACATATGGGAATTATGCTTCCTGCTCCTCCCTCCTCTCTATCTTCTCTCTCTAAAAATGAATTAAAAAAATTAACAAAAGAAAAAAACCAGGATTATAACCTCCATTTTACAGATAAAAACGAAGGCCAACAGACATCCCATGGCTTCATGGGTGACTCAACTAGTGAGAAGCAGAAGCACATCTAGAAGCAGTGACTCCAGAAAGGCAGCCTTCTATTCATTTCTCAGAATGCTGCACCCCACAGTCCCATGTCCCCCACCCGCCCCCGGCATGCCTGGCACTGAGAACGACCAGAGGCGCAATGAGCCGCAGGCTGGGGGTCCGGAGAGCTGGGCGGAAGGCCTGACTCTGAAATAATTCTGCTAATGTATCCATTCAGTCAACACATGCTTCTCGGTGCCGACTCCAGATGCTCATGAGCTCCACACACACACACACACACGTTGGACCAGGCCTTGGAGGAAACAATTACATTATTAAACACATCCTATGAACCTGGCTAAGCGTTTTATATAGAGGCATCATTCATTTTCATAAGTCAAGTTTGTAACCTAAGGTAACAATGAAAATCGAGGGATGTGCCCAAGGTCACACAAGTGGCAACTGGCCAAGCCAGGATGGTGTCATTTCCTCAGTGGACGTGTGCTCTGGGCCGGCCCCGCCCCAGCCCTGGGAAGGCGGCATGAAGGAGCCAGGCTGTGATGTGCTCGTGGAGTGTGTTTCCAGGGAGGAAACAAGACAATGCCCCAGTAGCTCATAACCTAACAAGACACTGGCCACTGGCCGTGCCCATTACCCATCACATACAGAGCAGAGTCAGGAACATCTCGATGTGACCTGAGAGCTAAATGACAAGTCCTGTGTCCTACTTGTCCTTTTCAGTAAACAAGGTATTTGAATCAAGAGGCCGTCTTCATAAAATAACACGGAAGAAACAGATTTCTAAGACACTAAGATGCTACACGTTACAATTAGGCAAATTTAATTTAGGTTTGCCTTGACATGAGTAATTTATTTAAAAGGAGACGTGTCTTACGCTTGGCACCTTTTAGCCTGCAATGAGGATGTGCCTGATACTTCCGTAAACACAATAAAGAATTCTAGTATTTGTTAGCAAACTGACATTTCGTTTTCTTTTGTAGACTGATCGAGAACCGGAACAGGGGTTCTAAGCAGTGGGGACGCAGCCTGAACGCCATTCAGGGGGTCCCTGGTGCTCATGGCCAATGGTCTGTAGGGCCATCAGTGGGTGCAGGACTGTTGCCCCTGAACCTGGGGCTGGCTCAGAATCCAGATGCCCCTCTCACCCCTAAGAGACCCCTGTTCAGTAGGGACTGGCTCCACCTGAATTTCTCCAGGTTGGACAATGACAAACAGTAAAACAGAGAGGATGCCCCTATCACACCTGTGTTCCTATCTCTAAGGTTGAGAAGTTAGATCTGCGGCCATCCTGCCCTCAAAGCGCTGTCTTCTCTTTGACAGCTGAGGGCGCCTGGCCCTTCCTGAGCACTGTCGCCAACCCTCCCTTTGTTGCATGTTCCAGCTTTACGTCCTATCTCTCCTGCCCTGCGGCCGCCCCCACACCCATCGGCACAAGGCACTGACGGTCTGCCCTGTTCCCCCTCTCTCCTCCTGCCCCTACGTGCCTGGAGAAGTATCCGGTCCTTCCTTCCCGCCACCTGGCAGCTGGGCACCCTTGACAAAGCCACAGGTTCACTGTGTGCCACCAGAAGTGGTGAATACTAACCCCCCTCCACCCTGAGGGGAGTCAGCGGCCCCCCGGAAGAGCAATATTCCTCTCCAGTGTACCCAAGGGCGGAGGAAAAACACGGGGTTTCTCACGCGCACTCTGGCTTTGTAATTACATTTTCAGGTAGTGCTCATTAACCACACGCCCCACCCCTCAATTTACAGATAAGCATCTACCTGGCGGTGCACACACCAGCCAGCGGAGCGCGATCATTCCCAGAGCTGTGTCCTTCACCGGGGTCACCCGGCACAGAAACACCACCCCGCCACGGTCTAAAGAAATGATTACCATTGGTGGTCCTAAAGAGGACCGCACTATTTCCTACAAGTGTCAATTTCCCCTGCAACATTACATTCTGTAACATTTAGTTTTCTAACATTTTGCCATGACTATCTGTGTAAATTAGAAAGGTTCTTAACTGTTATCTGTAATAGATTTTGCCTGTAGCAAAATTCATGCAGGCATAATAGAAGAACAAAGTGTACTCTGATGAAATTGCAACCATAATTTCCAGATGCCTGACATTTATGGCTTATTGCTATTAGAATTCAAGTGCCTATTTGTTTTGTACTTTGCTTTTATTCTTGCATCACAACATATAATGGAAAAAAGATATTTTAAATGTTGGGTTAAGTATCACAGAGCAACACGAGGCACCAACATAATCAATACTACTTAAACATACTCCTAGGCAATTAATTTTTAAAGAATCAAATTGTCGTACCACATCAAAATTTATAATGATACCAGAAAGGGTGTTACATTCTTTATTGTTTAATTAAAAGCAACACTTAGCACTCATGCAGCTAACTGTTAAGACATCGCAGCATAAAAGGTTTTGCTTATCATTACGGCGAGGGAGTTATAACTGACTCTTAACATTTTTCATTATTAAATGTTAATTGTGCTTTATTAGCTAGTAAGCATTTATCAAATTACGGGAAGCAATCATGAGGAAGGCTGTAAGAAGCACGCCCTAATATAGCCATGCTACAGTGACTGGCACCTTGCTGACACTCGAAACTCACATAACTGTCAGCATTTTAAAAAGGAAAAAAAAAGTGGGTTTTATTGCTACCATATTGATAAAGTTGCATCCAGAAAACATGCATAGCTTCAGGCGAAGACATAAGAAGATGCATGTGCAGAACAGAGAGGAGAGATGTAGGAAATAAAAACGCAGGAAATGATGCTGACAAGGCCAGGCTGAAAGACAGCGAGGGGGCGGGGCCGGCACAGGCCCCTTCCAACCTGGGTTGAGACGTGGAGGACCGAAGAGTCAAGGCAGGTGAGTAATGCCGCTCCACTCGGGTCAGGAGAGGTGCCCAATGCAGAGCACTGTCCAACGCTGAGACTGTGCTCAGGCTTTTCCGAGAGAAAGAAACGGCAGGTGGGATGAGAGTGCCTTGCCCAGGCTATCACGTTTATGGACCGGCCGGCTGAGTTAAAGAGAGTCAAGGGAGGGAAAGGACAGATAGACTCCTAAGCTCCACCATGGACCCTTCAAACTCTACACACTCCACCGTTGGGAAACATCTGTCTAACAAACTGCATTTACTCTCTAATAAGCAATGCGCTGCTATTGAAGGACCGCATGCAACGTCCTATTAGGGTTTTTGCAATGTTGAAAGGAGCTTTTGGGCTCCTTTGCAACTGTTCAGGCCCTGGTCTTTTCCGTTTATTCCATGGCTGAGAAAACGATGGCTTCCCTCATACCGGTGATGCCTCAGGCTGGCTCCAAGGATGATGGCGCACCCAGGACGCAGTGGGCGTCGGTCCGGTCTATACGAGCAGCTGCACAAACACGTACTTGCTCCCTGGAAAGGACCGCGCCTCCTGAGCTGCCAGCAGCTCTGCCCCCGGCCCAGCACACTGTACCGTGAACCTCGTCCCCGGGGTGGGCTGTGTGGCTGTAGAACCTGCCAGACTCCCTGAGCCTGGGCTCTGAAACGGATGTCAGGGCGCCTATTCTCAGAAGCACACATGGTACTAGCGGACTCCAAAGGAGCAAGGGCCAACCACGCCCCTCCAGGGGCCTCTCAAGAGGAGCAGGCCTTTATAACAGGATAGAAATGTTATACAAAACTCTGGAGTTTCGTAAAGGAATGACAACTTCTCCATTTTTTTTTATAACCGACCTTGATGACAACCTGACCCAAGTTCAAAGAGGGAGAAGAATGAAATGCCACCTCGGGGAGTTCTAGTCTCTTCTAACAGTTTCCTTTGGGGAACTCAGTCTCTTTCTGGTCCATAACCTTGAGAAAGCCTTTGTGTGTTCTGTGTGCACATGCATGTGTGTACAGGTACATCCCGCATTCAGACAGCCACACCGACAGCAGCGTGCTGGTTGTGGGGTGCGGAGTGAGGAGGGTAGAGAAGGGCTAAATGGTGTTGAACAGTGACCTGACTTGGGGCGAGCAAATGCAATACGATGTACAGAGACATGTAACATTGGGCTCCTGGAAATCTATAATTGTTTACCAGTGTAACCCCAATAAATTCAATATTAAAAATACCTTATCACTAAATTCAAGATACTACGAAGTACAGTCCCCAGTCAGGAGTGGGCCCAGTAAGAACAGTCTATGTCGGTGAGTGAGTGCGTGTGACAGAGAGAATGCGGGCGGTGGGAGTTCCAGGTTGAGTCAAGAAAGACTTCCTGGGTCTAGAAGGAGTTTAAACACAGGCTTAGGAACATGAACTCAACCGCAGGGGCAGCCTCCACTGACGCAGACTCACAGGCACCAGGGTAAAAGAACACTTTAGGAAAATGATGCTAGCGGGGTTTGCAGGGCAGATTACTAGGAAACAGCAAAACTTCCCGTTCTCTCATCCAAGCACAGGTTCATGCAGGGTCAGGGCGGTGGCAGTGGGCGTGGTAAGGAGACACGGGCCTCAAGAACACCAATGGGGAAGGTGTGGTGTCGGAAGGAACAGGCCAGGGACAAGACACACAGAGAACCGGGCTGGCGTGGGAGACGAACACCCTGGCTGATATGTTGTGTTTTTGTTTATTTGTTTGTTTTTAAATACTACCTTCCAAGAGTCAGCAGGACAGTCACAGAAAGATCTGTTTTCTTCTCTACGTGTTTGGATATTTGTGACCCAGACTGCAGTTCAAACAGCGAGACTGACACTAACACGGAACTACTGTATGTGGTAGCTCCCTTCAAGTTACTAAATGCCAAGGGTGGGAAAACAGAGGAGAGAAGAGTACGTTCACTACTCATAACTGCCCTCCCTGAATCATTAGATGGCTTGACATAATAGGAGAGTAGTATTTTTTCAAGGGAATGTCTTAAGTTATACCAAAAAAAAAAAGACAAGATTAATATGTATAATCAATTCTTGAACATCCACCAGAGGATCACATTTGAAAACATACTCTGAAGGGAGGACAGTTAGCTCAGGGAACACTGAGCCAGATCACTTAACATCGAATGTGGCATTCCTCCTCATTAACCCTCCAAAAACATTTGTAAAGCATTCTCTGTGACTGTTTTACTATTCTCTCCAAATTGCAAAGTGATTCAGCAAACCCTGCAAATATCATAATTTTTAAACTAATTTTAAGAGAGAAATAACACATAAATGTGGTTTAAAAATCCAAAGAGTACATAAAGGTATAAAATCAAAATGTACGAGTCTCTCTTCTCTACCAACCCTTGATATTTCAAAGGGAATTATTATTAAGCTCCCCATTTGTCCTTCCAGATAAAAAGGACATTAGAACCAGTTAGGATTTTATTTTTGAATTCACACATATGTAACCCTATAGACCATTTTATAGCTTGCTTATTTTGCACACTGATGCATCATGGGAGCCTTTCAAGGTCTATAAATACCACTTCAACACGTATTCTTAATAGCTGAATGGATATGCTATCATGATCTAGTCAGTCCTTTGCTGGTGAACATATAGGTTGTTACCAATGTCTTGGTATTACACTTAATGCTCAAGGAAATAATCCTCTGTATATGTCTTGGTATAAGACTATCAAAATATCCAAAAAGTAATTTCCTAGATATTGAATGTCTGGGTCAGAGGAAATAATCACTTCTAATTTTAGTAAACATTGCCAGATTGCTCTTCAGAATGGTTTTTTACCAATTTACATTTTCACCAAACATTGTAAGAGTACATGTTCCCTTACACCCTTGGTATATGCTGACCTATCAATCTGAACAATCCGATATTTCGTTCTGGTGACTGTACGCCATTGTCAATTTGATTTGTTTCTTTAATTATAGAGTATGATTAAATATCTTTTTAAAACAAATTTGATATGTAGCATTGTGTGAGCGTCAGGTCTACAGTGTGAGCCTGATACATTTACATGACTGACTGCCGATGTAGTGGTATTTATCACATTGTATCACTACAGTAGACTAGATCGTCTATATTCATTACACTGTGCATTGGGTCTCTGCGACTTATTCACCACTTGTTACTTTGTACCCTTAAATACTATCACTCTTATCCCTCCCATTAAATATCTTTTTATAGGGAAATTAGCTCTTTGTTTTTTAATAAACTTGTGAAAAACTCAAGAACATGCTATTGCAAAGCAATTTTATCAAATGCCTTCGCTAGCTTGACACTGAGAATCATTACCAGAGGTGTCCCACAGCTCGGCACATTCCAGAAGCATCACGTCGCTGGTTCAGTGGGCCCCGTCAAGAATCCCCACTTCCAACAAACACAGCCAGTGCTGAGGTTGTCTTATAAAAGGAACAAGATAGCCTGACCAGGCGGTGGCACAGTGGATAGTGTCAAACTGGGATGCAGAGGACCCAGGTTCGAGATCCCAAGGTTGCCAGCTTGAGCACAGGCACATCTGGTTTGAGCAAAGCTCACTAGCTTGGACCCAAGGTCACTGGCTTGAGCAAGGGGTTACTCGGTCTGCTGTAGCCCCACAGTCAAGGCACATATGAGAAAGCAATCAATGAACAACTAAAGTGTCGCAACGAAAAACTGATGATTGATGCTTCTCATCTCTCTTCATTCCTGTCTGTCTGTCCCTATCTATCCCTCTCTCTGACTCTCTGTCTCTGTAAAAAAAAAAAAAAAAAAAATTACCTGAAAGAAAACATTTAAAAAATAAAAATAAAAGGACTAAGACAGGGCCAGTGACATTTACATTACGCTCAACTTAGGCAGTAGAACTGTAGATGAAATCAGCTGAGAAGTATTCAGTGTCTTGAAGGAGAGGTGATCCAAGAGAGATGGCTGACGGGTGAGCAGCACATTCATGTGGGGGTGCTGTCCACAGCACAACCGAAAGAGAAGTGTGAATAGCAAGAATACATTTTACCTGAGCTCCTAGGAACTGCCAATTTTTGAAATAGTTATTTTTAAATTCACAAAGAAGAGAGGGATGACTAAAGAGAGGTACCATGATGATACCTACAGCAGGTGTAAAGAAACAGATGGGACAAATTCAGGTAATCTCACATGTGATTAAATTCAACCCATTAATGGCTTCAGCCCGGACTGCACGTTTAGAATCAGCTGGAGGACCTTTGAAATCATTCAATGCCTGGACCCTATCCCACACCATTGAGTGTAGACCCGAGCATTGGTGCTTTTTATAAGGGTTCCCCCAATAGAATCTGAAATGCAGCTAAAATTGAGAACTTCTTAAATAAGAGTATCGATAGGGTTTGCTATAGTCTCAGGGCCTTCCGAAGGTCTTCAGCTACTCTTACAACCCCTTTACAGAAACCTCATGAGTATGCCTTGCTGGGACAATCTGAAAATCGGTATTTGGCATGATACCTATTAGAAATCCATGTACACAGAAGAGTTAGCGACATCAGACACAACAGAATACAATGAATATAATGTTTGTGCAAGTCCTTGGAGAAATTAGTGTGAAAAAAGAAATGACCAACTGCAGCTGATGGGGGTGTAATCTAAGATCAGTTTAGCAATTTACAGCCAGAGTCTTAAAAATGTGAATATCTGTTGGCCCATAAATCCCATGTCTAGGAACCGTGGGTACACACAGAGATGTAGGCCTGGACTTGGATGTTAACTGCTACGTTGTCTCTGGAAATTAGAAAGAATTCATCTAATAAACCTTTAATAACTTCAAGTCAGCTATACAATGGAGCACTATACAATCATTTAAAATATGTTTAAAATATAATATGGTGGGCAGATTGATATGAAATGAATAACATGAAAAATATTTAAAATGTATCAAGTGTAAAAGCAAGTTGTCAACTTCCACACATCCATGATGTAACAGGAACACATTTATTGAGGGCCTCCAACCACATGTAACTCTCGCCTTCATTCTAGATATAATTCCAAATGCTTTATCAATATCGATTCATTCATCCTTACAACCCCAGTAATGTGACTATTGTTCACTTATTTTAAAGATGAAACGACTGGGACACAGAGAGGCTGCTGCTGTGCCTGAGGTCACACAGCCAACAAGTGGTAGAACTTGGCTTTCAAATTCACACATTCTGGCCCGGAGCCCACGCTCTAAACCGCTGCAGCCTCCTGCTGATGTGCAAAAACACGCCCGAAGTATTTGAGAGGGTCAGGGGAAGTTTCTTTTCTACCCGTTCCTTATAAATATTTATTTTTTCTAGAATATGCATATGTGATAGTTTCTAAAAGTTAGCATATTTTTAAGAAATGACAAATCCTTTCACAATATCAAATAAAAATCAGAAAGAAAAAATTAGACTTCAAGGGACAGGAATGCAATGAGTAGAGGGCAGCCGGCACCTGCCCGGATGGAGAGCTGGGAGCAGCGCTGGCCTCCGGAGCCCCGCCCAGGCCCCACTCCAACGGCGTTCCTCCCTACCTGTTCCTGGACACAGCGGAAGGTGCAACTATGCAAAATGGGGACTACGGCCACAGCCAGAAGGTGACCCTGTGAGGCCTGCCCGTTCCGGAGAGAACATGTGAGGAGAGCGAAGGAGGGAGCAGGAGCCAGTGTGAGAGAGGAAAATAACGAGAAGAGATGAGTGAGGAGGAGGGCCAGCCAGCTGCAGGCGGAAGGACGCAGAGAAAAGACGCCATTTATATAAGACACGAAGGAAGGGGCCTGCGAGGGACCTCCCCCTCTCTGCCTCCCCCGTCTGCGAGACTTGATGAACAAACAGCTGGGCCTTGGCAAAGGCCGAACATTCCCAGTTTGGGGCAGTCACTTTATCAAGGAAGAGCTGGAGCGAATGGGGGACAAGGGGGACGACTTCAGGGCAGTGGGCGGAGCTCAGCAGAGGTCCGCGGTGGCGCGATGCGGCCCAGCCACACCCCTCCTGTGACTTTCCTACAGTTACAGCACCGCGCTCAGGCACCTGGCTCCAGGCCCTCCCTGCAGGCCCAGGGGTCTGGCCTCTGGCTGCCCGCGGCCACGCGTGTCTGCCAGCCAATGATGCCGGGCTGGGGTTCTCCCATCCCAACCAGAGCTCCAGTGGGTAGAACCACTTAGGAAAAGTGGGCATTTGTTCTGAGTCAGGAAAGAACCCTAGGACATATTTAAAAACAGGCAGCTGGCTGTGTTACTTTTAGGAACACATGGTCATTGAAACTAGGATAACCAGTTCAAATGATAGCCTAATAAAAATAATATCGGAATAGTGACTGGTTTACAACTGATCGGTAAAATTATACCCCCCCCCCCAAAGTACTTGAACATGCTAGAAAACAGAAATTTAAACAGGTTATTTTCAGTATTTTAAACATAGTACTCCATTTTAATCCTATTTCCAGCTTCTGTCCTGAGGACTCTTCCCTTCAGCAGGACTCTGTCCCTCTTTACCAACAGACAAAGGTTACATAGCGTCACCCTCTGCATTCTGCGTCACTTAGCAGATGCACGCAATATTCTCACACGTTTACACGTAGAATTACAGCAAAAGACTACATTCAAGCCAAGAAGGGATTGTCTTCTGCAATTACTCTACAATCAGAATGCTCCAATTCATGAGTTGAATAGATTTTTCCTCCTTTGGACACTAACCTCTTTCTGTCTTTAGATATAATATATGATACTGAGGAAGCATATGGAAATTATGCAGAGACATGCAGTGGGCTTGTCAGAGCCTCGTAGAAACAGCTCTCCCTGCAGTAAGTCCTCGTACAACTTCTCGCCTCCTTATTATTGCAGTACATAATTCACTCCTCTGCAAGTTCAAGTTGCATATTACAGCGCATTAATGTTGGTCTTCCTTTTTATAGCAACCTATCATATGGTTAGCATCCTCATTTATAACCTAAATGACATTTATTTCTTTAGCCATTTCACCTAACTGGTTTAAATCACACGGGAAAAATGGTCACGTCCCCCAAGCTGCAGAAATACGCGGTAGGGGGAGTTGGCTGGGGGACAACGTGACCGCGTGTGTGGGCGCGCCCGTCTCCGGATCCTAGCAACGACCTACTGATCAAGACCTTCGGAAAGCTTCGGATCCGCAGATTAAGGTGAGAACCACTACGTGACTGGAGGTCCGCTACCTTCTGGCCGCCGGCTCCAAGTGCTGGTCCTTTAACGCCTCCCATCTACTTCACAGGGTAGATTCCCTCCCTCTTCTGATGACGCAGGAGGCCAGAGAGGGGAAAACAAGCCGGGAACTAAGAGGCTCATTGGTTTCCTAATAGGTTTTCTTTTTTCTTTTTCTTTTTTTTTTTGGGAGGGGAGGGGAGATTAATTAGCCTTTTTGAGGCCCATCCTTACTCAAAATAACTCCGGTGGGGGGAGGAGAAGAAGAGGGTCGGAACGGCAGTGGCAGAACCTAATGAGAGCAAAAGAAAATTATAAAAAACAAAAATAAAGAATACAGAAAACACCTTGTCAACAATGTTCTAGGAAATATTTGTTCAAAACAGGAGCATCTCCTCTCGCCATGCCTTCTCCACGTGCCGTGCAGGTACAGACCACAGCCGGGCGTTCCTGCAGTGCCTGAACTGTCCCCAAGCCACCGACCAGCCCCGGCCCGGCCCCGCCCCGGCCCCACACGCTGATACCAGCCCCGGCCCCACCCCCGGCCCCGGCCGGCCGGCCCCACACGCTGAGTCCCTCCTTTGGTCTATAGGGAGCAGCCAGCAGAAGCCAGGAGCTGCTGCCTCAAGTGGGGTTGTGCCACAAAGCAAACCTGCCACCACAATCGTACTCTTCGGGTCCAGGGAATCCCTTCCTCTTTCCTGCGGGGCAGAGCACGCTTTAGGGTTTATGATTCACCCTGAGAGTTTGGCCTTACTGCACCTCTCAGAGGCCCAGCAGGCAGAATGGAACCCTGCCGCTCTGGTGGGGAAATGCTAAACAGTTTCTCACCCATTTTCTGTGGCGCTAGCAGGCGTCCCCAAACTATGGCCCGCGGGCCGCAATGCGGCCCCCTGAGGCCATTTATCCAGCCCCCGCTGCACTTCTGGAAGGGGCACCTCTTTCATTGGTGGTCAATGAGAGGACCACTGTATTTGGCAGCCCTCCAATGGTCTGAGGGACAGTGAACTGGCCCCCTGTGTAAAAAGTTTGGAGACCCCTGCTAGAGGCTGTGCAGTCCCAGGGAAGGAAAGAAAAACAGAAACCTACCGCAAGGGGCGGTTCGTGGAATGACCGCTCCGTGAAACCACACTGGGGAAGGATGTTAGTGACCCTGACGACAGCTTAGACACTTGCTCCTTCCAAATTACCAGTGTCCTGTGTGCAATGCAGCAAGTGTTCAGAACATGTCATTTTAGCCTGCTTTTCTTTTTATCCCATCCTTTGGGTGCGCAGGAATCCTGGGATTATATTTTGCATGGCTGTCTAGAAAATCAGGTAATGTTGTAGTTCCTGAAAACAGGCATCAGATCAATAGCACGTGTTCTGAAGTTCCCAGCAGCCAGAATTCGAAACACCCACCAACACCTCCCTCACCTACCGGGGCCTGATAGTCACCGGCAGGGAACGAGGCTCCATGCACAGGTGAGAGCTGTCTTCGCTGAGCGGGTGGGCTTGCAGGCTGCGCACACTCGCTCACAGAAGGGCCCGCTGGAAACAGAAGAGGCAAGCTTCTCCCAGTGGAGGCTTCGGGCTGGAAACATGCAGGTGAGATGCAACCTCGTCAGGACTTCTGAATCCCTATGAGGACCTGTGTTTGAATGAGAAACGGGCATTCCTTCCTCAAGACGGGACCTAAAACACAACTACCCAGTTATACATGGTGGCACGTGCCTTGTTCTTTAAAATATAATATTTCACCAAAAGAAAAACAACCAAGATTTCTATTTTCCTTTAAAAACTGGAACTGAGAAACACAGTTCACATCACCACACAACCTCAGTCAGTGAAGATGGATCGCAGCTGCCTGCCTGGGATGAGCCACAGGCCTCGAGTTCACCGCAGTCCTCTCCACTCCCTATTGCCCTTCACCTGGCTCACTGCTTTAACCTGCCAGGCACTGAGGGCTTTAGAGTACAACCACTCTCAGTCTTCAAAGCCTCACTCAACATAGACAAGTCACAATTAGCTTTCTTTCTAGCCTCCCTGAAACAGAGAAAAGAGATTCTGTGGGGTCAGCCCTGTGCTTCCACTGGGGTTAAATGGTAGCATCTGGAGTAAGACAGCCTTAGAGTTTAAAGAGCTCTTCAGCTACTTCCTGCCTCTATGACCTCCCCCTCTCATCTGCTTTTCCTTAAGGTTTAGCCTGAATGGCACCTCCTCCAAGAAGCTCTCCCAGGCTACCTGCACCTGCAGGGCCGAGCACAAAGCAAGTGCTCAGCACATTACTGGGCATTATTATACTTCCTCATCCTTTCCAGTGTCCTGCACAGAGAAGCCCCTGAATGCATTTCTTGGTCCTGAGGGCATGGCTACTACTGGCCTTGAAGCTGATGGTTTCAGAGGGTAAGGATTACATCTGGCCGCCCCCAGTGCAGGGTTTCGGGGGCAGCCTATCCGTTATTGGGTGAACTGAAGCATGTTCTAGCATCTGGACAGAAGGGTCAGAACCACTCGCAGAAGGGTCAGAACCACAGGGTGGTCAGAAGCACTCGCTCTGCAATGCAGGTCCCAGCTCAACCCCAGCAGCTGGGCCACCTGTTCTTCCACCACCTTGAGGTCCCTCAGCTGCACATGGTGGAACCCCAGTACAGCTCTCAGTGAGACTTCCCCTCTTCGCCATCTGCCTGGCACAGACTAAGTGCTCAACAAATATGTGTTGTTATCACCTAAGATAATGAAAAGAAGAATCTAGCTGCTGGTACGGGCGTTTTCCCTATGATGAGACCTTCATTCAGAAATCTCTCATCCTAGCTAGGAGGTTTGCTGAGTATCCTTTAGGCTCTAGAGATAAAAGAAGAGACAAAGTTTCCTTCTTTTTCAACCGGCTGTCTGGGAAGGGGCTTGGGGGGGGAGGGGACTGAGGCATGGGGTCCCAACCTTGGCATCTGGGCTGCTGCCTCTCAAAGACAGCTGCTCCTCTACGCCCTGCCACTCACAGGCCAGAGGGTTAGGGAGGTGGGTCTGGCTGGATGGCCCGTGGGACCCACAGGTCAAACACAGGCTGGGAAGGGGAGAGCCCCGAGGAGCAGCAGCTGCTGTGTGCGGGGCTGGGCCCCCTGGAGATTATTTGTTTAACTTTCAATGAAATCATTTTAATTTAGCAGATCTATGTTTTATGTTTAGTGTTTTTTCAAGGAAAGACTTTCCATCTAACCCCAGACCTCCCTAGAGGTTGTTGATAATAATTTAAGTACTCAATTATTTGGTCTGATAGGAGAACAATTGTTCGAGGTCACAGACCTGCCCAGACAATCACCATGTCAACCCCCAGGACACTTCCTTCTGCTTCTGTTATTATATTCTTTTAAACAAATAACATAGTACATGAATCAAAAGTTTAAATCTACTAAATAATTGTCTCCCACCCATCTCAGTCCTTGAGTTCATTCCTTAAAGACAATGATATCAAAAGTTTCTAGATTTGCTTTTTGATCCTTCCAAAGACACCTTTCTTTTTTCACCCAAGAAGACAAATGCATGAACATACACTTTTTGTCGTGGCTGTTTCGTTTTCTGTATTTTTTGTGAGTAGAAAATATTTCTCAGACTCCCCATGATAGCTGCTCTATTTTTGTTTCCATATGCTAAAATAAATTATGAATTAGTCATTTAAGTGAACTGATTTTCTCAGTAACATCTGCCTTCTTCTCAGGTGTTTAAAACCACCTACCCTAATTGCACACAGCTAAAAGAAGTAAAGCAGACCTACCTGTGCTGGTATTAAACGTCTACTAAAAAGACCTTTTAGAATAACTATTAAGGCTTTGGTACTATATATAGAAACACTGTCCCCAAAATACTCCAAATTCCCCGAGTGCCTACATAAAAGCATATAATACTCGTCGAAAGTTTCATGCCAAACTGAGAACAATGGCAAAGGGAACGAAATGGAGGCGGGTGGTCAGGGGTGGCTGGACAAAGGGGTCGTTGGCAGAGGACACGCTGCGCTGAACAGCCCACGGGGCACTCTCTTCTTGCTCATGGCTGGCATCACCCCGCCTGGCCAGCGCCTGTGCCAAACTACTGTTTGGTATGTTAAGTATCACCCCTGGCCATTACCCTTATCTTTACTGTTCAAGTATTTTTAGCAAATGAATTCATGTTATTTCTGTTGAAATTAAAAATTTACATATAAGAAAAGAGTCTGTGTGCAATACTTACGCATTTCACCCACAAGAACAGCTTAGTGGGTACGGCTGTGTCCACCACAAACAGTGACCCACTGACCCATGACCCCATCATTTCCCTAAAGGTAAGGGGGGCCCTCAGCACCTCCCGCTGGACTCGGGGTGCACTGGGAACCCCACCTCCAGCCCAGGGCTGGCCTCTCAGCAAACGAAAGTGGACTGACTCCCTACCGCTCACGTCCCAGATCCAAGCTTCCTTCTCAACCTGCGCCACGTGGACGCCGAGACCTAGCGGAGGAGGACCCTTCCCGTGCGAGTCCCACGCAACAGGCTGCGAAGGCGAGGACGGCTCCCAGAAGTCGTCTCCCACACCGTGCAGGGGTCAGGAAACCTTCCCACGAAGAGCCGGGTAGTATTTTTGGCTTTGTGGGCCAGAGGGTCTCTGTGGAAGTCACTTCACACGGCCACGGTGGCACAATGCAGGGAAGTGGCCTGGCTGAGCTCTAGTAGAGCCTTCTTGACAAACACAGGCCTGTGCTGTGCCAGGCCCTGGTCACCAACCCCCGAGGCTGCCTCGGATTGCCAATACCTTGTTTCCCCCTCTCTAACTCATCCCCGGCCTGAGGTATCCAAAGCCCAGTGCCGGATGCAGACTCTTGAGTCCCAGACAGGACCTTATAGATTAAGAGATCTGAACAGAGTAACAGGCTTCAAAAAAGCCATCCCATCCCAACATTGCCCAGTGACCTCAAAGATAAAGGAGCCTCTCAGGGCATGTGATGGCCAATTTCCTGTACTCAGGAAATTCAGGTAGGCAGTGTCAGTGGGCACAAGTTCAGCCCAAAGCCCTAACCAAGCAAGTGCGCAGACTAAGTGGAGAAGGGAAGTTTCCATTTTAGTTCTCAAATCCGTATTCCCCTCTCTCTCTCCATTGAACGCTTGTCTCCTGAATTTAAGTAGAAGTATAGAGAACAGAAATGCAGAAGTCAGTCACAAATCTTACCTGGGTTAGGCACTTTCCCTGATAAGACCCTATCTATTGTAAAGCTCCTACATCACACAAGAAATCTATCTTTATCTTAAGTAATAAGCATTATGCCAGTCAATCTTCCCGTGGCACGCTGACACATCATTAAACCAAGGCATGAGGATTAAAAAAAAAAAAAGGCCCCTTCAAACCATCACAACTCCCATTTCTTTTAGATGTGACAATACAATAAAGGCAACTCTTAAAATTACAGGATGTCCTGCATTCAGCCTGACCAGATGGGGTTATTCTAGGCTTTCTCCAAAGATGTCATACCAATTAGACTACCAGTCTCAAAGATGGTACAGAGAAGCTCAAGGAACAGAGAAAACAAAGTAAGAAAACATAACAGAAGCAATCATTTTCAAGTGCTTCTAAAACTGCTGTAAGTTTTTTTTTTTGTACCCAATTAGAGATGAGGGGAAATGGGGGGAGAGCTAAAAATTGTGATTAGTGTATTATTTCTTTCCCTCTTGCTCCCAATTAAAGAGGGGTTTATTCTTTCGCTAGAGAGGCATAGTTATTAAATCATGATGTCTTTCTTTAAAAAAAAAAACACAAATGATAGCAGAGGGCTCCATACTGCTGCCACTTCTGCAAGGTTGCTTATAATTGCTCCATGCAATGCTTCGACTAATTAAATCACACAAGAGATTGTTTCTTAGTAACACACCTGGTCCACGCTTTGTTGTTGGCTTTCATTAAAGCACTGTGTCTCACGCTGCCTTGTAGCATGAAAGGATATTAATCAGGTAAATGGCCATTAAAAGTCATATCAATGTTTGCTGCGCAGTGGTTATTTTCTTAAATCTTGAACAAAGAAGGTTTCTTTGAAATCTCAGGGCTGGCCTCCAACTACAGGAGAGAAACACCACACTGAATTGCTTTGTTTTTCAGCCTTGCCAAGTAGAAGAAGAAAAACAGAGCAAAATGCAAGGTGTGGCAAGAAGTAAGATCGCGTCCTCTTGTTCCTCTGGGCTATGTGGGGCAAGGAGGGACAAGTTGAACAAACTGAAATCCGTGTTCAGCAAGTGGGGACGACGGACACGAAGTGCTCTCTAGAGCCCCCCCCCCATTTCCGGGGGCGGGGGAGCTCCACTCTCAAGCCAATACAGCTAATTAGGTTGCATGTCAGAGCCCCAGTTAGAAATGAAAATGCCTGGGCAATCGAATATTACTTGTATATTAAAATGAAAAGGAGAAGTGTTGCTCAACATTTCCTTCTGTCAACAAGCCCCCTTTACGGTTTCCCTGCTCAGGTCTGTATCAGGACCCCGAACGTGGTCACGCAGGTTTGGTCCCCATTTTCCCCGTCCCCTGGCCCTGGAGCCGCCTCTGGGAATCAATATGCACTTACATAACGGTGCCCACTGGCAGCAGGGCACACACTCCGGCCGAGAGGGGGAGGGAGTGGCTCCAGGCACCTAGACTAGAAATAACGACTCAGTTGCTAAAGGCCCCTACCCTGGGCCCTGCAACCTCCCCTTCTTTCCTGCCATAAATGCCTATTTGTTCTGGATTGAGCAAGTGGCCTTGTGGAGGCCGGGGCAGAGCACTCTGCTTAAGAACCCAGGCTCTGAGTACAGATTCTGGGGTTGGAATCCCAACTCTGCAACTACTTAAACTTTCTGCACCGTGATTTTCTTATACTTCAAGTACACAAACAGTAATAGCCTATGATGGCTGATAGAATTAAAATGAAAATTTCGTGTATAATAGACCTACAGTCTGAGATCTGCAGATTGTCCAACATATATACGTATATCATAATACATGATGTCTGGTACAAAGTAAGTCCTCACTACATGGGAGCTATGACGCCCTCGACAGAAGCCCGCATGGAGGACTACGAAGTCACCGGTCTCTGGCAGGTGGCACTGCACCCGGAGCTCAGGTCCTCATGGAATATAAAGAGAAACGACAGCCATGGACTTACGATTCTCCCAGCAGCGTCCTGGGCCGGAGGCTTCTGCCCAAAGCCAGGTGCACCGTGCCTGGGCCGCCGTCCCCGCATAGCAGCGCCCGGAGCAGTGAGGGCACCCCGCTCTCAGGTGTGTGGGGTGTCAGCCCAGCGCCGGTGCCGGTTTCCAAGCCCAGGGAGGGAGTGCACGGCCCCGCCGCGGTGACAGCGCCCTCGCCCGGACGAGGCCTGCAGGTTGCTTCCCCCTCCAGCCACGGGCGGGCGGGCGGACTTGACACTCCTGGGGGAGAGAGCAGGGAAGTCCAGCAGCAGCTGCCGCTGCCAGCAAGGCCAGCAGCACTTAGCCCAGCTCGGAAGTCCGGCCGTGCCCACCGCCCAGTGCACAACCGCCCTTCTCGTTCCCACTTCCCGACCTCCTCCCGCCGGCCTCCGCTTCTGACACGAGGGCTGGCCCGCAAGCCCTTAAGAACAAGGTGTTTGTTTCTCATTGGCCAGGGCCCAGTCACATGACCACTCTTTACCCAATCACTTGGTGATAAAGGGGGGCTCCTATTCTGATTGGCCGGGTCAGAGTGCGAGGGTCCTTTGGGTGCATTGGCTGGAGTCAGAACCACCTGACCTTGGCCCTGGCCGGTTGGCTCAGTGGTAGAGCGTCAGCCTGGCGTGCAGGAGTCCTGGGTTTGATTCCTGGCCAGGGCACACAGGAGAAGCGCCCATCTGCTTCTCCACCCCTCCCCTCTCCTTCCTGTCTGAGGTCTCTCTCTTCCCCACCCACAGCCAAGGCTCCACTGGAACAAAGTTGGCCCGGGCGCTGAGGATGGCTCTGTGGCCTCTGCCTCAGGCGCTAGAATGGCTCTGGTTGCAACAGAGCAACGCTCCAGATGGGCAGAGCACTGCCCCCTGGTGGGCATACCGGGTGGATCCCAGGCGCATGCGGGAGTCTGTCTGCCTCCCATTTCCAACTTCAGAAAAATACAAAAAAAAAAAAAAAAAAAAAAGAACCACCTGACCTTGATCCTTGATGACTGACTGTGGGAAGCTGAGGGTGTCTGCAGAGCTGAGATGCTACTACTAGATGGAGTGTGGATGGTGCTGGTGATATGTCCAGATGTTACAAACCCAACAGGCAGGACGATGAGAACTTGCTCATATGTTAAAAGCAGTAAGATGGCAAGTACATAGAGTGGAGAGAGGAGGAGGAGGTGTAGAGAACTAGGATGGGGGGGGGTAGGACGAGAGCAAGAGGAAAGGTGATCTCCTCTCAGGTGTCCATGTACTGGTCTACTGTCCTGTCTGAAGAGTATTGCTGACTGCTGGGCTGACTTGGACACCTCTGGGAGGCCCTGCCAGGCCTGCAGAAACTTACCTATAAGCTCTTGCTTACACCGCCTATTAAAATCACCTGAGGAGCTTTTTAAACATCTCAATGTCTGAACTCCACCTCCAGAAGTTCTGTTTCAACTAATGGGGTGTGGGTTGAGACTAAGTATGGGTTTATCTTTTTTTAAGTTTCCACAAGTGATTCTTTTGGACATTCATGTTTAAGAAACACAGTCCTGGGGTATCTTCCTTCCGTTCTCTGGTAAACTGCTTTGCAAAAGGGCTTGGGTGTGGGGGGAATCACCCAACTCCCATGAACCCTCATCCTGGCTAACCAAACCATTTGTCCCCACTCTGGGCCGGATTCTAATGTTAGAGGGAACGAGCAAGGTTCTTGGGAGGACTGGGGGACTGCTCTGTTGGATGATGTGAGAATAAGTATATTAAAGGGTGCCACACTTATCTTCCCATTGATTTGCCTTGACTCTGCTCCCTCTAACATCTTTCTATCCTAGTCTCAATAGCCGTGATGTCGTCATATGAGCTTACAATACAAATTGTTGAAAAGGAGGAACTTCTGGAGAATGTGCTGAGAGGAGGAAGTGAGTCTGCATGCCCACCAATGTCATTACTGTTCCTTTCCTCCAGAGAAAGAAGGGGAACTCTCTGTCAATTGCAGGGAGACCCCATGAGATGTTTGTATGAGTTCTACTTCTACTAATTACAAGAGGAGAATTGCCATTTAAGAAGCCAAGTTTCTGACGAGGGAGTGAAAATAAAACCATCTCTACTTGTTGGATTAGATACTAAGGAAATCTACACCCAGTGCTGATTTACTAACCCACTTTGATTTACTTTACATCTTGTGACTACTAGATTTTCTGTTGTTGTTGTTATTGTTTTTAATCTGCTATTTTCTTGAACTATTCAACAGGCTCAAGAAAGGCTTAAATTCATGAAGGGTGGACCAATCATAGGTTTGTAAGCAGGAAGTTAAAATACAGGTCGGTGTCATCATCAAAGTAGGAGTGTTTTATTCAGCGACAATTACCATCTCTTAAGGCTGAAAGTGAATCAAGGACGCTGGCAGGATGACCCCCTTGTCTCCCCAACACAAACATTTTAGGATGACTTGTTAGAATTGAGAGGACCCCTGTGTACGCCGCTCTTCCCTGCCTTCACATGATCTGAACCGTGAGAGCTTTAGTGCGTGTTTTGTTTTTCACATCCTCTCTTGTATTTGTAAATGACAGCCACTCTATCCAGAACACTGTTATATTTGTTATCCTATTCTGATTCTCACAAGCACCCTAGAATTTTGGAAGATGTTAGGGACACAAATGCTCTTAAGGATTGCATTCTTTAAGGTTGTGTCTTAATTCATCAGTGAGTGTACAATTCCCTAGCATATTTTTAGTGTTAATGGTCTTCCCTGATAGGTTTATAACATTTTGACAGAACCCAAAAAGCACACAGATTTTTTTACTACCCGGTATTGTGTGCTACAGACACCCTCAGCTGGCCTTTGACCCTACCATCCCCAGAAATAGAGATTAAGTTCCAGTCCACATGTGGCCAGGAAAGAGGAGCTGTTGCATAAAGAGGGGACTTTGGTAAACCAGAGAGCACAGTCCACTTGGCTGCTGTGAAAAACGAGGACTGGGTGTCGCCAGGCCTTTTTTACCGTCTCAAGAGATACCGTTAGCCCAGATCTTTGTGTAATCGCCCTACTTTAGAATTATGATGACTAATCTTTTAACTCTTCCTTTTTGCTAACTCTATAAGCCACATGGGCCATATTGTTCAGTTGGCTTTAACCCCGGCGTTGTCATCTACAGCTCCTGCTTATCCCTCATGTTGTCCCTTTTCATCAGCCCAGAATTGGCAGTGACAACCAAGTCGCTATGTCCCAGGAGTTCCAAATGGCCATGTCAAGTTATCTTTTCTTATCCCTGAAAACTCCCGGCACCAAACACGTTTGACGACTGTCTCCCTCTATTCCTGTTGTACCTGAAATATCACCCCAGCACTCTACGTGTCCCACCCAATGCCCGGGATGTGCGCCGGTGGTTCTCTCCCGGTCATCGGTGAGCTCCTTAACGCTAACGCTGCCTCTCTCATCTTTGTGTCCCTTGTCCCTAGCTCACGATGCATGCTCAATCATTACTCAATGAGCGTAGAAACAGTTGCGGCACTACTACTTCTAAAAGAAACAAATTTAGTGAATTAGAGAAGTGAATAAACACTACTATGATACTGTGAGCATGCGCGCGCACCCAACATGCCTACCGGTATCGTTGCCTCCGCAATCAAATCCTATGGCTACAAGGGTCTTTCTAATCAACAGCAGTAACGGCAGAAGAGACAGGCAGTGAGCCGGGGCTGGATGCCTGCAGGTGCTGGAACATGCACATTGGACCCTGGAACCACATTCCCTCCTACTTTTTCCGGACTTTCACCATCGGTTTCTAGCCTGCCAGGTTGCCCTGGCGCTCAGCCAGGGGGGTACGGACGCTGCCCCCTCTCTCCTGTCTCCGCGTTGCGGACGCTGCCCCCTTCCCCCTGACTCCGCGTTGCTTCCCTCCCCGGAACACCGCGTCCTGCTCAAACCCTCTTCACCCACCACAGCATGACAAGACCCCTCCCCAGCAAGTCCGCTGGTCACTTTGGCCCCGGGGAATCTCTTCCTTCTCCCAGTTTTTGTAGTAACTATAATCCTGCCCGTCCACTTTGCCGCTTTAACTTTATTCCATTCAGTCTTTTCTACTTTAAGAAATTAGCATGATTTAAAAAGCTGTTTAAAATATAGGGTGTGTGTGTGTGTGTGTGTGTGTGTGTGTGTGTTATGTTTTTGTTGTTGTTGCTGTTGTTTCTGATGGGAGATATAGGAATGGGGATAGAGAGCTTTGGATTCACAATAACAAGTTATAGTGTTGTTGCACTCACGTTAAGAATGGTTGCTTGTGTGTAGCTATAAAATACAAATATCATTGAACAAATCCCGTTATTGGAGTAAGTTTCAATTCTGCTCAAGCAAAGTCCTTGTCTTCTTATGCATACTCTTAACCGCTTTTTCTCATCCCTTCGGTGAATATTTATTGAGCCCCTACTATGTGCCAGGCACTGGTCTAGGAGCAAGGCCCGCAGCAGTAAGCAAAAGACAGGATCCCATGAGGAAAACTAGTCCGAGAGGCAACAGGCTACCAGGGTATGGGTTTGGACCTGCGTTTCCCAGATAACTAACGAGATGTAGTTTTTCATATGCTTATTGGCCATGTGGGTAGCCAGCTTCCTTTGTGAAAAGGCTAAAGTCAGCCCTGGCCGGTTGGCTCAGTGGTAGAGCGTCGGCCTGGCGTGCAGAAGTCCCAGGTTCGATTCTCGGCCAGGGCACACAGGAGAAGCGCCCATTTGCTTCTCCACCCCTCCCCCTCTCCTTCCTCTCTGTCTCTCTCTTCCCCTCCCGCAGCGAGGCTTCATTGGAGCAAAGATGGCCCCGGCGCTGGGGATGGCTCCTTGGCCTCTGCCCCAGGCACTAGAGTGGCTCTGGTCACAACAGAGTGACGCCCGGAGGGGCAGAGCATCGCCCCCTGGTGGGCAGAGCGTCGCCCCCTGGTGGGTGTGCCAGGTGGATCCCTGTCGGGCGCATGCGGGAGTCTGTCTGACTGTCTCTCCCCGTTTCCAGCTTCAGAAAAATACAAAAAAAAAAAAAAAAGGCTAAAGTCATTTGCCCATTTTCTATTGGGTCAATGTTTTTCTTTGTATGTGATTTATAGTTTCTTCATATATTCTGAATGTTTATCAGATGTCTTGAAAATCAGTTAACCTACTCTGGGTGTTTTTTCACTCCCTGAAAGTTGGCTTTTGATCTAAAAAGATTCTTAATATATCCTTTTTCCCCCTTAGAGTTACTGCTCTATATGGCCTTTAAAGAAATCTTTTATCAACCCTAATCTCATGAAGAACCGGAGCGAGGGTTGCACACTGACAGCAGGGAGGAGTCATTCCGGCAGCCAGGCGATTCATGGGGCTGCTTGTTGGGCTCCCGTGACCAATTTCACCTGTGAATACACCAGTACAGGGGCCACAGCCAGGAAGGGCATGGTGACCAGGAGCTCAGATGCTCAGGAATAAGGATTTGGATCACAGGACCAAAGAAACCACCGGGCCCAGCAGAGGCACTACCTAAGGTGAGGAGAGTCTAGGACGGCAGTAGAGGAGGAAAGGGTGGGTACCAGTTACCGCTCTGAGACCAGCTGCAAGTGGCAGGGGCTGGCCCACTAACCTTCTTCTTTTCAGTTCCCCTCAGGGCAACGCTGGGGAGTTAACTCTTAGAAGTTATCTAAGGGGTCCATGGGGTGGACAGTAGTCAATGTTGTCATCATCTGCCAGGTCTTGTCTCAGGACCATAGACACCTGGTGGGTTTTCGGGCCTTGCAACACGCATCTACCCAACACATCAAGTTCTCTCTGAGCTTTTTATTCCGTCCTTCCATTTCCTGGCATAGCAACTCTTCACTATGGCACTTCTGGCTTCCCTGGCTTTCCCACTTCATTCAGCATAGGCTGTTACTATTTTCATGCCCGTGGAAGCCACTCGAACAGTGTGTTTGCGCCATCTTGCAGGGTCCTTGCCAGTCTGTTAAACTCTGTATCTTGACAGAGTGTTCCCAAGTCAATAAACTCTATTTTATTAAAGCTCATGTCCCCGCCCCTCCGCCCTCAACCCAGCATCCTCAGAATGCAGTCCCAGGAGTATCTTCTGGCTCCTACTGGTGCATGTTGTCTACATCCTGAACCTTCTTTCATTTCAAGTCTAGCCCGCTTTCTCCCTTACCTGGCCCAGGGTAACCCTACCTGGTTTTGTTGGACTTGACCCTTGTTACTTATTGTCCAGGAGAAGACTGGGGGAAGGTCCTGGGAGAGGGGTTGGCATGTACCTTACTAGAGAGAAATGTCTGCTCTCTTCAAATAAGGGGAAGTAGCATCCATGGAGGATGTGGGCACCATTTCTATAGGCTCAGAGGTTCAGGGGGATCTTCAGATTCAAGGTTTTAGTCTGCTTGAATTCTCTTCTCTGCTGATCAGGACCAAGGTTTAATAGATACAGTGTCTCAGTGCAGGCTGCCGTAACAAAATTCCACAGACCAGGTGGCTTATAAACAGGTATTTATCTCTCACAGTTCTGGAAGCTAGGAAGTTCAAAATCTTAGTGCCGGCAGATTCAAGAAACCAGTTTCCTTTGATAAGGCACCGTCACGCTATGCGCCACACAGTGGAAGGGGCTGGGAAGCTCTGGAATAGGCACACTGACCCCAAGCCTGATGGCTCCACCCAACATGTGAATTTTGGAGAAGACACATCCGACCATAACCCGTGTCTAGGTTTAGAGCTGTGTCACTTGTGGTAAAGTTCGGGGGGCCTGGTCTTCAGCTTTCTCTTTGCTTGAATTTTTAGGAAATGAGGGCCTCTTTATACACTCCCGAGGAGGCCCTCGGGATTTCCTCCTCACTCTTTAATTGCCAGTTTGTCACTTCCAGCCTTCTGTTATATATTTCCAAAGCACTAGTGGACCCTGGCAACAGCTGTCCGAGTCCACTGTCCTATCTGTTATGGTTACTGCATGTTTCTCAAAGGTCTGCTATCCCACCAGCCTGCGACTTCCCTTCTACCAGAATACTAGCTCAGTTTACCGCCCGTAAGAACTCCAATACCTGCACTGCCACCTCATGCCGAAGGCTGTCTGTGTCCCCCGTGCCACGGATGATGAGTCCTCAATGCCAGCCAGGTGACAGGTGATCCAGCTCCAAAAACCCATCTCAGCACCGGCCTTCTTCAACCACATCCAGTACCAACGGTGGCAGGACTGGCTCCCCAGAAAGCAGGATCCCGGATGGAGGTGAGTCTGTAGGAGGGTTATTAGGCAGCTCTGGAGATCAACTCCCACGGAAGAGATGTGAGTGAAGTAGGACTGAGCAGAGGGAGGCGTTAGACTGAGGGGCACTCTCCACAAAGGCCCCAGCCAACGCTGGACAGCGCTCTCAAGCCAGGATGCTCAGGCAGGAGCGAGGGCGACCGACGGGCTTGGAGTGGAACGCGACTGGACCATCGGGCTCAGTTCTCTGCACCTCCTCCCCTCCAGGATCCTGACCTCTCAAATCTTCCTGCCCTGGTATGTCTGCAAATGCTTTAAACAAAATATCTTTTTAAACTTGGTGCAATGTTTCTAGTTGTTCTTAGCGGGAGGATTTGTCTGCTCATCCGTGATAGATGGAAATGGAAATACTCCCCATATTGTCATAATAAATGTCTGGCTGATAAATGCAAATTGCATTCTGTAATTAATCTGTCTCACATCGAAACAGCGCTAGGAATGTTCCGTAGGAAGCACCTGTACCTTCTTCTGTT
Organism: Saccopteryx leptura; assembly: GCF_036850995.1. Lineage (NCBI taxonomy): Eukaryota > Metazoa > Chordata > Mammalia > Chiroptera > Emballonuridae > Saccopteryx > Saccopteryx leptura. The sequence continues at coordinate 6,549,371 of NC_089511.1, forward strand.
GCACTCTCCCCCCACGTATCGCAGTCTTCTTCAAGACAGAGACAATGTATCTTCGAATAGAGAAGCCAGTTTGGATCCAGGTACTAAACCTTTATTTATGCAATTTGACAGTCACTAAAAGTATCATCAGTTTAAGCATATTAGAGGTTCTCAAATCATATAGTCTATTATCTCTATTACTATAACTGCATTATTATATTTCTATAAGACAACCCTCAGCAAAACAAAGAAATTGTCATAGTAATATAATTGTCTGAGAATGGCTTAGCTATTGACTCAATTCAGCAAACTTACTTTAATGGACCAAGCAATCATCATGTAAAACTAAACGCTTCACTCTCTCTTACCTAAAAAACTTAGACTATGGTCCTCACCACGTCTCTTAATCTCTTTATTAAGATCAGGAATGATCTACTTTTACACAAGATATACATATAAAACAATATGATAGTCATAAAATATATACAGTAGGCAAGGAAGGTTTAAATAGTAGCTAAAGCAAAAAAAAAAAAGATGAATAAATGTAAAATTCAAGCAGAGTCCACTTAAATATTTTAGATAAAGGTAAGTTTTGAAGGATATCAAGTCTTCCCATAATTTAACTTCATTAGGTCATTTCCCGCCTTCCTGTTCTATTGTTAAGAAACTGTAGTGTCACCCAAGTTCAAGGAGATCGTATTAGCCAGAACGGCCCGTAATATTAAAACAGAAGTGAACTCAACTGGGCCAAACTTTTGAGGAACAACCATGCTTTGAGGAATTCAGATAGATCCTGGTTGCAGATGGAGATGATAAACTTCACCTGCTCGTTGGCTTGGTTACACTCTGCTCCGAACTATCTTTTGTTAACCTGATCTCTGTGTTTAGAACTCCACCACCCTGTGTTTAAAACAAAGGCGCCCCATTCAAAGCAGGCTCTAATTGCTATCTTTCAGCGAAACAGCATTTACCAAAACATGCCTTTCGCAATGTGCTACAATTTATCACCCCCTCGGTGCATGACACCCAATTACATTTGTCACTGCTTTAATTGGATATTACATGGCAGTGATGACTCATCAGCTCCGGAATTTATGAAAGATGAATTCCTTACTACAGTTCTTCAGCCTGCTCCAAAACTAAAACTAAAAACATAACAAACAAAAAAAACACACACGTTTATTTCTCAGAAAGGATAGAAGCTATATTTGGGAGAAACAGAAGTCCCTGTTTTAGAAAAATAACAATGTATTTCATTTATTGACAGCAAGATGATTACCTACAGGGTTTCTCATTACCCCTGGACCACAAACGAGTAAATCACTGTCAGACGAATCAAGGTTAAAACTGTGTACATTTTAACAAGACACGGAGGAAAAAAAGTCTTTTTTAAACACTCCATCACTAGGACAGAATTGTTAATTCAGAGAATTGTTCAGATTCTGTGATCTGATAAGCTCTGCAACCCAGTCATCGCTGAAATTAAATTAGGTTTCAGAAAATGAATATTTCATTTTTAAGATCCTGTTGCTTGGAGACCTGGAAAGGGAAGGTTGGCTTAGCCCAAGATGGGAGAGATGTTATGAGGACCGGCATTTCATACTCCTGGAAACTGCCAGAGAACGCCTAGGAGAAATTACACAAAGGAGGCGAGATGATGGTGATGGCACAAATGGATTCATTATCAGTGCCACAATGCGTGGTCTTTCTTCCAAGCTAAAGACGTCTCTCTCTACCCTGCACCTTCATCACGAAGACAAATTGGGCAAATTATCACAATGCCGTAAACCCAAGCTACCTGTAGCTGTAACAGACACACAGTGTTTATAAAAATGCAAAACCAATGGAGGCTCAGTGGCAAAACAAAGGATGATTTTCTTACCAAGGAATTTCAACAGGTGATAGAGACGCATCATCTCGTCTGGGCATGTCGGATGGATCCTCACTCACCTCGCTACATTTCAGTCAGCACCATCAACACTGTAGCACCTTCCTCACCACTGAAGCGGGGGCAGTCTGCAGAGGCCTTTCGCTCTGGGGAATAGCAGAATGCCAACTGTTTCCCAGAAGCTGCAATAACATCCCCTCCGCAGCTGCACCCGGGCACATGACTACCCATCCACAGCTTTCTTTTCCCAGCCTTCCTGCGAGGTAGGTGGGTAGGTAGGTAGGTGTGAATATGTTCTGGTCAATGAGATGCGGACAGGAGCCATGGATGGAACTTGTTTTTGCTCATTGGGATGTTGATTTGTTTTGTTCCTTGTGCGGAACTCTTGCCCGTTCCTCGTCCTTTGCCCTTGCTGGGTCTGGTACGCGACGGGATGGTGTGGGCCAGGCTCAACCGCGTGGAGCTCCATGTGGGGCATGGCCGGGCAGCGAGATGAACATAACCTAGATTCCTGGGCTATCTCACGGGACAAAGTACCTTAACCAACCTGGCCCTCCGGCCCGATTCGGGACTGTACGGGAAAGAGAAGTAAACACCTGTTTTGTAAGCCTGTGTCTGGGAGGGGGGGAGGGTGGTCTTTATTATTATTTTTTTTTTTTTTCATTTTTCTGAAGCTGGAAACAGGGAGAGACAGTCAGACAGACTCCCGCATGCGCCCGACCGGGATCCACCCGGCACGCCCACCAGGGGGCGACGCTCTGCCCATCCTGGGCGTCGCCATGTTGCAACCAGAGCCACTCTAGCACCTGAGGCAGAGGCCACAGAGCCATCCCCAGTGCCCGGGCCATCTTTGCTCCAATGGAGCCTTGGCTGCGGGAGGGGAAGAGAGAGACAGAGAGGAAAGTGCGGCGGAGGGGTGGAGAAGCAAATGGGCGCTTCTCCTGTGTGCCCTGGCTGGGAATCGAACCCGGGTCCTCCTCACGCTAGGCCGACGCTCTTCCACTGAGCCAACCGGCCAGGGCCTATTATTTTTTTTTACAGTCATGCAGCCCATACCCTGACTCACACATTAGGTTTGGGCAGACTCAGTCTCAAGAGAGAGCTTTTGTCCTGTCATCTGTCTTCAATGCCATTCTAACCTACTCTTGACCCTCAGTGTCCTTTCTCAGTTCTTGACGGTAGGTACAGATTGGGGTGACAGCCTAGCCCCCCCAAGGCTTTGTTGGGGCCGCCTCTTTCTTTTGGGTTGCTGCAAGCATAGCCCCCCCCCCTTAATCCCTGTCCTGAATTCCAGCATGTGTTGCAAATGTGGCATGCATCCAAACGTGAGACGACCCTGCCTTTGTGACCTCAGCGACCACCAGTGACCTCAGTGACACCGGCTGGGAGAGCCAGGGCTCTTCCCTGGGTTGTTCCTGGAGAGTTGGCACTTTCTTGAAACACGGACATTTTCTGACTCGGGAAGCCCTTCTGCAATGACCAAGAATGAGGCCAATGTACAGATAGGAAGAGAAACCCCCATGAATGTCTCCAGTTACCCCCAAGCCAGGAGCCTAAACGTCACAGGCCACATGGGGCGTGTGTTTGTGGAGGGGGAGTTCTATTGGCCTAGGCTGGTTTGAACCGGGTTCTTCCATTAGCAGAACTGATTCATGCTGATTGTTGATTAATTAATGCCCTCTGCAAATGAACCCCATTCTCGCAACACTGTCCCTCTCTGCTTAAAATGGGCCTTTGCGGTTTTTCCTTCCAGAAGGATCAAGAATCAAACAGTAAAGGCTTAAGAAAACCCAATGCCATATACTATTTGGTTATAGATCCATATCCTATATATCAATACAATCAAATCTGACTTTTCAAATCCTGACTTCATTCTTCCGAGTTAAACATGCATTCCTGAGAGTCATACATGCCGTCCTAGTTTGGTGACCGCCCGGCTACACCAAGTGGTTAGTTCCACGCAGCAGCACGAGGAAAAAAGTGAGCGTTGTTTTTTGTTGTTGTTGGCGTTGTGATAACATCGACTCAGCACGCAGTGTGAAGGTCCTCCTGGAGAAAGAGGAGGTGTTCGAAGGCTAACCCTCCAAGGCCAGAAGGCTGACTGCTCTTTTCGGTACGTCTGAACGTTAGACCCTGAAACGGTGGACAAGCTATCTGTTCATAAAGCGCGGGCCATCTGACAGGCCAGGCTTGACGAAAGACTCGATCTTGGTGATTTAATGACAGCATTTTATTTATTTACTTTTTTGGATTTTATTTATTTACTTTTATTAGAGAGAGAGAGGAGAGAGAGAGAGAGGGAGAGATAGAGAGAGAAAGGGGGAGGAACAGGAAGCATCAACTCCCATATGTGCCTTGACCAGACAAGCCCAGGGTTTTGAACCAGCGACCTCAGCATTTCCAGGTCGACGCTTTATCCACTGCGCCACCACAGGTCAGGCCAATGACAGCATTTTAAAGAGAAACCGGAGAGGAAAGAGGTGACCACTTCTAACTCTAGAGGGGGGCACTGGGAATCCCACAGAGATGGTGTGCCCGGCCATATGCATGGCGAACATGGTGCTCCATCTTGTCAAGGGAGCAATCTGATCATGCTCCGCGAGGGGCTCTCTGAGTAAGTGATGAACAGTAATTCTTCCTGACAGACGGAGACTTCATTGTAACCAGACAAAACGGCTTGCTGCAGAGAGTGCGGGAGCCATGTCTGAGGTATGAGAGTGCATGGGCCATACCCATTTAACAAAGAATGTCTTTCCTGTCCTTTGGCACCGGAACGACTTCTCCAGAATCAAAGTGGAGAATAATTCCTGTGACGGATGGGGGCTAACCAGGGGCCACCACCTCGACCTTCTTTCTCCAGCTGCCACTCATCTCTGACTGACAGAGTAGACAGTCCCTGTTGGTAGAGCCACAAAGATGAACTCACCTGAAACCAAATAGCTGGCAGGACAGTGTTCTAGCCTTCCCTACGCTTGCTGGGCTCAAACAAATACTGGTGTCGGGCAAGAACAAAGAGACACCGATGAGCAAGAAAAGTAACACTAAGCGAGCTGTGTTTTTCGTTTTTATTAGCATTCTTAATTTTATATATATATTATATAAATATATATATTATATATATTTATAGGTGTGAGACCTCCCTTGACATATATTATATATATTTATATATATATATGTCAAGGGAGCAATCTGATATATATATATATATATATATATATATATATATATATATATATATATAAGTGTGTCCGTAAAGTCATGGTGCACTTTTGACCAGTCACAGGAAAGCAACAAAAGACGATAGAAATGTGAAATCTGCACCAAATAAAAGGAAAACTCCCCCAGTTTCAAACCTATTCAGTGCAGTTCAATGTGGGCTCATGCACAGAATTTTTAGGGCTCCTTAGGTAGCTATCCCGTATAGCCTCTACAGACTCGTCACTGACTGATGGCCTACCAGAACAGGGTTTCTCCACCAAACTGCCGGTTTCCTTCAACTGCTTATCCCACTGAGTAATGTTATTCCTATGTGGTGGTGCTTCATTATAAACGCGCCGATATTCACGTTGCACTTTGGTCACGGATTCGAATTTAGTGAGCCACAGAACACACTGAACTTTCCTCTGGACCATCCACATCTCAACTGGCATGGCCGTGGGCTGCTCCGCTATATACACAGTGTTATGTCATCATCTGCGCATGCACACATGCTGCCACATCATCCTACAGAAACTGAGAGGGTTTTTCTTTTATTTGGTACAGATTTCACATTTCTATCATCTTTTGTTGCTTTCCTGTGACTGGTCAAAAGTGCACCATGACTTTATGGACACACTGTATGTATGTGTGTGTGTATATATATATATATATATATATATATATATATTCTTAATTATATATTTATATCCACCTCATTGTTCACAGCATAACTATTTTTCTTTAGATTATATCTCTGTCAGTGTCTACCAATCTACAGGGCAGGATCAATAAGTAAGTTACTTTCACCTGAACAGACGGTGGCACAGTGGAGAGAGCGTCAGACTAGGATGCAGAGGACCTGAAGTCGCCGGCTTGAGCGCAGGCTCATCTGGTTTGAGCACAGCTCACCAGCTTGAGCCCAAGGTCACTGGCTTGAGCAAGGGGTCACTCAGTCTGCTGTAGCCCCCCAGTCAAGGCACATATAAGAAAGTAATCAGGCCCTGGCCGGTTGGCCCAGTGGTAGAGCGTCGGCCTGGCGTGCAGAAGTCCCAGGTTCGATTCCTGGCCAGGGCACACAGGAGAAGCGCCCATCTGGTTCTCCACCCCTCCCCCTCTCCCTCTCCTTCCTCTCTGTCTCTCTCTTCCCCTCCCGCAGCCGAGGCTCCATTGGAGCAAAGATGGCCCGGGCGCTGGAAATGGCTTCTTGGCCTCTGCCCCAGGCGCTAGAGTGGCTCTGGTCGCAACAGAGCGACGCCCCGGAGGGGCAGAGCATCGCCCCCTGGTGGGCAGAGCGTTGCCCCTGGTGGGCGTGCCGGGTGGATCCCGGTCGGGCGCATGCAGGAGTCTGTCTGACTGTCTCTCCCCGTTTCCAGCTTCAGAAAAATACAAAAAAAAAAAAAAAAGTAATCAGTGAACAACTAAGGTGCCACAACAAAGAATTGATGCTTCTCATCTCTCTCCTTTCCTGTCTGTCCCTATCTACCCCTCTCTCTGTCTCTCTCTTTGTTTCTTCACAAAACAATAAATAAATAAGTTACTTTCTTCTCTAATCAAGTAGTAAGTAGTTGTTGTGTAAAGAATCTATAGCCTGACCTGTGCTGGTGCAGGGGATAGAGCATCGACGAGCAGTACTGAGGCTGCCGGTTTGAAACCCTGGGCTTTCCATGTCAAGGCACATATGACAAGCAACAAGGTGATGCTTCCTGCCCCCCACCTCTATCTCTCTTTCTCTCTTTCTCCCCCCCCCCTCCCTCTCTCTCCTTTCTCTAAAACTCAATAAATAAAATCTTTTTTTTTCTTGTGGGAGAGACAGAGAGAGAGACAGACAGATAGGGACAGAAAGACAGGAAGGGAGAGAGATGAGAAATATCAATTCTTTGTCACGGTTCCATAATTATTCATTGATTGATTTCTCATATGTGCCTTAACCAAGGGGCTACAGTAGACCGAGTGACCCCTTGCTCAAGCCAGCGACCTTGGGCTCAAGTTGGTGAGCTTTGCTCAAACCAGATGAGCCCGCGCTCAAGCTGGTGACCTTGGGATCTCGAACCTGGGTCCTCCACATCCCAGTCCAACACACTATCCACTGTGCCACCGCCTGGTCAGGTCAAAATAAAATCTTTTTTAAAAGAAGAATTTATAGAACTGTTAGGATAGAAAGTTGAGAGTACCAGCCATTCTCTTCCAAAAGTGTAGCAATCCATTGGAGAGGAAGAAAGGACTCAGAGGAGGAAGCAGTATGAACACTTAAAAGACTGCAGCCTATTTGAATGTACGTTTGCATTCACGAAAGGGACTGATACTTCTTAAAGTTCAGTCCCATGCATGCTAATCTGATGTGGTTTTTCTTTTGCCAGAGTCACAGGCCACTGGGATTATTATTTACTCGATATTTTTAGATAATAAAATCTCTTGATTTTTTTTTCCTTAAGTAATCCCATACTCAAAGGAAACTTTAGATCCCTACCATAAACAGAGACATGGTTTTCCATAAATTAGTCAGTATAAGAGGAAATACAGTAGCAATAACCCCGTGTTATATACAATTTCAGCTGGGTATCTGTTGCCAGCTGAAAGCTGAGACCCGCTATGTATCTGTATAATCTCAGATAGCATTCCTTTTGCCCACAGTCATGGCCCTATAATTAGGGAGCTACTGGTTAGGAAGTCACAGTGCAAGGGACTCAGAAGAAGGAGTGGTCTGTGGCCCGGGCGATCCTCGGGGCTTCATGGAGGATTCCGCAGTCGGTGGAGCAGGAGTTGATAGACAGGACTGTCTAACCATCGGGCCCAGGGTGGAAGCTGACGTGGGGCCTTCACAGGGAAGAGCTGAGACCCGGGAACAATCTAAGTGGTGCGAAGCTCACTTTCCTAATCAGCCGTCGTCTCTGAAGACAGGTAACGTTTACTAATCATTTACTCCGTACCAAGCACTAAGTAAGGCGTTGGGCATATATTTCCTCTTTTGGTCTTAATAAGGTAAGGAAACAGCTATGATCTCCATTTTATAGATGAGGAACACCAAGGCACAGAATTAACTCAAGGAGGCGTGGCTTGGAAAGCGGTAGCACCAGAGTTCGTTCGTATTTTAGCTTCCTCCGCATCCACAGCCCGGGTTTCCGACCTCACCCTGTGGTCTCAGTGAAATCAGGAAATGAAAGCCACGGGCCATCGTGGGAAAGTCTCCTTCGTAAAAGGACTCTGTCGTGGGAGGTGGGAATGCGGAGGGGGGGTGAGGGGAGCGTCTCCTCTCCCCGAGGGCCTGAGCTGCCGAGGCTCGCCAGCACCCTGGTAGGTGTGCGGGGCGGGGCGGGGGGGGGGGCACATCGCCTTCTCTCCTGGGGAAGTGGCCGTTTGTCCTTCAGCTCGGGCCTCCTGGCTCTGAAACCGGGAAGTGTCAGCGGGGCCTATCAGCGGCATCAGCGACCAAAACTTGACCTTGCTGAGTTAATCAGTAAAGAACCTAATCAGTTGGAAAAATGCAAATTTGTTTTCTGCGCAGAGTTGGAAACTCATTACACCAAAGCCACCCCTTAAATTAAGTTCAGAGGAGTGACTCAGTATCTGGGTCAGATAAGGGACAACCTAAGGTGGGCGAGAGCACGGGCTGGAGAACAGTGGCGCTCGAGTCCTGCCTTCTAGGACACGTCTGTATTCACGTCTGCTCGTGTTCTTTCATGGTGTCCACCGATCAAAATATGGCCAACTCTGTTTTCCCTTATCGTGTATTTTGGTTTTGAGTTTGAACAATCCGCCTGCTCTGTCAGCCCAACTGTCCAACCTTAAGCGACATCTCTCCCCTCCCCCCCCCCCCAAATAAGTAATAGATTGCTGTTTGTATTACCTGGATCACAAGATTCCAGAGCTGAACATCTCATGGCCTCACACCCTCTCTCTGCTACCTGAAACCTTGGGGTCACTGAGTCTGAGAAACCAGAAGTGTGGGGTATTTTATTTTTCAAAATGCCAGTGATGGTTTAAACTCATGACAGTGGGACAGATCAATAACAGCGCTTCATTTTCCTCCCTTACCCTCCTCTGACTGATCAAGCGACTTCAAGAAAATTGACACTGTCTCTCTGCACTTCTGCTAACTTCTCTTCCAGTGTGCCTTGGAAAACTCTGTGTGATTGACTTCCATGCACATCAGCTTGGAAGACAGCTAGCTGCCAGGAAAGGCCACTTAAGGAAAGAACGCTCGGAAGGCTCGGGGTGGGCAGCGGAAGGCTGTCTAATTCAGCACTTCTGTCTGGTGCTTAGACTCTCACCAACAGGATAGAATTGTCAGGAATTTAAAAGTAAAATGCCTTGGGACTCAAAATGAAGATTATTTTGACTAGCACACCTGTTTCTTTATGCACCTACTGTGTTCCCGGCATGGGGCCACCTTGTGGGATGTTCCTAAGCTAATTAATTGGACACAATGCTTCCAAAGGCTCCTGATCTAGCAGGCAAGGCCGATCAATTATTACCAAACGGTAAGGCCAGGCCAATTAGAAAAGCATCTGCAAGACGCAGCAAGAGCAGTGCAATTTTTTTTTTCCTCCCTCCCTCAAAAGTTTTAAAATTAACAATGACTGAGGCCAGACGCTTGAACCCTGAGAAAAGATGTCGGGGAGGCTGTGGGCATCACTGGCTGTCTCAGATAACTAAAGACTGCCACAGCGAGGAGACAGTCATATTTCTCCGAGTTGCTCAAGAAAGCTTATCTGGTTAAAGATTTATGGGACACATTCTAATTTGACATAAGGAAAGAACTTTCTACTAAGTAGGGTGTTCCCAGAAGAGGCTGCTTCACCGAGTACCACTGCGCTATTCTATTTCTAGGCTCCGAGTGGCCGGTCATGCAGGTTTTCATCTTCTGGGAGTGTATCCTGGTTTCTGCCACCTGCTTACTTCTTTGCCGATGTCCTATATCTGATATCCTGGGAAGAGACAGGGCCACGAAGTCATGTGGTGCTACACGACCCACCGCAACCCCACCTAACTCACTGGTCCTGGATGAGACATATAACCCGAGGTCAGGCAACCACTGGCTGCCTAGCAACCAGTGACAAAGACAGTGGTTGTTTGGTCTGGTATGTGTGTATGTATATGTACTATGTGAATATAGACATATGCATATCTATGTGTGTGTGTATATATATATAGTCATTCATATGGAAAATAATGCAACAATTAGTAAATAAGACTACAAGAATAAAATTATTGTCTCGCGTACACACGATTTAACCTTACTCTTGTCCCACCCTGTGTATACACACAATTGTGTTGTTTACAGAAGAAACATGGGAGATATGAAGAACATATGGCAAAATGTTCACATGGACTCGCTCTGTCTGGCTGCTGGTGTTGGGTGTGGCGCTCTCTGTTTTCCCGTGTGTTTGGAATAGTCCACCTTAAATATTTCTAACAATTTCGGAAAGGAGAGTCACGACCTTGGCTTGTCCGGGAGCACCATCTCCCAGCACCTGAGGACGTCCGTAGCTGTCCTCTCGTGAGCCCACCAGATCATTGGCGTCGAAGCCGGCTTTTCACTCATCGTAGTTATGGCTGACTGTGGATTGATTAAAAGAAATAAAATTAAATTAAAAAGACAATTATACCATCAGCCCTGGGTCTGTGAAAACTATCCTCCCTCTATGTGAACGAATGCAGCTTCACCCGTGTTGTCCTTTGCTGTTGGGGGGAGGGGCTGGGTCTGGCGGGAGGATTGTCACAAGAGAACAATCTTGTGAGAGAATGCATACGTTGTCTCCCCTGGTGAAGGGGACTATCCTTTAACAGTCTCTTTCCTTGGATTCATAAATGGATTTCTGCCTCATCTTGCAGTAAATCTGAGACCAAAAGAATTCATAGGGCCTCCTAATGCACGTAATGCGGCGTGACTGATGAGATGTGGCAGCCACAGCCCTCTATCTAGTTTTCTGAAAACCACGCCGAAATGAGCCATCCTGGCCAGAAAGTTCAAACAATGCCCGGACCTGAGCCACCGCCCGAGTTATTTTTCCCTTGATTCCGTCGCGTTCCCCGGCACTTTGCAATTTGGATTACAAAGCACTATCTGTGTATTTTCTGATGGCGGGTGACAGCTACTGTTTATTCCCAGAAACTCAAATTAATGGTTTTGTTAAATCGACTTGCACCGCTGCACACATAAGTCATCCCCTGGGGATCTGTCTAAAGGTCTAAGCCAGTTTCATGTACTTCAAAATGAGTGCTCTTAAGCAAACAGCAAGAAAATTGGTTACCTGGATCGGGAAAGTCAATTGAGGCGCTGTCTGCAAGGGCATAGGAGGGTCAGAGAAATAGGTTAAAATAAGAACCAACTCCATTGGCTCTTCCCCGGCAGGACAATCATGTCAGTAAAATGGACCAGTGGCCCAAGACAATGGGAAAGGCTGGGACGGAGGAGACAGACGTTGGTTCCGGTCTCTCTCTGCCTCAGTTGTCCCTCCCTGTAACACGTGGTTCCTCCTGCTTCCTGCTTAGTTATTCCGTGTATGAGGATGAAATGGAATGACAGACGTGCACATATTTTATAGCTGGTAAGCCACCAACTGTGGACAAGGGACTAGACTGCCTTCCAGATAGCTGGGCTTTCCATTTTCCAAGCTGGTGGCTTGGCCTCCATGGAGCCCAGCAGACCGAACCCCCTCTGACTTCTCAGGGTCTGAGTGGCGCATGACAGGAGCGTGCCCGTCCTACATCGAGCGCCTTCTAAAGCCGCTGTGAGAAAATCGTTCGAGGCCACACTGCAAAGTGGAAGGGATGGGACACATCCCAAGCGTGGCTCTCGGGGATGAGCATTCTGACCGCCTTTGTAAACACACAGCCTTTCTGACAAAAGAGGCAAGGACAGGCAGCAGGAGGTGACTAGAGATGCCATCACTGGGTCAGGAGTTGTCTTCATTATGTGCATATATCAAGTAGGAGTTGGGATTTTTTTTTTTTTCCTGGCTTTTGATTCTATCTGAGTCACCCAGAAAAATGCCCTTGTTCTCGATTTCATGTTCCATTGGACATTCTGAAATAGAAGAGTCAACCTGTGCAGGGATCACCTGCCCGTGGTTTGGGGAGTCTGAAGAAGACGTGGACAGGTAGCTACAGAAGCGGAACTAGGTCATGGCAAATGTCTCGTTTCAGGTGAAAGGGATGTTTCTCTGGCTACAGAAATTCCCCCAATGCTAGCCCTGTCTGAAACCTCTAAAATCGATTCCATCTACTCAAAGATCATCGAAAAAAATACGAGTGGGCCATATCAAAACCACAGACCCACTGTAGGTGCTTGGACACTGAGAGAGAAGAGTTGAGTGTGACGAGGATTCGATTCAGAGTCAAATAAAGCCCTTGTCAGAGCAACGTAGCAACAGGAGACGGAGGGTGGAGGTCGCTGGCCCGAGGAGCTCGTTCTGTCTACACGTGGAGATGACCCTGTAGCACCTGCTCTTTGCAGAACGAGGTCATCAGTGGAAAGGTGGTTTCACATGTATAAAGCCTTATGGACATGCAAGTTATCCTGGGCGCGCTAATGTACAATTCAAGGAGTTGGTTCTTTTCTTCCATCTGTGCTGGCCATCAAGGTAATAAAACTTTTACACCTAAAAGCAAAATGTGATGCTCTCCCCCACAGAATAAAAATATGTATAGGCGATATTTTGTGTGCTCTAACAGTGTCTTCCACCGACGGTTCCCAGTCTCTGGGGAGGGGAGGGTCATGGTTTTATCTCAAGAGGGTCTCTGTTTCCCCTAAAGTTTTATCATATATGTGTGTTTATATATATATATATATATATATATATATATATATATATATATATATATATATATAAGGCCTACCGGAAAGTTCTGTCCGTTTCTGTCACAAGTTTCGACACGTAAGTACATGTTTATTTGGCACATGTGTGCCTCTCTATTTTTATCACTTAATGTATACATACTGACGTAGCAAATTAACTAAAACAAAGTTGATTCACGTTAGTCTTATGTGTGAAGCGATAGTGTACCCATGGCTACTGATAAAGTTCATTTACGCCACTGTAATTTTTACGAATTTCAACAAGGAAAAAATGCTACAGAAGCATATCTGTCACATCCACCATATGCCCCGGACTTAGCACCCTCCGACTATCACTTGTTTTTGTCCTTACAAAATTTTTTGAAGGGCAAAAAATTCAAAAATGAAGAAGATATCAAATAAGCACTGGTTCAATTTTTCTCATTAAAAGAAAAAACATTTTTCAAAAATGGGATATACAAATTGCCCTCATGCTGGCAAGAAATCATTAATAATAATGGCAATTATATTATTTAATAAAGTTTACTGACGGTAAGAAAAATTTGTATTTTGTTTTATTCCAAAAACGGACAGAACTTTCCGGTAGATCTTTTATATATATATATATCATAGTAAATACATGTGTGCAAAGAGTACATATATTTCATCAAATCACCACAGGGAACCATGACCCCATCCTCTTCCCTTACAGGCATTAGCTCCTCTCCTTTATTTTGTTTCCCCAACATAATCTGCATCTCACTGTAGTTGTTCCCATTTTCCAATGGAAGGAAGACCTGCGATCTATTTCAGCTGAACGGTCTAAGCTCAGACAAGGCATCCCCTCAAGGCATTTATTCCAAGGAAGGTTGCCATTTCTTGACGTTTCTATTCTGTTTACTCTCAACCCCTGGCAGGCGTTGAAGTATTGATATTTCGATTAAAGTTCGGAGCGTGACTTTGACCACCAAGGTTTAAAGATGGCAACCAGGAGGTTTACTGTTGTGAGACACATCCTGAGCCGCTCTTTGATGGGAAGACAATCACGCGTTCGGTTAGAAAAGCAGCACACTACAAATCCGACATCCACCGCAGCCTGTGGGCAATTCCTGTCCCTCCACTGACTTACTACCCGGTTGGCTGAGAGGTTCTTGATGAAACTCAGAACATGACCGGCCTCCTAGTGACAGCCGCGGGCTCCTCCTCCGCGCTGCTGCTGGGTCAACAGGCCGCCATCTTGAATTGTGGCAGACGGCTCTACCTCCACCACCAACAAGCCAAACCACACCCGAGGGAGCAGCATGTTTGGCTCGTGGGTTCTCAGTTCCGTTTTAATGAAGTTCACGGTCTCTCGCTGTCACGGAAACGGTACCTAAATTTCCTTTAGTTCTTCAGTGCTAGGATTGCTATGCTCGCTTGCTACAAGGAGGTCTAAGTTTCCTCCCGTTAGCCACTTGGTAAATAATTTGTTTTTTAAAGCAAGGCTGAATGCCATGGAAACAGCTGAGCCCAAACCCATCGACCCAGAGCTTAAAATTTCATGATCAAACCAACAACAAAGTACTCCTTGTTCTTGATCACAGTGATAAAAATGGACCTTGCCAAGGCTTCTTAAGGTGGAAAAAACTGGATAAGATTTCATTGTTTGACTTTGTTTTACTTTGGGGGGAGGGGGGAGGAGGGAGAGATTATATGCAAAACATGTAACTTTTCTTAAGCAGTATGTAGGTGCTCTCCAAATGTTGCCCCTCAGTGCAATGGAATATTTTCACGATTGTACAGTGATTTTTGTCCATTTGGAATTGTTTACAATAGGTATGCTTCATCATTTACAAATGGAACCATGCTTTAAAAGCAAATCTTCTGCGGAATTGTTTTGCCAGCAACTTGTGAGCAGGATTGCTTTAGAAAAGAAACAGGAGGCTGGTGGGGAATAACTTGTCTGCACAAAAACTTAATAAAGTCTACCCCCCATCAGTGTCTCTAAATAGATGACTAATCCAATTTCTAAGAAAAGCAAATCTGTCCCCTAGAAACAGAATTTGTCTATATACAGGGCAATCAATAAACAGGAAACAACATAAAAATGTGCTTAATCATTTCCTCCTTAGGTTCCATCGGGTGCTGGTGTTCGGCATGTCAACTGGCTGGTTTGTTGTGGAAATAACGACAAACGTGTTATGAATTCCTGGCCAAAATAGCAAACAAATGGACATTTTTACAGGTTTTGGTGTTTCATCATTCTTTAAATGCAAATATACATGTGGGTGTGTGACTGTGTACACATACATAAAGACATAGTTACTTGTGTATCCACAGACACATAGAGATGTTTTCATCTGGACTCTCCTTTCGATTTCAGCTGATACCAGAAGAGTTCGGTTAACATCTGAAGTTTAAAGATCAGATTTTTAGGGCCGGAATGCCAGCCGCAAGGAGGCTGAAAAGCAGCCGGTTTGCCCCTTGCCTGCATTTGCCCCCAAAGCATCTTCTCTAGAGCTGACCCAATTGTCCCAAACCTTCTTCTCTCGTTCACTGTACTTGATTGGGTGTGTCACCTGTCTCTTGTTTGTCTATAGATTAGCACAAAAATGTCATTGCAAACTAACTGAATAGGGCGCAGCCTCCACACCTGCCACTTCTCAACGTCTTTAGAGGATCCCCTTGTTTATTTTGTAGGCTCCCAGGGGGGGCGCTTCAATCACTGCATTGAGACAGACAATGCAGCTGATGATTAAGGAGGCTTTTCACATGAAAATTCACTTCAGAAAAAATGTTTTGCAGATGTACTGAAGAAAACTGTATCACTAAGAACCACTGAAAATACTTTGGTGGACCAAAACACCTTTATATTTCTTCTGGCTGCCTGCCAAGTTCACTGCCAGCTTGAAAAGAATTCTATAGCTGGAGGCTAGAGCCGAAACTGCAATGATTTAAAAGAGAATTGGCTACAGTAAGAACGATAATGCCCGATATCGTTAAAATGCAACTGGCATCTTAGCCTCCCTACAGCTCTTTGAAAATGTGCTTACTCTTGAACTATTTACAAGGGAAAAAATGCGGAGACAATTGAAATCACAGAAAATAAAAATTATCTTCGAGGACCGACGGGTCTTTGCCAGATGATTCGCCACTGGTGCTTGTAAAATAATGACATGTTCGCAATTCTTCAATGAGAACGCAGATATGCTACTCATTACGAAACTCACCCATCGAATATTAACCATTTTCATGGTGTCCTAAATTAATTTATGCAGGTGGCAAACACAGAAACTGTTGGCTTAAAAATAAGCTGGACACACGAATGGGACAACGGTCCTAATGTTGTAGGCTTAATCTTCACATCTTTGGTGACTTTTTTTTCTGGGCGATTTGGGAGAACTGAGATTGGATCTGTCAAGCTAAGGGAATTCCCAGAAAGTCCATGGGCCAGATTCAAAGGGCTCTCTGGGGTGTGTGTCCAGAAAACCAAGAGAAGCGTCTGTCCAGTGGTTCAGATTTACAGCAAACAGCAAGGACGCAACTTTAAAATGTAGGGTTCAGCTCACTCTACAACATCCGTTTAGTTCTTCCTTGGGTAAGAGTGAGCAAAATTCTCCTTGCATGTGGGTGCTTCTACTTCCACATTTCAATGTGCTCTCATGAAGACACAAATGTCAATGAGGAAGTTGAGAGGAATTTACTAGAAACTCAACTTGGGAACTGAGGAGGGAAAGCGCACATTTGAACACACCAATCGTTCGTTGTCTAGTAAAACCTAAGTACGTTAGGCATGGTACCCGGCCTCAAGGGGCTTACTTCCCAGGGGAAACAGGCCCGTAAACACGTATTAATGGAAAAAAGTTAGAAAAGATTTGCATGGCTGTGAGTATGTATCGAGTGCAGCGGGAACAGCAATCAGGGAAGTATTTTCTGACATAAATTGAAGAGTGGATAATCACATAAAAACAGAAGGATGGAGAGGACTTTGGGTAAAGCTAACCCAAACTCCACATTTCTATCCCCAACAGCCAGGCCATTCTCTGCAGTCCAGAAAAGGAATGGGTTCTCAGTTACACCTGCCACCACCCAACTGGGCACTCTAGCCCCATTGTGTAAACAAAGAGTCACCAGTGAAACCTGAAGCGTCATGACAAAAGTGATCACACACAGAGACTGCGGTCCAGCGTGCATTTACTTGTTCGCTCTCGCATGATGGTCTCCTGTCCCCTCCGTGGGCTGAAGCTATACAGACCAGCTGGAGTCTCCTCCTGAGTTATAGACCCTTCGGTCCGACTTCCTTCTTGCCATTGCTAGGTCTGTCTCTGGCACCTCCAACTCAACACGTCCCCAGCTGAACTCACCATCTTCCGTGACCTGACTTTAACCTGAACCCATCGTTCCTTAAGTCACCACCCGGCCATCGAAGGCCAAGCCGTGGGCATCATTCTTAGCTTTCCCTGCTCGGCGACTCCCACTGATAGCCGATCAATCTGTTGAGAACAATCCTACCGAGTCTAACTTTGCTCTGGGTTATGTTCGTGTCCGTGGGTTGAAATCCTAACCTCCAATATGATAGTGTTAGGGGGTAGGGATGTCGGGAAGTAATTAGGTCATGAGAGTGAAGGTCCCACAAATGGGCTTATGCCTTTTTTTTTTTTTTTTTTTTTTTTCTTTTTCATTTTTCTGAAGCTAGAAACAGGGAGAGACAGTCAGACAGACTCCCGCATGCGCCCGACCAGGATCCACCCGGCACACCCACCAGGGGCGGTGCTCTGCCCCCCAGGGGGCGATGCTCTGCCCATCCTGGGCGTCGCCATATTGCGACCAGAGCCACTCTAGCGCCTGAGGCAGAGGCCACAGAGCCATGCCCAGCGCCTGGGCCATCTTTGCTCCAATGGAGCCTTGGCTGCGGGAGAGGAAGAGAGAGACAGAGAGGAAAGCGCGGCGGAGGGGTGGAGAAGCAAATGGGCGCTTCTCCTATGTGCCCTGGCCGGGAATCGAACCCGGGTCCTCCGCACGCTAGGCCGACGCTCTACCGCTGAGCCAACCGGCCAGGGCGGCTTATGCCTTTTTAAGAAAAACAACAACATGAGAGTGGTGATTTCTTCCTCCACCGTGAGAATATACACTAAGATGTCCATCTGCTGACCAGGAAGCCGGCCTTCACCAAAGACTGCATCTGCTGGCCCCTTGGTCTTCGACTTCCCACCTCCAGGAGCAGGGAATATAACTGTTTGCTGCTGAAGCCACGTGGCCTGTTCTGTCAGAGCAGCTCTAACTGACTGAGACGCATGCCTTTCAAATACACCCGCTGGCCTTCATCCCCTCTCCCGCACCCTAGCGCAGGCACCGTTGCCGTTCGTGTCTGCCAGATGGCCGCGGTGGCCTCTCATGGGATTCCCCACTGCTACCTTGTCCCGCATAAATACAGCTACCCTAGCCAAGACGATCCCTCTCAACTCACATTCTGGTTTCCGCGCTGTCCTGCCTGCAACCTCACGGAGGCTGCACACTGGCCGTATGACGAAGGTTAACTTCCCTATTGGGGCTTAACACGGGTGTCACATGCCCTGGTTCCTAAGTAGCGCTTTAGGTTTCTCTCTCCCAGGACCAGCTCCCACTCCAGAACAATCATCAAGTCTCGCAGGCCGAGACGAGCACCACAACCGGAGAAGCTCCTCCCCCATCTCACTGCTGACCAACTCCTGGTCCTCCGGGTGCAGCACAGCTGCTACCTCTCGCGGGAACTCGGCTGAGCCAACAATGGCGGCCCTCGGTTGTATTCTCATGAACGTACCAAGTCCTAGTCTATAGGCCACTTCGTTTTACTATGGCCCCCTTACTGAACCACGTTCTTACTGTGTTCTGACTGCCTCCAAGCCAGGGACTATGTTCTATTTTTGTTTGTACCTCTAATTCCTAGGCAAGTTATAAGCACATAGTAGGTGCTGATGTTTATTTTGGTGTTGAACAAATACATGCACCGTACTGGGTGGCCATCAAAGGTACTCTTTCTTACTCAATACTTCGTCCTATTCAGATTTCACCCTCATGGGTTAAAACAGGAAGGGAGGGAGGGAGGGAGGAAGGAAGGAAGGAGGGAAGGAGGGAGGGAGGGAGGGAGGGAGGAAAAAAAGAAAAGAAAGAAAGAAAGAAAGAAAGAAAGAAAGAAAGAAAGAAAGAAAGAAAGAAAGAAAGAAAGAAAGAAAGAAAGAAAGAAAGAAAGAAAGAAAGAAAGAAAAGAAAAGAGAGAAAGGAGGGAGGAGGGAGGGAAGTAGGGAAGGAGGGAGGGAGGGAGAGAAGAAAGGAAGGAAGGAAGGAAGGAAGGAAGGAAGGAAGGAAGGAAGAAGGAAGGAAGGAAGGAAGGAAGGAAGGAAGGAAGGAAGGAAGAAAAGGAAGGAAGGAAGGGAGGGAGGAGAAAGAAGGAAGGAAGCGAGAAAGAATGGAAAGAAAGGAAAGGAAAGGAAAGGAAAGAAAGAAAAAAGGTAAAAGATACTTTTATATAAAACTCTAGGTAGGATAATAACTAAGAACAGAACTGGTAAGTGTAATAAACCTGAAAACAGCAATGGGCCCCAGAAATACAGAAGGAATCATTTCTTACAATATTTGACAAAGGTGGTCAAATATAGTGTCTCAAATTTCACTTGAACAAGGTGCCTTGGAGCTTAAAATTTGCCAATGGACGTTGATGCTTTCCAGTTGAACATGACTCGCACTCAAGAGTTTTTTGTTTGTTTGTTTGTTTTTTATTTTTTGTGACAGAGACAGAGAGAGACAAAGAGAGGGACAGATAAGGACAGACATACAGGAAGGGAGAGAGATGAGAAGCATCAATTCTTTGTTGCGACACCTTAGTTGTTCATTGATTGCTTTCTCATGTGTGCCTTGACCAGGTGGCTACAGCAGAATGAGTGACCCCTTGCTCAAGCCAGTGACCTCTGGGTCTCGAACCTGGGTTCTCCGCGTCCCAGTCCGATGCTCTATCCACTGCGCCACCATCAGGTCAGGCACCCCCAAGAGTTCTTTATATAATGTAAACACTCTCGGGTGAGCCACATCAAGTCTTTAGCTACTTCAGTGCCCATCAGCTTATAGAATCGGGGTCTCCCATCCCAGGAACTCCGCAGAAGGGGGCTGAGTCTAGAAAGAACAACAGAACAAACTTTACCTCCTTCAATATTGTCTCCAGAAATGTTGCTACCAACGCCCTCTGCTTCCCACACTTTTGTTTCCCCAGGGAGAGCTTAAATTACAAAACATAAATAATAAAAAAGAACAACTGAGGACCCATGAAAGGCTGCCTTTTGTTTCAACTTCATTGAGGTGTAACCAGAGTTCAACTAAGTGGCACATATTTACAATGCACCATGGATCAGTTTGGCAATAGGCATTCACCGGCAAAACCATCACCACAACCAAGATAAGAAATACCTTTATCACCCCCAGAAGTCTCCTCATGCTCTATATAATCCATCTCTCTCTCCGCTCTGCCCCTAGCAACCACATGTCTGATTTCTGTCACTATAGATTAGTTTATACTTTCTAGAATTTTTTGTTTCTTAAGTGAGAAGTGGAGAGGCAGAGAGACAGACTTCCTGCATGTGCCTTGACTGGGATCCACCCAGCAAGCTCCCTATTGAGTGATGCTATGCCCATCTGAGGCTATTGCTCCATTGCTCGGCAACTGAGTTATTTTAGTGCCTGAGGCAAGGCCATGATCCATCCTCAGTGCCCCGGGGCCAACTTGCTCCAACCATTTGAGCCATATCTGTGGGAGATGAAGAAAGAGATGTAGAGCGAAAGAAGGGAGAGAGGGGAGGGATGGAGAAGCAGCTGGTTGCTTCTCTTGTGTGCTCTGACCGGGAATCAAACCTGGGACATCGATATGCCAGGCCAACGCTCTACCAGTGAGCCAACCAGCCAGGACCCACTTTCTAGAATTTTATGTAAATGAAATCGTACAGTATGTACTGATTCTTTTCCTTTACTTTCTTTTTTCTTTTTCTGTTTGGCAAGGCTTGTTTCACTCAGCATAAGGATTTTGAGAAGCACCCATATTGTTACATGTGTTAACAAACTTAGTATTTTACCAAGTGATGACATTTTTAAAACCATTCCTTGTACTATCATCATCGTTTCATAAAAGACAAGGAATCTTAACCAGAGAAAAGGAGAAAGGCTATGTATGCCAACAAAGCCCAGTTATTCTCCAGCAGGAAAAACTGGCCGTCGTGAGTGGACAAAGAGTGGGTGTGGGTCCTTAGGCAAAACAGTTGAAGCCCCCTTACCCGAAGCCAGTCGTCCTTCGGGCCAGGAAGGGGGAAGCTCTGCCCCCTCACAAAGCCCTAGCCTCCTCCTCATTCAAGGAGGGAGAAAAGCAGATTCCTCTTGAGACCCGTTTCCATGGTAACCAGAGAGCAATTGACAATGTGGCAGCAGTTGGGTCTCCTAAGGGGAAAAATCTTCAACGGAGACAGGCCACAGAGAGGCCCCAGAAGGGAGAGCTTCTCCCCAGGCCTCCCGAGGAGGCCCCAGGAATCAGTGGACTGGCCCTTTACTGGTCAGTTTCCGAAACCACTGGCTGGAGAACGGAAGAGCGCCTCTCCCACCAGGCCGTGGTGGTCGCGGGAGAAGAACATGTGACCTGGACAGATGCCCCCACCCCTTTAGAATCAGGATGACTCTGTCTGAGGTCATTCATCTCTCTGAGGTTCCATTTCCTCCACAAAATCAGGCAGTACCGGGGCTCTGCGCCGGACAACTCCAGGGGTCGTCCCTGCAGCTGTCCTCTGTATCTATCTGCCCACCTTCCTTCCAGTGAGCACGTGCCCGACTTCCACCCTGCCACAGGTGCCGAATGTGCCTCAGCAGGGGCCCGTGTGGGGCGTTTCAGGCCTGGGAGGCGTGCAAGCCAACGACGCTGGGTAAACCATTGCAGGTGACCGAGGGACGTAAGTCCAAATGGGCCCCCCCACCATTCCCACATCCTCCCCCAAACAGTCATCAGGGCGGTGTGATGCCCCCAGCATCTGTGGCTCCAAGTAAGGGCAAAAGTACCAGTCAGGGTACTTCACGGCTCCTTCCCCATCCACGAGACGGTCCGGATCTCTGCGTACTGGTGGGTCCGCTCAAGGACCGCCCACCTGAGAGCAAAGCACGTTGGTTAAGAATTACCTTCTGGTGACAGGCACCCCCAGGTTCAACCCCAGCTCTGCCTCGAGAACTAGGTGCCCTGGGATGGATTATTTAACATCCTCATGCCTCAGCTGCTTCGTAATAATAATAATAACGCATTTCCTAGAGTTCCTGCAAGAATCATGACGAAAACTATGTCAAATGTTTAAGAAATTCAATTTTTTGTTGTTGTTGCTGTTCCTGAGTCAGGTAGACATTTTCTTGGGCTTCCTCTTCCTCAGCCCTGCCGCCGGCATTCCTCCTGCTGGCCGGGAAGCTGGGCGCACCCCAACGTGGACCAGGCACCCCGCCGATGGCAGGCGGGGCAGGGGAGCACAAGGCCTGCGGCCGGGCACCTCTGAGAGGGGGAAGGTCTACATCGTTCTCCATACCGTGACCCTCAGAGCCGCCTGTGACGTTCACACACGTGCAGCTGGCATGTTGCAGAGCCTGATTCACTGGGCTCCCTCAGGGCAGAGTTCTCTATCAGTGTGCACGTGCCCTTTTGTTTCTGCGGATTCCCAGGCGACCCTGACATGTAGCCAAGACGGAGGGAGAGCCCTTGGTCTTGAACAGAGGTGGGCAAGCGTCTCCTACGCGGGAACAGAGAGTAAATATCTCAGGCTCTGCTGGCTGCATGCTACATTCCGTCACATCGCCTTGGCTTCTTCTAACCCTTGAACGATGGAGAAACCATTCGTAGGCGCGGGCTGTACAAACACAGGCCACAGATGGGTTTGGCCCACAGCTCAGAGCTGGTTGAGTGATCGTCTAGAGATCTTCGGCCTGGCATTTCCATGATCTAATCCATTCTTTGGTTTGACCTGGAACTCAATGACCACACTGACCCCACGTTTCCCTTTGGCCAACTTGGCGCTGTTCCGTGCTCCGCCTGCCCACCTGGCCGTGCAGCCCTCGTGGGCTCCTGCGGGGCTGCCCCCCGGCTGGGAGTACACACCCCTGCGGCTGCAGTGCAGGCGGGTGGGTAGGGTGCTGGGCCCCCACCTGGGCGCGCAGCCCTCGTGGGCTCCTGCAGGGCCGCCCCCCGGCTGGGAGTACACACCCCTGCGGCAGCAGTGCAGGCGGGGGGCAGAGCCGCTGGGCTCCCCCGGCACAGCGCCAGTCAGCACCACGCGGAGCTCAGCGGGCCCCGGTCACCACTCACAAGCAGTCACCGAGCGCCCTTCACCTAATCCATCCTGCGGCAATGAGAAATGGCTACTCTTGGCACACAGTGAACTTCTGGCAGTTAGCCCTCTGAACTGGGCCTCTGGGCCATTCCTGAGTGGAGAGACCTTTCTCGTGGGTGAAAGAAGACGGGCCTCCAGTGACTGCCGCTGCTTGAACACAGCCTCCTCCGCGGAGCGTGGATGGAGCCCCGTGAGATAACCTCTCGTGGCAAACTTCTGATCTCTTCCCCAAGACGCAAGTGAGATGCTCAGAGGCAACCCCCTCAAAGCTCAGGCACTCGCTCCAGGATGGGAGCTTACCTCTCCTGCAGCCTCTCCCTCACTTTTCAGGGTCTGTGCTGCAGGAGTCCAGAGACACCCCCCCCCCCACCCCACCCCGGCCCGCCCTGCTGAAGCAGAACCGGACGGGGCCGCTCTGGGCCGCTCCCTTCCGCCGCCGGAGTGCCCAACATCAGCTCCTTCGTGGCTTCGGCGTTTGGCCGTTCCACTCAGTCTGCCCGTTTCCCCTCGTTTCTAGTCTTGTCCTTTAAAGGAACGGAGTTTCAAATGACAATTTGCCATCTCCTCCTGAAGCCCACATTGAATACAGACGACCCAGGTTTGCGTCATAAGAGGAAGACACGGTTATTTGACCAGAGGGCTCTTAGGAAGGGAGCTGCTTGGGAAAGTGCTTTAGATTGAAGGGGACACAAATATGGGTGGGAGAATCTGGGGTGACACAGGCAAGGAATGACGTGTTTTCTCCACGTGGTCGCTCTCCTGAAGGAGGGAGGAGGAAGAGGAAAGGGAAGGAGGCGAGTATGTCGGGAAGACAGGGAAGCGGGTGCTCTCCACGTGACTTCTCTCCCGACTCTCCTAATTCTTCACTAATGTTCTGCAATTTACAACATGGTTGTGCCGAGACAAATTTTTGGTGGAAAGAGTGGAGAGACAGAGCTCCATGCTGGAATCGATAATAGAGTGGGACAGAGATAAAACAGCCCAGGGAAGGAGGGAACGGGCGGAGGGAGGAAACATAGAGCTCAACCCCAAAACCTTTCCAAACTCATGGAAGGTGCTTACGACCTCCCCTCCAGCTAGGGCACCTAGCTCCTGTTTACAGTTTACCAAAAGCTCACACGATGCTGTTTTTTACTTGGTAGCATTATTCATTTTCACAGGAGTTTCAGCCAACTTCAGAGTCACATCTGGTTGAGCTGGCTCACAGTTTAGTGAGAGAGTAAATACCAAGTGGTATATTTATTTCTCTCTCTTTTTATTTTTATTTTTAAAGAATCAATAACCAGTTTGCAATGCCTTTGGAGGAAATTCAATGACTAAAGTTCTACTTGATCAAGAAGCTGAATATTGTCAACAAGAAAGTAATTGACTCAGAATCCAATTGTCAAAACATGCATTGTGGGCACTCACTACATGCAAAAAAAAAAAAAAAAAAAGTGCATGATGCTTAGGAGACTAAGAGAAATAAGATGCAGTCTCCTTCCTTGGAAGTCATGTCACCAAATAGCACAAACATGAAACCTGAGGAGTGATCCCAACATGCGTCGTACAGAGACAAACAGGGATGGCACAGACCGTGTGACTAACTCAGCAGGTTGAAACAAAAGTAGGGCTGTCTGGGATTATACAAACTACACTGCCGGTGCCAGACACCCCAACACTACTGCCTACCAAAGTCATGCCAGTTTGGGGCAGAGTGGAATTACACCCCTTCAGTGGACACGACTAAGACTTTTACCCTAACATGAGCTAGTACAGTAGGCAGAGTGACCAGAGAGAGTTTGCGAGGGACTGAACACACGGCCAGGCTCCAAAACGCCTCTGAGGTGTCTCTCTTAGAGCAGTGGTCCCCAACCCTGGGGCCGCGGACCGGTACCAGCCCGTGGGCCATTTGGTACCAGTCCGCAGAGAAAGAATAAATAACTTACATTATTTCCGTTTTACTTATATTTAAGTCTGAACAATGTTTTATTTTTTTAAAAAATAACCAGATTCCCTCTGTTACATCCGTCTAAGACTCCCTCTTGACGCTTGTCTCGGTCACGTGATCCATTTATCCGTCCCACCCTAAAGGCCGGTCCGTGAAAATATTTTCTGACATTAAACCGGTCCGTGGCCCAAAAAGGTTGGGGACCACTGTCCTAGAGGACTCAGAGTGATCTTTCAAATTAGCTCTTAGGAAAAACCAAAAGATATGTTTTCCCAAGAGCCTGACGTCCTGGTGGCCTGGCCAGACATCCTGGGAACTTTCCCAGAAGGCAGTGACGACAGATGTGTGCTGTGGCCCAGACGCCGCAGTGGGGGGTGGTGAGGGAGGCACGCATGGAGTGTAGACTGGACAGAACACTAGCCAGGTGGGATGAGGACGTGGCGGCCCCAAATCTAACTTCATCCTCCCCTCCTCCAACCATAAGCACTCTATAAGGCGGCGGCCACTGGCACACAGGATATGTCCAATAAATACTAGTTGTAAAAATCTACACATGCAGAAATCAAATCTCAAAGCATCCCTTGAGAACCACATGAGGCTCTTGACTCTTCGAAGCCCGATTATAAAACTCAGCGGCAATGGTGCTACTGAGAACATTTCCACCGGGAGTGGAGATCTGAGGATCCCGAAAACTCGGACGGAGAGGCAGGCGAGACCAGAGATCATGATAAGTACAGTGATTAACCGAGAAGCTGTGGGGGCGGAGGTGGGGAGGGAGGGGGGAGTCTCAACCTAGCTAAGGTTCAGAGTTAAGAGAAACTTTTCCTCAAATGAAAGGTGACTGTGAACAGACTGCCTGTCATTGATCTCGGGGACAGCTCGCAGGCGGAACAGGTAGACTCAAACGGTGCTTGCAGCTGGAGACCTCGCGGGACTCCAGCCGGTGCGGGCAGCCCCCAAGTCCTGCGGGGACCCCGCTTATTTCCGGGAAACCTGAGCTAGCTCCCAAAAACGACGCGTGGAGGAATGCGCCACTCAACACGGGCAAACGCAAGATATCCTGGAAATGTCCACGACCCACAGAGGAATGCTTGGGCGTACTCCAGGGTTCGAGTTCGGGACGGTGTGTCAGGAAATGGAAATGCTGTTATTATTGTGCGTGTTGGGGGCGGGGGTGGGAAGTGGGGGGAGAAAACAAGGAAGAACGGCAACTCCCTTCCTACAGACGGAAACCCAGAAACAAAGGCGACCCTCACAAGGGCCCGCCGCTTGTCAGCGGTACATCTTCCTTCGTGGCTGCACACACTATGTTGCCTCCTTGAATATCGTTTCCATTAAAACAGAGACTCCGCTACTGCTGGATCCTCAGCACCGAGAACAGTGCCCCGCACCACAGGGGCTCCGGACAAACATGCCGAGTGAGAGAAAGGTGGAAACCTCCGGACTCTTGCCCCAGGGCCCTTTGGATCAGTGGTCCCCAACCTTTTTTTGGGCCACAGACCGGTTTAACGTCAGAAAATATTTTCACGGACCGGCCTTAGGGTGGGATGGATAAATGTATCACGTGACTGAGACAAGCGTCAAGAGTGAGTCTCAGACGAATGTAACAGAGGGAATCTGGTCATTTTTAAATAATAAAACATCGTTCAGGCTTAAATATAAATAAAACGGAAATAATGTAAGTTATTTATTCTTTCTCTGCAGACCGGTACCAAATGGCCCACGGACCAGTACCGGCCCGTGGCCCGGGGATCGGGGACCACTGGGTTAGATGACACCGTCCTGCCTCCCTAAGGCAGCAGCGGGCCCTCGGACCGCGCAAGTCAGCAAGCGTTTACCATGCGCACGCCGCAGGCCTGGCCCTGCACGAGGTTGCCCGGTGGGAAGAGGACGCGTGCTTGTGAGGGTTCTTTCAGAGACAGGATGCAAAAGCCCAGCTGAAACTCGGTGAGAAGTTAAAAGGGGTGTGGGAGGTGGAGGAGATTCATTATTTTGTATAACTGTGAAGTTCAAGGGCAATGCCTGCAACTAATGGCTGGAACTCAGGTGCACCAGAAGGGTTGTCTGGATCTTATTACTCTCAACTCACTCAAAACTGCTTTGTCTCTACTCCACTCTCGGTCAGGACTTCGCTAGACTGTAGCCCTGATAGTTCCAGGCTCGCAGCCTACTCATTCACTAGAGGAAAGAAAATGCGTTCATCTTAACAGTCAGCAAAACCCCATCTAAGGCTCCTATTGGTCCAGCTTGGATTAAGGCACCCAATCACAAGTTAGGCTGACTAACCCGATGCAGTAACTTGTTCAAGCAGGTGTGAGCCATGCATCTACCCCGTGGATCCTGGGCAGAGATTCAGTGGGCTCTCACATTATTATGTGACAAGTAATCTGATAACAGAAGCCTGGGTATCCCCAAGTTCCCATCCAGGAGTCCCTCTCATAATACTGTGTGGAGAGAAATGAGGGTGTTTATTGGAGGACACGAGGCCCACCGAGGCCTGGAGGATGACTGGGAGCTGTCCAGGTAAAGGTACAGGGGGAGGGGGCGAGTTGGGAGTGTTCAGGTGTGAAGGACACATTCCAGGCAGAAGTTTCCAGCCACACGGAGCTCCTCACTGCTCCCTGATCTTTGCTATCTTGTGCAGGGTCATCATCGTCTCTGCTGATTCACCTCCCACCCATCAAGGACTGAGTAAAGTACTGTCCCTTCCAAGAAGCCTTCTCTGACCCCCCCCCCTACACATAAGAAGTCAGTTCTCTCTCTAATCACCTGAACATCTAGAAACAGCCTGAACGATCACACCTTCATTACAGCTTCTGTGACGGTCACCTTAGGAAAACCACATAAAACTGGGCCCTACCAGACATACACCTGTATTCAATAAAATAACGTCCTGGGGGAAATGACTCAAAATAACTGACATGCAGTAGTACACGCTCTTGGGCAAGTGCACAATGCAGGGCACCCCACGGACACACAGCAATTCCTTTGTTATTATTTTCAGTGGTTTTTGTCTTACACTTCTCCTATTCAGTACTTCTCAAATCAACAAGGTTCTACCAAAAACACATCCAAGTTAGCTCTTTCTCCTCTCTTGTCACTTCTCTCTCCTTCAGTATGCCGTGTTCTTTCCTTTTCAGTACACAGAGCAGGGGGAGGGGATGGGGGTGAAGGTGTGCTAATGCGTACGAGTGCCCACCATCACACTTAGATCACAGTCTCTGCTGTGGTTGTCCTATCTTCCGCACCAAGCCCCTGGGATCCGTGCTTAAGGCAGAGAGGTTCCCAGTCTAATTGTAAAAACTTCTACTAACAAAGGTTCTCCTGAAACATAAGAATATTCCCTCCCAGTGAAAAGAGTCTATTTTTTTCTAACCCCTAATGTTGTCTCCAGGGTTATTCAGTCAATCATTTAGCATTTATTGAATATGAACTGTGACAAGGTGTAGAGAGAGAGAGAGAGAGACCTTCTTCCTCCAGCTACGAAGCCCTGTGGTGTTCTGCATGTGACACTGTGATTTATAAGAAGAACTATATAGTTGGCCATTGGCTGGAGGCTTAGATCGATCCCCAGTGGGCAAAGACGTAATCCACCAGGCCTATGTAAAATCCCAGGAGGACAGGATTGGTACAGCTTCCAGGCTGGTGAACGAGCGGAGATTTGGGGAGAGCAGTTCTCTTGAAGTAGGGCCTGGAAGCTCCATCCCTTGCCCCATACCTCACGCGACATGTCTCTTCCATCTGGTTGCTCCTGAGTTATACCCTTTTGTAATAAATCAATAATCGAGTAAGTCAGAGGTTTCTCTGAGTTCTGTGAGCCATTCTAGAAAAGGTAATCAAATCCAAGGAGAGAGTTGTGGGAACCTCTGACTGATAACCAGTTGATCGGATGACTGGCCGGCTGACTACCGGGCTTGCAGTCCGTGTCTGCAGCAGGGAGTGGGGGCAGTCAGTCTCGCAAGGCTGACCACCTAACCCGTGGAATCTGACGTGGCGTCCCAGGAAAGCGTGTCCAGGTGGAAAAGCATCGTAGGGACACCCAGCCAGGGCCAGAGAATCGCTGTGCGCTGTGGGGGAAGCCTCCACGCTCCAGTGATCAGTGTCAGAGCTGTGGGTGTCCAAATGTAAAATTGAGTTTTCAGAAGTGGTTCCCTTAGGGAAGGCCTTCAACGCGTCGGCTTAGCCTCGGTAGTGTGCTACCAGTAGTTGCTGAGACAACACGGCTAATGAGGTCAAAATCTATATAAAGTTTAGCTAGGTCTGCCCAAGGGGAGAGTCTGTTCTTCAACATTGGTCTGTCTTTTGACACAGCTACCCGTCTTTACAAATTCAGGTCGCTGATCAAAAGAAGAAAAAAAAAATCAGAGAAGAATTAGTAAATGCCTTAGAAAAAAGGAAAAGACCCCCACCTCCGAGGAAACAGCTCCGCAGGAGGTCTCATGGCCTCGGGTCAACACATCCTCTTTGTACAGAAAGCAGAGCCTTTTTTGATTGAGGATCTCAGGACCCTGTGAAAGGCGCCAAATATCAGGCCCATGAATACAGTTACTACATAAACACAGGAAAAGCCGCTGACCCCCAGTTTAAGAAGGGAGGTAAAGGTATTTCCTCGAGAATTAAGCAGGCCATAAATCTTCTCGTTCACAGGAATGACCCATGTGCTCTCACCCTCGCCGAGACCATTTCTCTGACCCGGCGTGAAGAGAATTATCCAAACGTGTTCCGGAACCGTCACAAAGAGCGAGCCTCCCTGTGTCCCAAGTGGCTCCCAGGAGGAATCTACAGGGCCATCCAGATAGACTATAAATGTGATTGGATTAATTAGAACACATCAGAAAGATTTCAAGTAGGGGAATATAAAAATCCAGATGGAAATTATTCCCCGGGAATGCTCTTAATATATCAGAGTCACCATAGGAGGATTGAGATAGCATGATAACTCAATACATGGCCTGAGAGGGTTCATAGTAAATTGGTACCTAGCCATACACATATAAAATCTCGTTATTTAATTCTCAAATACCTAGTTAGGGTCTGCTATGAGTTAACAGAGTTTAGGCGCAAGGAGCGCGGTGGTGAACAAGCAGACGGAACTCTGTCCTCATGGGCATCACCTTCTAGAGAGATCCAGAAGTTATCTGACTTGGTCAAGATGGTAATGAGAGGTGTGAAGAAAAGTACAGTAGGATTAAGAAGTTTGGCAAGAATGAGATGTAGGGTCAGGTTATTGTTTAGATAGGGAAGTTTAAAGGCTTTTCCAAGGAAAGTTTATTTTTAATGGAGGGTACAGCTATGAGAGATCTAGAAAAAAATGTCCCAGGTAAATTCACGAGTCCTGGAATGGGGGTGAGCTTAGGGGTCTCGGGTGATGGATGACAGAAACAGGAAGTGTGGAAAGAGGAGACCGATGGGAAGCTAAGAGGCAAGAGCATGAGATGCCAACAGGTTGGATGAATCATCCTTGTAGTTGCTGAATTCACCAAAAATAGTAAAGACGTGACCAGGGAAGAGACCTACTGAGCTGTTGGACTTACCAGTCAGTGGGAGATGGAACGGCTTGGACCTTAACAGGTGATTGTACCCAAGAGGGCTGTGGGAGGCAGTCTGAGGGCACGCATCTCCGAGGAACTGGTGCTCGGGAGAGAGGAGATGGAAAACGATCTAAAACGGCAGTGAAGAAAAGAAGGAAATGATTCATCTTCAGACGCTGTCCGAGATTATGGGAAGGAAGCAGCGTCCTCAAAAGGCAACCAAGTCTCAGAGCACAGTGCTCAGGACAAAGCTCAGAACAGAATACAGGTGATTTTGTTCAGGATCATGAATCTCGTAAGACACGGGTAGAAAGGTCTGGAGGTTAAAGTGGGAAATCACAACAAATTGGGAGCTTTACAGAGTCATATGTACTCAGTGACATTCCAAGTAGGGTGCTCGGGACTGTACTCCTTGAAGGCATTAAAAGTACCACAAGCTACAAATATGTCGGAAATCCATAACCACCTATCTCACGATAACGAGAAAAAATAGAATGAATAATAAAGAACCATTGAGCAAGTATGCTAAAAAAAAAAAAAATGAAGTGTTCCCATGTCTTGCATTTCCTCCTTACCCTTTGGCACAGCGTTTAATTGATACGCAGCTCGGGTAGCTACTCTCACATAAAATTTAGAGGTTGACGTGTTATCTAAATGAACACTGAGATTTCAGATAGCAGCTGCACTTCCAATTGAAAGAAGTTTTCGGAGCCCAAAGATAAAACCGACTTTCTCACACCCCAACCGCGTGTGTCGACTTGGCCAAGAGAACGTCTCCAAGATGCCTTCTGCCGCCGCGCCAAGGGCACATCACCCAGATGCACCGAGTTTCTATTTTGGCGAGCGCGGAAGGGGGAAATGGCACTAGCAGATAAGATAACGTGATGAATGTTCTCAGACGGCACACGTCCTCCGCGAGCCCTGGAGCTCTCTGAAAGTTTGACTGAGCTGAAACCCAGGACGTCAGCTGTAACTCAAGCTGGGTGCGTCACGTGAAATGGGCCAAGTCTCTGCAACTCCCTCAGTGCCAGGGGGACGTATCGCCCAAACTGATCGGTTTAAACTGCAAAAGGGAGCTGGCTCCTCCAAGATCACAAGGTTCCCGTTTCTCCTTAACCTTCGAGATGCGTTACTGACAGGGAGTGAGGAGCCTGGGTCCTTGTCGCCAGGTGTTTCATTAAGGAAATGAGACCATCATCCCTTGCTGCGGGGTGGGCTGAATTTCTGCTGCATTTTTGGAAAAGAAGGACAAAAAGGAGGGCAAGCAGGAGGAAAGGAAAATAGAAATAACACACTAATCAACACATCCACAAAGTGGCGAGGGAGGGGGAGAAAAGGAGAAGATGCCAGGGGTAGTTTTCCAAAAGCAGGAAGTGCCTTTCTCCCAGTTCAAACCACAGCTCACTCCACGTGGCTCGTTACTGGGCTGATGTTGAGTTACAAGGCTGGGTTCTAAACACCGCTAGAAAGAAATTCACGAGCAAAGAACGCTGTGCCCACAGGAACCGGTTCGGAGCCCTGTTCACCTTTCCTCTTGCGCTTATGGACACCTGTTAATTCCCTAACAGGAAGAAAGGGTACAACCACCAATGTAATCTCTCAGTTACTGTAAGGATTATTTTTGTTGTTGCTGTTAACTTGAACTGTATTTTACACAGACACGCACCAGGATAGCCTCATTTCTGGTTCTCCGGAAAAGAAATATAAACACATATAGGTAGGATGCCTTTTCAGAGGATGAATGCTGCTTTCTCCCTGTTTTTTCCCGCCATTGCTTTGCCCAGTCAGGTGTCCTTGCCACCAGCAGAGATTTTGCCATGGCTTTCTGGACATCTCAGCAGTGGCCAGTATGCAGAGAAGACCCAAGGAGCCTCCAAGATACCTCATGAGACAGACCCGGCCATGAACTTTGGGAGCTGAGGGACCTTAGTTTGAGGCTGAATTTTCCGACAACTGGAAAACATAAAAGTTCAGAGTCAAATTATGTTGCTATATGGAAATAAACAAATGTATCGTTTGTGTTTGTGTTCTGAGATCCATACCTAATATACATGTTAGTGCCTCTGTGAATGTATATAAATGCAGACACACAGCTGTATTTGTATTACGTCACAGAATAGTGCCCCAGAACTGCAGCCGCCACACTCACGGAGGCCACCTTCGAGGAACGCGACCCGGGGGCGGGGGCAAGGGGAAGGTATGATATTGTTTAAGAGAGAGAAGACCACCCAAGAACATTTCAGAGACTCGCTTTCATTTACCAGCCAATTGGTTCTCCCACTTGCACGAATTTCTTGGCAGGTTCAAGAACACGGTGTTGGACCTCCCGGGAAGATAAGTAAGGTCCTGGACCACAGCTGGACACCGTGAACGAACGAACCAGAAGTCCCTCTCACCTTGGCTACACAGACACACAGGCTTCTGCTTCTTCCTTTCTCCTCTCACGCTTTCCTTTCTCTGTCTTCTCTCTTCCATTCTTTTGTCTTATAGCTTTATTGAGATATAACTTATCAGCAAAGGACTGCACCTGCTTACTGTATACAGTTTTGATGAGCTTGAACACAGGCAAAAACACCCATGATGCCAGCACCACGATCAAGATAACGAGACGTACCTAACACCTCTCCGGGGTTGCTTGTGTTCCACAGACTTTTGTTCGCACGGTTGTTCTGCGGTAAGAACACTTGGCATGAGAGCTACCCTATTCACCAGCGTGGGAGTGCACAGTGCCATACTTTTAAACGTCGGCACTAAGCTATAGAGTGGAGTGCTAGACTTCCTTATCCAGCATCCCTAAAACTTTCCTTACAATAATCCAGTACAATTACAGTGGCCACTCTAGTTGGCTGACCAGTATTTTTTACGTATAACCTCAGTCACATCAAAGGAAACAACAAATCCACTCAATTGAACACTGAATGAGGGCCCAACGGGGGCTGGACGATGCGAAAGGCACTGGGCATGCGGAAGCGAACGAGGCTGGCTCAGGGGTGTGGCCCTGCTCTGACGGACATCGTGTCCTACTGACAGTCTGGGTTGACGACTCTGAGTTTGAAATGGGAAACGTCTAGAGTAGAAACTTGTGCTTATCACGATTTGCTGAATCTTGCTTCCAGGAATGGAAAAAGTAGGTCCGGGATGTCTGCATCGGCCACATCCGCCCATGTGCTGCCCAAGCACATTTGACCTTTTACGCTCCAATCAATGTATCCTTGGTCCCTGTCCCTGCCGTAAGCAGGGAGGCAGCGCCGTGCTGTTTCGGGAGAGAGTGGCCACTGATTGATTGGAGTAGGGCTGGCTGGTGGCCTGAGAGGTGGCCTGACTGAAAGAAAAGTGTCCTGGACATTCAGATCCCTTCCGTTAGGAGGAAAAACCAAATAACAGCAACAACAAAAATCCTTTAGCAGAAGGTAACGGGAGAGAGAGAAGCAACCGTGGGGGCGGAGCTCAGTCACACGTAGAGCAGAGCCCCGTTCTCCTGGAGAAAAGAGCCTCAGGTCTTGCAGTTCAGAGCCCTGACTTGGGTGCCAGGAGAAATTTCTTGAAAATGCAGGGTCCCAGTAGCCTGGGTCAGAAGAACTTATAAACTCCATCTGTCCTGATGGAGGAAGCACACACTTCAGGCCAACCAGAAAGAAGGCGGAACGCACCAGACCTCACTGACACACAGAGCAGACCGGACAGGAGTCCAGGAAAATTCTCACTTCCATGTATCAGAGTTTAGGGAACACGTGTCAGTAGATCTTCCGAAGTAGTAGACATGCCGATGGAAACACAGTCTAAGGGACTTTGCTGGTTCGTTTTTTTTCTTTTGAAATTGAAGGAAGCAATAGATATACGACCTAATAAAGAACTCAAGTTTATCCTATCCATAAGAACTCGATCAGAACAGTTACTGCAGTTTTATTTTAAAAGCACCGTACAAAGCAACCCACTAGGCGCCAGGCACTTACTATATGTTAGGGCTTAACAAACATTCACCGTGATTCCTCATAACTACGCCGTTAAATAGACACAGTTATTTTCTTTATTTTATGGACAAGAAAGCCCAAGGCACAGAGAGGTTACAAAATTCACCCACGGTCACACAGCTAATAAACACCAGAGCAGGGATTCAAACCTGGGTCTGGAACCATACTGCTAAGCTCTATACAACACATTCCCTTTGCTCTGTGAGGGACAGGGTCACCTTTCTGCAAATATTCCCTAGGGCAAGGACAAAGAATTTTAAAAATATCTTCTGGGGGAAGTGAGACACTGAACAGTTACTGTGGGCTAGGGAATCTGTTCTTCGTCCAAGCCTGCTGGGATCGCCACAGTGGATTATGTCTGACCAGGATGCTAGACATTTCTCTTGCAATAGATGAGATGACAGCCCAGGGTCTATTTTTGCTGCCAGCGTCTGCTTTTCTATTCATATTCCAAAGCCGGCATTAGAAGATTCTGGAAGGGGTCCGTTGTTTGGTTTTTAAAAAGATTTCCAACTCCTGCTTAAATCTTCCAGCTTTAAATCATTTTTCTTTTATTCATTCCTCTGAGGTTTCTGAGGGATTGCCAATACTTGACTCTGCTTTAACAAAGCTATCCTTGGATATCAGATTAGATAAGATGATGAATTATATTTAAGGCTCCATGGAAGTTAAAAGCCCGGGAGTGTTAGTGGAAAACTTTCTCAAACACAGTTACATCTCATAGCTAGCAGAGAAGGGGAGGGGGCTGGGTGTACTTGTAAAATAATCCAATTTGTTAATGTTGTTGCTGGGATGACTGAAACCCAGAGACAGGACGATCGTCTGCATCTACTTTGCCCCAAATAAACCTATCCAGCCGGCAGAAATACCTTCGGTTGTGGGAGAAAAAAGAAAATTGTTTTTATCCTAAATGGAAAACAACATCTAGATCATAACCAGGGTTAAAATATCCATACTTCATAGGTTCTAAAATGTGCATTTTTCACCTTTTTGCATCTGTGAGGTTGGGTGCATATGATAATTGCTGTTGGCCAGGTGGTGGCCATGATGTGGTTGTCACTGTCTGCTCAACAATGCATAGACTGGGTGTCAACAGTTTGCAAGAAAATCCTGGAGATAATAATAGAGTCTCTTAAGCAAAATATTCATCCCCAAGACCCTAATGGGTATCTAGAACATGCAGACAAGGACCCAGATGAAATGTTGTTCCAAACATCTTCAAGGCGTCAAAAGTAGAGATGTTTTAAGAACCGCCTAACCTATTCCATTTCAACTATACTTCGGTTTCTATGTATAACGAAGATGTGTCTAACTGAATTTAAGAAAAATATTTCACTAGGTAAAAAAAAAAAAGTGAAACTTGGGAGTGATAAGCAAGTAGGGCACCTGCTTACCTGACGCTGGTTTTCTTCAGCGCCTTAATCACACGTAACGTAACGGTGTGACTAAGCGTGGCGTCTCAGACTCAGCGGAGCAAGGAGGGCCGCACAACGCTTACGAACTCCGCTTTTCACAGCAGATAACCCGCGCACACGTGTTAAGCTTGGCAACGTATCCTTCTGGTTGATTTCCTCAAAGTGCTCATGTCCTCGGAGCCTGAGCAGCTCGTCTAGAAAACGCAAGTGCCTGTTTCACAGCAATCATGACTGCCATGGGTCTTCCCACTTCTGCAAGACCATGCTATTGGCCAGAGAGGAGAAAACGTCGCTAATGAACACTAATTACCATCAAGTTGCGCTTCCATGAGCAGCGCGCACCCTCCTCTGGGCCCCTGGACGTGGGTGGGAGGGTCCTCAGTGGATGGGGGTGGGGGTCAAATATTAACCAATAGGAAGCAAGAGACAGACGGGAAAAGTCAGGCAGATGATTTCTGCCCCGGCCTCCCAACGCTTTTCAACGTGTTGTGTTGTGATTGATTCTTCCTTGGAGTCCTTCTGGAAAGTCCAGTGCGTCACTCAAATTTACCCATGGAGGGACCTGCTGGATTGTGCTGCAGCTCACGGAGAAAAGCTGGCCAGTCCCGGCACCCATCTCCTCCAAGGCTTTGTACCAT
The DNA here is from genome assembly GCF_036850995.1 of Saccopteryx leptura. Taxonomy (NCBI): domain Eukaryota; kingdom Metazoa; phylum Chordata; class Mammalia; order Chiroptera; family Emballonuridae; genus Saccopteryx; species Saccopteryx leptura. Next base: position 6,586,047 of record NC_089511.1, read on the forward strand.
TTCCTTCCTCCCCTTCCCCACGGTGGCCTGCACTATCCAATAAAAAGCCAAATCCTTAATGTTTAATAACATACTAAATCCTTGTTTTGCCTTTCCAAAGAACTCGGTATGTTCCCATGACCCACATGTGGGTTGTGATGTAGACTTCGGGCGGAAGGGGGGACTTGGAAATGTTGGTCTGAAGTGTGTTCTAGAACCAGGCAATGTAGTTTTTAGTCAAATGCAGATGAAACCATGGTGTCGCGTATCCTAGATTCAAGCTTTGGCTCCAATTCTGATTAACAGTGTGACCTTAGTCTCCCCCAGCAGTCTAATGGGCATACCATGACCTGCCTTCCTCATCCTGCTTTGCCATCATCGGGAACAGGATAGGTGAGGTATGCGAAAACAGTATGTAAGGCATCAGGAAGCGCACAATACACACGGTAATTAGCGCCCGTGAACATGATTTTGGTCTGGTGACATCTGTCGCCTCTCTCTGTAACACAGCAGGTCTCTCCATGAGTGAGTTTGCTCAGCCGGCCAGACTATTCCAGAAGGGCTCCGAGGAGGAACCACAGAATGATTAAAAAAGGGGGGGGGGGAGAGAGAGAAATGGCCTGTTTGACTTTCTTGTCTCTTCCTTCCCATTGGTCTCACCCTATAACATAAGCTAGAAATTTAGGAGCTTTCCGTTAGACCTGAGGCTGAACCGGAGATTATCAGAGGGGCTTCTCTTGTGACCTCATGGACAGTGTCATCCAGTGTGTCCCTTCAGAAAGCAAAGTATTGACTATACATATTATAGGATGAAAATGCCAACCTGCTTTGTGTGTGTGTGTGCTTATTTTTAAAATAAAACTGAAGATTGAAAAGATACAGAAAATCACAAAGGATAATGAAGTAGGAACAGTGTATTTACCTTGTTGGCTATATAATTGTATACATAGAGATGTACATGTATATGTATATGTAAAATATTGCAGGTGTAAACATGAGATAGCTTATGTTTCCTTCCCCATTCCTTCTTTTGAGATGACCATTCTCATGACTTCTGATTGTCCCTAATGCATGTGTCCTATCTTTCCCACATATATACAATATATATACAACCCTTGTCCACCCTACACTGTTTCCTCTCTTTGTGCCTGTTCTCCAGACTGGATGCCTTCAACCCACTCATCTGCCCGACTAGCCACAGATAGCATCCCCTCGAAGCAGCTGGAGGAGCCCCCTCCGGATTCCTGACATACCTGCTGCACTCAGCTCCTGCCTGGGGCGCTGCCTGTGGCGGGTCTGCGCCCCACTGCACGCTCAGCTCCGAGGGGTCATCCACCACTACAGCTGGTTGATCTTTGCACCACCTGGCTGGTGGCAGCAGGAACACCGTAGTGAAAGTACCTTTTAACTAAATACTTATAGTGTCCCAATCCATCTTCTCTATAAAAAGAGGAAGCTGAACTATATTCAATTCAGCAACTCTGTACCAACACCTTTCTTGGTTCTTGAAAGAACAGGGAGGAAAAAAAAAAAAAGGATGTGGCCTTCTAGAGGAAAAAACTATCTGAAGTCCCTAAAAATCCAATCTTCTGTTTTTCATACCCAGAATTAAAAAGATAGGAGTTCAGTTTTTGAATAATCCAGGCAATATCATTCTACCCACCTGGGGAATTTTCTGGTGGGAAACACACTAAATAAAGTGCCCTCTTCAAGGCCTGAGGGTGGGGAGTGTTATTTATCCGGACATTATAATGCACTGTTATAGGGTCTAGTACTCCCTAATCTTGCAATCTACATAATTTATTCTTTTAAAATGAGCCATAAGATCCCCAAAGAGTGCTTTCCTATTGATATCAAACGTAAGAGGGTATTTTTAAGGAACCAGTAGCATCCCTGATATACATTAACCTACACAAAATCAATCCATTTCCAAGTTAAGCACAGCCCTAAAAAAAAAAAAAATCACTAATGGAGCTCAGTGTAGTTTGTCTATGCGATGAGCAGTCAGCAATCATGCATAATGTAATAGTGTAAATGCTAAAAGCAGCTCCCACAAACTAATTTAATCTTGGTTTAATGGACGTAGGGAACTGATCTTCCAAAGAGACCGGCCTGAGAGACTCTCGAGGATCTCCCAGAAGCCTGAGAGCGAGCTCCAATATGAGCTTTTGGTCCATTCCCCCCTTTCAACTAGTGTCTGTTACAATCAACCCAATGTTGTCGCTGGCATTATCAACAGCTTGTGCCAACTTTCAAGGATGAGGGAATGTAGATGTCTCCATGCATGCGCACAGATCTCTGGGCTTGAAATTTTGCTCCCTGTCCCTTTGAGTCTGTGGGCTTCTTCCCTCCTTCAAGGGCATTTTTTAAACTCTGGAAGACCAGGAAGCCAAGCCGTCTCCACAGCCTCCAGGCCGTGCTGGAGAGATGGTGTCCGAAAAGAGACCCGGGACCGGAAGCCTGTGCACATGCAATCACTCCGCTGTGGCGTGTCCCCCAGGGACCCCCAAAGCCTCTGAACACGCCTCTCCCACCAGGCTGGACACAATTAGGAGAGGAGCACTCACCAACGTCGACACCAAAACACATACACCCACCCACACACAAAGACTCCCTCACTTGTGGGAGATGAGTTTCTACCAGGTGCTCTGACAGCCCCGGAGTGCCTGCAGGGGGCGGGGCGGGGGCGGAGGCGGGGGCGTAGATTGCAGAGAGTCGAGATGTAAGGACCCGGCGTGCATTTAGTACAAGCCACATCTTTTGTTTCAAATAAATACTGCTAATTGACTTTGGACTTTTAAAGCCAACCTATGGTGAAAGCATAGAAAACGCAGCTTTGCTGGGTAGATACCCAAGGTAATGGGTGAGAATGGTAATTGGCAAGGGTGGGAGTGGGAAGGGGGGGAAGAGATAGAGTAGAGGGAGGCTGAGGCATTGTTACTGTGGTTTCAGGAGTCAAAGGAAAGTTGATGGAATAAGAAATAGAGGTTAAACAATGTTATTTAGAGTCAGTGAGGCAACTAATACTTATAATAACATAAGTTCCAAACAGGAGGAGGCTCTGAAGGGGAGAAGTCGATATGGGCAAGCTTAATCCCCATCTTCCATGTGGAGGAGTTAATAGCTATTGACTCGTCCAGCAGCAGAGTGGTGGAAGTGGTCACCGAAAGAACAAAACCCTGAGAATTTCAACAGAGTCCGTCTTTACATTGTAGGACTGGAGCCAGTCAGGAGCGCTTCGATATGATTTAGTCTGTGACAATGCAGACAGCGTTATTTGATTTTAAACAATTTAAGTTGGCGCTTCGGGGAAGCTGGGCTGGGAACAGCAAGGGAAAGAACAAAGCAACGATGCTTTTTATCTTAAAAGGGGGCTGGACCGATGGTGTAAAACTGTGAGCACGTGTGGTGTGACACACTATTATTTCCTTGTGCAATGTAAAAACTTGTGAATATTTATACAATAAACTGAACAGCAAATGCCACTGGAGCAAGTGTCCAACATACTGTCTCTGACAAGAGACACGATTTATTTCTGCACTGTGCGACGCAGTAGCCACCAGTCACGGGGTGGGGTGGGGGGGTGGGGGGGACTTGAGATGTCACGGGTGCAATGGAGGAACTGGATTTTAACTTTCGGTTATTTTCATTCCTTTAAACGCAGGTAGCCACACGTAGCTGGGGGCCACCGTCCTGGACAGCACACAGCTAGAGAAACACATGGAGGGGCAAAGGACTTCCCTGATGGGTTCTTTCTCCATCGCTGTGTTACTTGAAATCCTTGCATTGTTAAAGATGACACTTTCATCATTTAAAAAGTTCAGAACTTTTTAATTTGACACGAAAATGAAAATGCAAGAGAAAGGAAGCCATTGTGAGGTAATGCATTGGGAAGTAAGAATTCTACAAAACAGGTTCAAACGCTCTGAGGAAAACAACGGAACAGATACGTTCATACCTTGTCTTCGGGATGGCCTGTCCATCCATCTCTGACCACTGCTTCCAGGAATGGCCAGAGCCAACGCCCCCGCCTCCGCCCCCGCCGCGCCCCCTGCAGGCACTCCCGGGCGTGGGCTCCCTCCGCCCTGCCAAATCACTGCTCCTGCTCTGCTTTCCAGCTTTCCGAAAAACGCTTTGACTTCTCTCCTCTGAGGGCTGCCCACTCCCGTTCCCCTCCCTTGTCAGTACACATGCCAGGATAGCCGCAAATGGACAGTCAGACAGTTTTTATTCCTTTACTCTGATGGGAGTAAGTAAACCAGGCACGTGCTACTTGCTACATGGATTCTAAGCCAACAGGAAGACATTTTCCGAGAATTAGTGGCGGTACGGATTCTAGATCATCTCATTTCTCATCGGATCCCTTTCCGTTCATCACGCTGTTCCGCCATCTGGAATCTGATCGTCTCTCTTGAGGATCAGGCAAAACCATGACTCTGTGTTTATTTGTTTTTTTAAGCTGTAGACCTTTTAGCTATAGATCCTCAACAAGTTACTTAAATTGAAGTATCTTAACTAAATTATTCCTTAAGTACTCACACTCAGTTTCCTCATCTATGAAATTGGAATAATCACTCACCTGGCCTCACAGGACCCTGGCGAGAAGGAATGGAGACAGTGGCCCGAAATGCTCAGCACAGAGCTGCTGCACGGACAGCGTTCTGTAGACGGTAGCTCTTGTTATTTCAAATATAGCAAAGCTGGGGGCTCTCTGCCCTGACTGTACAAGGAAACAGACGCCCAGTCTTCTCCCTCTTAAAGTACTAATCCACCTCTCTCTCTCTCTCCCTCCCTCCCTCCCTCCCTCCCTCTCTCTCTCTCTCTCTCTCTCTCTCCCCTTACAGGGGTCTGTCAAACCAATTCTGACTGTTAGAAAATTAAGAGTGCAATTATTTTTTAAGAAGTGGTAGATAATACAAAAAAATAAAAATTATTCTTTTAGTTGACAGGCAGTATTTTCCAATGCAAAGTGGTTTACATAATTAGGGAATAGTCCGTTTCGTAGCATAGCACGTCTTCTTATAAGAGTAGACGCAAGCGGGCTGTAAGAAATTGTGTTCATCACACATGGGATGAGGCCCCAAGAGCCTCTTGTCCGTGTTCAAACATGGAGGCCATTCCCAATTTCTTCCTCTTTCTTAAAAAAAAATAAAAAATTAAAGCTTTCTCCTTAGCCTAGCCTGTGGTGGTGCAGTGGATAAAGCATCAACCTGGTACACTGAGGTCGCCGGTTCGAAACCCTGGGCTTGCTTGGTCAAGGCACATATGGGAGCTGATGCTTCCTGCTCCTCCCCCTTCTCTCTCCCTCTCTCTCTATCTCTCTCTTCTCTCTCTAAAATGAATGCTGGTAAATAAAATCTTTAAAAAATAATTTAAAAAGCTTTCTTCTTATTATAAAAGTAACACATACCTATAGAAAGGAATTAAGAAGATAAACTTTGATATATAAAAATTTGGGAAGGATATGCATGTGTATACCAAACAGTCCAAATAAATATGTATAAAATATATATGCAAATATAATTAGACATTATACATTACAGCTCGAAATTCTCAAAATATCATATAGACAATAAATAACTTCATAAGTAAAGGCATAAATAGGCATATATGGTTCACCAGGATTTAAAGTGCTCCTTTTATTTAACTATATATTATGGATCTTTCTACATCTAGAGGTCTATAGCTACATAACATTTTCAGTTAATATAATATTCTTATATGTACTGTTATATTTTTATCAGTTTGTCTCCTGATGGACTTTCAGATGGTTTTCTACTGCGGTGAATAAGTTGCTTTTGCTATTCAACGTTTTTGTGATGAATCCCTCCATATAATCATCTTCGTGGAATCACTGGATGAAAGGTAAGCACATTTTTAAACCTTCTGCTGTTTATTCCCTAAATTCTCAGAAAAGTAGCGAGTTTCCTGCACTGGAGGTTGCTGAGTATGGCCTGCCCCACCCTGCCACCCACATTGGGTTCCATATCTTCTTATTTTTGCCAGTCTGATGGGTCAGAAAAGGAGTATTTGCTTTTTCTTTTTTTTTTTTTTTTTTTTTTTTTGTATTTTTCTGAAGCTGGAAACAGGGAGAGACAGTCAGACAGACTCCCGCATGCGCCCGACCAGGATCCACCCGGCACGCCCACCAGGGGCGACACTCTGCCCACCAGGGGGCGATGCTCTGCCCCTCCAGGGCGTTGCTCTGCCAAGACCAGAGCCACTCTAGTGCCTGGGGCAGAGGCCAAGGAGCCATCCCCAGCGCCTGGGCCATCTTTGCTCCAATGGAGCCTTGGCTGCGGGAGGAGAAGAGAGAGACAGAGAGGAAGGGGTGGGGGCGGAGAAGCAAATGGGCGCTTCTCCTATGTGCCCCGGCTGGGAATCAAACCCGGGTCCCCCGCACACCAGGCCGACGCTCTACCGCTGAGCCAACCGGCCAGGGCCTGCTTTTTCTTTTAACTGTGAGACCATTAGGCGTGAACGTCTTTTCATATACACATTGGTCATTTTCTTTTTCGCTGAAGAGTTAGGCATTGTTCTTCCCCGAGGACGTGGGACAGGGAATGCCGTGCACACCCCCACACCTACCTACGTCACTACCGCCTGTCCCTAAGGCTAGCTCAAGGGACCCCACAGCCACGGAGTCTGCTTCAGAACTCCTCAGTCATCGTTGGTCTCCTCTTCTACCTTCTCAGAGGTCCTTTGGTAAAACCATCCTTGTGGCCCTAATAATAGTTTGCCCTATTGTACAGTGACTTGCATCATCTTTCTTTTTGCTACTTTCTTTCCTTATTCAGTTTGAAATACTGAAGAAGAGAATGGAAGAGTCAGCAGACTATCCGCCATTTAAATATATATAGAGAGATATAGATATATATATATATAGATATATATATAGTGTATCGATAATTATAAATAGTGACCCTTCCTGATTTCTTTATTAGGCCCAGCTCTGCTGCGGGCAGTGAGAAATTAACACTGAATGTCAGTCAGCCGCTAAATCCAGAGATTTAGCTGCTTTCCCGTGGACAAGTCCAACATGGGACCTGTGGCCCTTCTCTGTCTCGTCACTCTTTTGTCTGGAACACAAGGATTCCAAGGCTGCCTTAGCAGGGAAGGAGCAGGACCAGAGGAGGCACACAGGCAGTTAAAGATCTTGGCTCAGAAATGGCGTCCATGTCTTCTACTGACAGCCCATTGGCCAGAACTATTGACATGGCCCCCGTGCGGCTGCAAAGGCACCTGGGAAGCCAAGGGGAGCACAGGGATATTCCCTGAGCATTACCTGTCTCCGCCCTAATTAGCTTCAACGTTGCAGAAATTTCACAAGCATAAGCTCATGGTTAGATACGACCTAGGCCAGTGGTCGGCAAACTCATTAGTCAACAGAGCCAAATATCAACAGTACAACGATTGAAATTTCTTTTGAGAGCCAAATTTTTTAAACTTAAACTATATAAGTAGGTACATTGTTATTAACTTGATTAAGGTACTCCTACTAAACTGGCCTTTGCTAAAAATGTCGCATGCTATTAGGTCACATGTGGCTCGTGAGTGTGGTTTGCCGACCACAGACCTAGGCAATTATAATTACCTCTGTCTTTCAGATGAGCAAAACAAGTCCAGAAAAGTTAAGCAACTTGCCTAAGACCACTCAGCCAGCCAGCGGGTCAGCGATCCCTGACCGATGGAAAGGCAAGGCTTAGCATCTCTGAGCATTCTAGTAAACCCCCGACTGTCCTGTGCATTTAAATAATAATAATAATAATAATAATAATAATAAACCATGATTCAGAGTCTATTAGACACTGTGCATTCATCTCCTGATAGCAACTAAAGCGAAAATGGCTGAGAGCAGTTAAAATCCATTTCGCTCTTTAGTTCGGTTTGTCAGACGAGAGAAATGAGATTGAATTTCAAAGCCACAGGCAAGCTGGCTGCAATCTGCGGCTACACAGTTGATGGGTTTTGGAGGTTTTTTTCCCTTCTTTATTTACAAGTCTTTTGATAAGCCTTCAGCAAGTTACATAGGTTGTTCTAGTTGTATCTCGTTTGACTGGATTAGAATACTTGATGACAGTTTGGATAAGTCTGAGGCAGATGGTTTCTGACATTTTTCATGGCGTCAGTTACAAACCATGCAAGAAACTCTTTCATCCTTTGTTTATCCTTCGCTTAGAAGCCACTATGGTAGATCGTTAAACTTTCATTTTTCACAGTGCTGATTAAGGCATTCTACAAGGCAGATGTTATTCCGTACCATTTTTAACAATTTACACTTAGCACCAAAGCCAGCTTTGTACTTGTTCCAGTGAATCAATTCCCTTTTTTTTTTTTTTTTTAAAGAACTTCAAGGTCAATCTCTGAAATACTGTGACTCCCTGAACAATTAAATGTTTTGTAAAGTTCTGCGGGTTACAGAAGCCCTGCTTCTCTCGCACTGATGTGTTTGCTAGTTGGCACACATGACAATTCAAGGGTTCTGTCCCCCGATGGGCTAAGAGAATTATTTAAAAGGCCGGTCTTTAGACAAAGAGATGAGTCTCAAAAACAAAACAACAACAACAACAACAACAAAACGAAATCAGACTATAACCTATCAGAATGTCTTCATATTTACGGGAGCACTTTCAGAATCAGAAGTGATTGACAGGTCTGCAGCAGGATCCCCTGGACCTCCCGGCTGAGATGCAGAACAAAGAGTAAGCAACGTTTCTTCTCTTTCCCGTGTCTTAGTGAGTTAGTAAATTACTCACTATTGAGTTCAACCTAAGACAAAGAAGAGTGGATAAAAGCCTCTTCAGATACAATGCAATATTGACAAATAAGCTCATGGAAGGCAAATAGGGACAAAATTTGATTGGACCTTAGGAAAGCGCAGCCTGTCACTTTTTCTGTCCTGGAATAATTTCAAAGTGCATCTCCTTTAGAGATTCAAGATGCTATCCTGCCCAGGAAGACAAGTATGTAGGAAATCTGGAGGACAGTCTACATGAGGTATGCTCAAAGGTATTCCCACCTTACTTGGAAATAAAGACTTGAGACGGGACGATGGGTCCTGCAAACTGGAGCGCTATTTTTTTTTTCCAAAAGAAAAGAAACAAAAATGTCAACAACAATAGCAACAAACGAGTCAATAATAGTAGCACGGTCCTCATTCCAGCATCCGCAGCACCGGTCCACAAACAAACAAGCCACTTGCGGAGCTCCATGGGACCCGGAAGACCACCTGGTCTAACCCTCCGACTGTAATCACGGGCGACTCTGACCTCTTGCTCCCCTCCGCCTACTTGCACAGGGAAGGGGCAGGAAGCGCGCAGACAGTAAAGAATTTGATTTGCAAAGTAGCACTTCCGGAGCTTTAGGTCAGTCTTGGGGTGACTCGGGGTAACATCATAGGGTAGCCTGCTGTCTAAGGAACCCGGTTCCTTCAACACTGCTGAGCCTGACACGCAATCTGAGAGTCACAATAAACAAAGGAAAACTGATGGCAATTTGCCTATTAGTAATAGGCAAGGGCAGAGACCAAGGGCACTTACAAAGGTGTTTTTAGCTAATGCGGGTCTCTGCAGAACACATAGTATTTGCTTTGCTTTAGTTATGGGTTGGCATAGCCTTTTGTTGACCCAAACCATTCAGTAAAGTATATATATATATTAAAAGGAGGTAATACAGGGGATCGGGCAAACACAAATAAAGGGGGTTGTTCTACTCTAGGCCTTGTTATCATTCAGGTTTGGTAAGACCAACAGATCAGAGGACAACTGCTATTCAAAAGGTGATTTGTTACGCTCACAGATTCCAAGCAGGACACACCACGGAGGGGAGAGGGACCACCCAGGGAAGTGGGAGTCAGGGGGAAGGGGAAGGAGAAGGGGTGCGATCGGGAGCAGGGTGCAGAGCGGAACCGGACCAGAGCCTCACTGTGATGTCCGCAGAAAGAAGAGAGCCAGGCAGGGTGGGCAAGATTGGGACGGGCTGCTGTGAATCATTTCAGCAGGCTCTGGAGTCTAGGGTCTCTTCTAGGCGCCCGGTACCTGGCCCTAGAGCAATTAGGGCAGGGGGTTAAGTGTCCAGGGTTAAGAGCCCAAGAAATGACGCAGCTGGGGGTGTGGACTTTGGCGGGGCCAGTGTGCACTCGGAAAGCGCCCTCCCAGGAGCAGGGGCTGCCGTCTCCAGGAACTCACTGACTTTGGGCAGGTAGTCAGTCCTTCTGGGGTCTGCAAGGACCCGGCTGTCAAAGCATCACATTACAGAAAATAAAATCTGCGGTTAACACTGGCATGCAGGTTTCCCCCAGCCTCTTGGCTAAGATAGGCCTTGTGACAAAAGCCTCCAAGTCCCAGGTGGTGACTGGTGGAGACAGAGGGGCGGGGCGGGGCGAGGCGGAGCCAGGAGCAGGCGGCAGAGTGCACAACACCTGGTAACTGCTGAGAGGTTGACTTAGGAGCTGTCTTACTTATCTATTGCTGCAGAGCCAATATCTCACAACTCAGTGACTTGAAACGACAAATACATGTTTTCCTAGAGATCGTCAAGCCCATGAATCCGGGCACAGCTTGGTTGGGCGCCTCTGATGCGAAAGCTCTCACAGGGCTGCCGTCGGATGTTAGGATGGGGCTGCCGTCGGATGTTAGGATGGGGCTGCCGTCGACGCTGGCTGGGCTGGGGCAAGGCCTGCGTCCCAGCTAACTCAGGGGCTGTCCGCGCAGGCCCTCGCTGGCTGTTGGCCAGAGCTGCCGGCTTCTTGCTCCATGGACCTCTCTAGAGCGGCTCAACATAGCAGCCCACTCCCCCAGCGCTAGGGCCCCAAGAGAGAGCCAGAGACAGCGGGAGAGGCAGAGCAGACGGGAGCCCGGCGTCTTTCGTGGTTTCATCTTGGAAGAGGTATCCCATCCTCCTGCTGTGTTCTGTTATTGGGAGGGGAGTCGGTGAGTCTGGTTCACACTCCCGGGGAGTTCTCACCAGACATTGGGGGGGGTCACAGGGGCCATTTTATATAGGCTGCCTCTACTGAAGGGAATAGAAATTAAAAAAAAAAACAAACCCAAACCCCAAACAGGCAAACACAACACCTCCTCTTTTCAACGACATCATAGAAGAAAGCAGTCCTCGTGCCTATGCTTGGGTGACGGTTGCTTCCATTTTACAGGCTCATTGAGGGAGAAATGGTGGATAATTTTCTAAGCTAGTGTCAGGCAGGACTCAATGCCAGGCCTGCTAACTTCCAGGCTACCACCACCATACAACCTCTTTAACAGGGAACCAACGTGCAAACGCAACAAATGGAAGCTCAGAGTCTAAAACTTCATCATATCCTCTGCAAAGGGCTCATTAACATGTAACACAATGTGCAAACTCAGCAATAACCTCAAATACTCAAATAAGAACAAGTGCTGATGCCGCTACTGCTGTTGTCCGCGCCTCCCAGCCGGGCGGAGACTAAGCGGACTGATACCACCAGCGCTGGGGAGCATGCGGAGAATAGACATTCCCGCACCCTGTTGAAGGGGCCCCAATGCGCATAAAATTTTGACAGGCAATTTGGCAATTCCTACCAAAAGTTAAACTTATGCCGACCCAGCAATTTCACTTCCGGGAATTAAACCCTAGAAAATAATCAAACAAGCATTTAGACAAGTATGTGGATAGTTATGGCTATGCTATTCAAGACAGATGGTAGATAGGGAGATAGATAGATGATAGACAGATGATAGATAGATAGATGATAGATAGATAGATAGATAGATAGATAGATAGATAGATAGATAGATAAAAACAACGGTAATGGTAGGTAGGTTAGATAAATTATAGATTAAATAGAATATAGGCATCCGTTAAAATCGGCATCTGTATCTTTATGTATTGACCAGAAACAAGCTCTATAACATACTGCTGGAAGGAAACAGCAAGAATATGGTAAAGAATACACAGTATTTCAGATATAACCCTAAAATTTTATTATCAAATGTTCACTTAGTTTTCTGACAGGATTTCGGGTGTTTTAAACTTGTCTTTTTGTTCATTTTTTAAAATTAATTTTTAGAGAGAGAGGAAGGGAGAAGGACACAGAGAGAGATCAACACTGATTTGTTGTTCCACTCATTCGTGCTATCATTGGTTGATTCTTGGATGTGCCCTGACCAGGGATCGAACCGGCAACCTTGGTGTGTCGGGCTGCTACTCTAACCAACTGAGCTACCCAGTCAGAGGATTGAAACTTTTCCTGTTTGTCTCTGGTTTCTTACATTTTCTACAGGAAGTGTGTGCATACATTTTGTAACAAAAATGTAAGAAGTTAATTATTCTTCACGGCTTCCTTTTTAGGAACGTGCCTGGTCCCTAAACCAAGTAGAGCAGCTGACTGTATTTAACCTTCAAAGGAAAGGGGGACATGGTCAACATCCATTCCTAGTTTATCAAACATCGTGAAGACAAGGTCCGTAACAAATAAAGGGCTTGGGGCTTAGGGCTTCCACAGGGCGAGTGTCCTTTAGGCCAGAGCGGCGGCAGTGTTCCTGGAAGTAAAGATCTAAGAGCCTGACCAGGTGCTGGCACAGTGGATAGAGCGTCAGACTGGGATGCCGAGGACCCAGGTTTGAGACCTCGAGGTCGCCAGCTTGAGCGCGGGCTCATTGGTTTGAGCAAAAGCTCACCGGCTTGAATCCAAGGTCGCTGGCTCGAGCAAGGGGTTACTCGGTCAAGGCCCGCGGTCAAGGCACATATGAGAAAGCAATCAATGAACAACTAAGGTGTCGCAATGAAAAATTAATGATTGATGCTTCTCATCTCCCTCCATTCCTGTCTGTCTGTCCCTGTCTATCCCTCTCTCTGACTCTCTCTCTATCTCTGTAAAAACAAACAAACAAACAAAAAAAACAAAAAAGGTCTAAGACATGTTATGTAGCTGGACCACCGCTGAAAAGCTCTGTGCCCTCAAAACACAGGGTTGAATCAGTTAGAAGAGCATGCTCTCAAACCATCACTTGTTGCTGAGATATTGTAATAATCGTCATTAAAAAAAAAAGGTCACGAAACCTGTGCTGTTGACTGTCAGCCCTCACGTATCTGGACACCCTACAGATGAGCTCCCTCTCTCCCTCTGAGCTCCAGCCAGGAAGACGTCTGAGTCCTCAACCCTTCAAGTACATATTCCATCGGCTGTCTCCCCAAGTCCGGAGCAATATGGAATTCACACTGCCGGCTTTTGTAGAGACCAGGCGTAGTCAACCTTTTTATACCTACCGCCCACTTCTGTATCTCTGTTAGTAGTAAAATTTTCTAACCACCCACCGCTTCCATAGTCACGGTGATTTATAAAGTAGGGAAGTAACTTTACTTTATAAAATTTATAAAGCAGAGTTACCGCAAGTTAAGGCATATAATAATAATTACTTACCAAGTACTTTATGTCGGGTTTTCACTAAGTTTGGCAGAATAAATCTTTATAAAACAACTTGCTATATAGTTAAATCTTTTTATTTATACTTTGGTTGCTACCGCTACCGCCCACCATGAAAGCTGGAACGCCCCCTAGTGGGTGGTAGGGATCAGGTTGACTACCACTGGTCTAGATCCTTAGTTAGATCCTTCGTTGTGTGAGTTCTTTTATTTTTTTGAATATGACTTTTATAGAGTTAGAATTTTTTATAAGGAAAGCCCAGCACTTGAATGCTCCCATCTGGGCAATAATAATTGGAAATCAGGTTGGGACTATGGCATGAATGACCAAAGACTTCACAACTCACCTTCTCTACCAAGGTCTGTGAGGTGAGCCTGCCCATCAGAAGGTGGCCCGTAGAGCAGCTCCCTGATGCTAAGTAAGGTAAGCCAGCATCACCTTCCACGCACACAGAACAGAACGGCGTCCTTGGAGTAAAGGAGACATTTGTTTGGCATTCCGCTTGCCACGCGGGGAAGACACAGGTCAGGCCGTCCTGTTGACAAATTGGCTCTAAAGAACACATCTTAGAAACAACAAATATATCATACGTCTCCCGTAATCGAGGAGAAAAATGGTCCTACTCACTGATCTTTTGTCTGCTTTGTAAATAAGGGGATAAGAACAAACCCCCTTCTTATTTATAGGAAAGGAGGAATCTAACTTCTTTTCGTGCGGAGAGAAGAGTCTCATCATTTTTCAAGTTATCATGAGACAATTGGATGCGGATTAATTAATGGATGTCTGGCTTTTCTCACCTAGATGAAAAGAGCATTGGCACCAGCGTGGCTGTAGCGGACATCCCAGGACTTAATTATTCTAAACAATCTCATGCTTTCGTACACAAAAGATAACAGACGGCTAAACATTTACTGGTACACAAGTCAAGACAGAGATAAAAGATTTAATCCCAAAGGAAAAAATACATATAAGGAGAAACTGCTGTTAGGGGGGTTTTGAAAGGAAAGTTAGGGACAGACCTAGCGGAGGCGCGAAGGGTTAGTGGAGACGCCGGCTGGGGGCACCGTTTCTGCTCCCACAGCCCACCCCCTGCTCCTGCCTTGTCCTCACAGTGGAGCTCCCTCCTTTCCCTTCCCCTACGGGCTCCCACCAGCGCGTTACAGGGCCCACACTAACCCTGTTCTCCCCTTTGGGAAGGGCCCCCTTCATCACTGGACGTCCTCTCCCAGAGTATCTTCTCTCCCGTGTGACTCGCTGCGGTGAAAATGGGCACGCCTCCCGATGGCCCGAGTCCACTGGGGAGCATGGCCCCCTGCTCTGTCCCCAGGCTTGACGTACCCTGGGTTTGGAGAAGCTACGGAGACCATTCCAGTCACCCTGGACTGATGCTCTGAGACCTATGTGGTCAGAGGGAGACAGGCAGAGAGGCGCCGATGGGCCCCCCGCTTGTCCTAGCTCCCCCTCCACACACACACACAGCTATTCTTCCTGAGCACAGGCCTGACTGACCAACAGTGACCCTGGTTCGCCACCAGACAGCGAGGTGACAGCCTTCCAGAAACTTCTTTGCCCCACGGTGGCAGCTGGATATGTCCGGCTTCCCAGATTTCCCGCCCAGTTATGACTGGTGTCCTTGCACGCACAGCTGGGGAGAACCGGTCCACGAACGTTCTCTCGTCCTTACTTACACGTTCTGTGAGCTCTAACACATGCCGTAGTCCGTACTATTCATAGTGCTTCTGCTTTCTGGTTGAGTCTCGAGTCCTTACCCGGGTCTGGCAACGATCAACCCAGCCAAGGAGACCAAGCGGCAAGGGCGGGCGTGTGCAAATCAAACCATCTTCAGAGCTGAGGAGGCCCTGGGGAGTGGCCAGCGGGGGGAAGTGACAGTTTGGGGAAGACCTGAAGGGTGCTACAGCAGCCATTATTTGTTTAGATCGGTGACTGTCTCCATTTTCTAGAGGAGGAGGCTGAGGCATAAAAATTGAAAGCTTGTCCAAGACCAACTAGTTTGGGGAGCCATAATTTGAATCTTCTGAGTCAAAAGCCCAATTTGCTTTAACCAGGCCACAGATAAGACATGCCCTTAGGGTTGTTGAGAAGGTGTTAGAAATGGAGGTTTTGGCTCGTTGAAGGTTATGGGATTAAACTAGTGTGTAGAAGTAACGTCCAATAACCTAAGACAACTAAAAAAAACAGAACGGTCTTCCGTAGAAGGTACTGCATTCTTCATCAGGGGAAATATTCATGTGTAAGTGACACATAGGATCACTTTTAGGCCTGTTGTAAATAAACTCCAGCATTTGGTAGAGAAGTGACTGAAATAATTTTTTTTTAATATAAACAACTGCTCAAGTGAGATACTTCCATCTATTTTAGTAATAAAAAAATTTTCTATCTCATACATGACCAAACTCGTATTGTGCTTCAAAATTAATAGTTAAAATTGAAGAAACAGTGCTTTATTTCTCTAATCCCATGACCAGGCCCCTGAAGCATAAGGCTTCAACATGTCACATTTCCCTGTGCCCGCCGAACAGCAAGACCTTCTATTCTGACCTCCCCACCACCCCCCACACCCTACCCCCAGTTAACAGCTATTTCATTTCTCCAGTGGTTTCCATTTCCCAAGCAGCCATGGCAGATGTTTGACATGGCAGCCACCGCTTCCAGAGGATGGGGATTCTATCGGAGGAGGCCGCGTGTCCAGTGCCACAGCTGCCGGCCACCTCTCATGGACAGTCCGCCCCTCAGGACTGCTCCGCCGTGTCTGGCCAAGGAGTCCTGCTTTGGCTGCCAGGGCGTCACCCTGCTGAATGTGATATTCCTGAGACCTCCTTGATGGTCTTTGTATCATGTTTAAATATATATTTCTGGAAGCAACTTTCCGAACAAGTGGTTTCTTCGGGTTTTGCTTCTCTTGTTGTGAAGTCTTGAACGCAGTCCAAAAAAGCGGGTAAGTTTCTGTTCCCTTTGACTCTAAGACCCTCTGACTTCACAGAGGTGGAAAGCTATCTTCCACTTTATTCTGACCACTGTTTGTTTCTGAAACTGTAGCTAATATTTTTTTTCTAATGCCTTACTTAGTCTTGAAGATGCTATATGTCCCTGAGGGAGAGAGCAAAGATATTTCCTGGTTTCTGGTTTAGAAAATAAAAAACCTGCCATGCCTCAAGGCAGACATTAAGGAAAAATCAAGATGACTAACAACTCATTAAGTCAGTAAAATAGCACCAACTCAATTTAGAGGGAAGGAGAGGTGATTATAGCCTGGATGTAGTCTATACTCTGTACGTTACACTAAGGAAAACAATTTCTTGTCTCCCCAAAACATACTTTCTCTTTACTCTCAACACACACACAAAAATAGGCTCAAAGGAACACAAAAGGAAAAACATACTTCCTCTTTGAAAGGACTTGAAGTGATTGTAAATAAAAATGTGCAAAGGGATCAGTTCTATCTGACCACGGCTGGATTTGTAGATCAGGGTGATCTTTCTTTCCTGAGTCCCAGTAGAGATCTAGCAGAAAGGCCACTTGGAAAAGCAAAACCATTTTAATATTCAGTCCTGAAGAGTATTTTGGAAATAATTTCCATGTCCTGAGAGACTTTTTGGAGAATGTATTGGTGGAATTTAAGATGTCTTTGAGCTACCAGAAGGGAACTCCTTCGTTCTGCTCTGGAGTCCACGGAGGCTTAACTCAATGTGCTGGTTCCTACTCCACGGTAGAAAGGTGAAAGCTGCCCCAAATAGAGAATGTGAACACAGACATGACAAATACAAGATGAAATACAGAAGGAGCTCTGAAGCAGAAGAGATTATATAGATTGTTCCTCAGAGAACATTTTTATCCTTCCCCTCCTTCACCCTTCAACATGTCTCTCATGGTTTCCATCTGACGTTTTAGAATTTAACGCCATCTCCGACCACCCTGTTCGATTTGAGTATTGTCTCATTATTCTCTATCAAGACACCAGGCTTATGTTTTTCCCTAGCATTCTTTAAAAAATTTTTTAAGACTTTATTTATTCATTTTAGAGAGGAGAGAAGGAGTAGAAAGAGAGAGAGAGACAGAAGGGGGACGGAGCAGGAAGCATCGTCTCCTCTATGTGCCTTGACCAGACAAGTGCAGGGTTTTGAACCGGCATCCTCAGTGTTCCAGGTCGACGCTTTATCCAGTGCGCCACCACAGGTCAGGCGCATTCCTTATGATTTTAAATTTTATATTCACTCTTTTGGTTGACTATATATTTTCTGTCTTCCCTTTACAATGTTTCCTTCAAGAGGGCAAGAATGATGTCCATGTTACCTGAAGTTTCACACAGTGTTTGGGATTCAGAAAGCATTCACTAATGGATGGATGGATGGATGGATAGGTGGGTGGATGGATGGATGGATGGATGGATAGGTGGGTGGATGGATGGATGGATGGATGGATGACTTGATGGATGGATGGATGGTTGGATGGATAAGATGGATGGTGAACAATGGAGAAAAGGCTTCGGGGAGGGACTTCATAATGTAGGTCTTAGAGAATGAGCAAAATTTGGTAATTGAAGAGAGGAAGGTCTGGGAAAGAATGCATTCTCATTACAACACACAGTATGGAAAGAATGGCACATTTATGCAGGAGAGCAGGCGGGCAGCCCTGGTGAAACAATGATTCCTGCATGATGTGGTTAGAGTCCCTCCCAATCCACCACCACTGTGGTCCAAACGGGCAGGAAATGCAGTCCAACAAAAAAGAAAACATCAGTCAATTCGTCATTGGATAGTGACTTTTTTCGTCAGTTACAATGTTTTTAAACTACACAAAAAGTTCATGGGTACATTTTGGCAGCAAAAGAGAATTGTACACACTCTCACACTTCTCTGTGCTTTTGCACACACGCACATGTCCACACATCCATTCACACGTGCACACATAACTCACACATGAATCAATGACAAACCTGAAGCAAGCAGCAGCAAACTCAATATTCAGAGCTCAGCACGTAAAGGCTCCCACTCCGCTCACAACAGGGACCACTGTGGGGTTCGGGCGGGACCATTTCCCACTCAGAACGTGGGCTTCCCCCATGAAGCTCAGTGGCCCTCCACTTTGCTGGACACAGGTGGAAAATGGGATTTGAGAGCAACACACTTTCCAGGAGATTCCGTGGCACTGTACGCGACACAGCTGGACACACGAGGGGCTTTTCTTTCAGGTCCCATCAGGTTCTCTGATTTCCATCAGCGTCAGGAGCTGACTCTCCTGAACTCCCAGTCCTGTCCTCGTATAATGCACTTGCCCATCTGGAATTTTATAGACTGCACCATCCAGGAATAATAATAATAATAATAATAATAATAAGAAGAAGAAGAAGAAGAAGAAGAAGAAGAAGATTTGTCCTTGTTTCTTCTGCACTCCATGTTAATGAGGCTACTCCTCAAGACGTCCCTTTACGGACAGTACCCTTGTCCTTCCCCAGTGCTTTGTATCAACAGAGACTGCCGGACGTGGAGGAGAAATGGGAGGACCCCTTTAAACAGACCCGGAATGATGGGAGAGTTCTCTAAACACAGCGCATGCGCCACCCTCTACATACCAGCTGCCCAGAACAGACACAAGTTAAGGCTTCAGAAACAAACCCGAGCTCTTCTAATAAAACAGATATTTCACAGTTCACTTAGTCCAAAAAATTGCAAAGACCTGCAGGGCCTCAGGATGACGGTCTCCCCAGGGGAAGCCGCCGGGCTGGAGCGGTACAGACGCCGCCCCGGTCCGCATGCGGCAGCCCTGGCGCCCATGCCTGCCTCCCTGCTCTCCCGCTGGTTTTCTGGGGTCACCACTGGATTCCATCCGAGGGAAGCGTGAGTGAGGCTCTCCACCTGGGGGTCCCTAATCTCATCCCCTTTTGTGCTGGGTGCCTATGGTGTGCCAGGCACTGATCCGGGTGCTGGGGACACAGCCGTGCGCGAGGCAGACAAAGCCCCGGCTTTATGGTGCTGACGCTGTAGTGAATGAGAGAGAGAGCAAACAAACAGGTGAGACAGAGGACGTCCTATGCTAACGAGGGCTAGGATAAGATGATGACCTCCGGGGTGGGAGAAGTATCATTTTCAATACACCGGAGAGGAAAAGATTCACTGAGAAAAATGGTGTTTCAGCGAAGACCAGAAGGAGGTGAGGGAGCCAGCCACACGTATTTCTGGGGGGAAAAGTTCCCCAGGCCCGGGGTAAGGGCAAGTTCAGAGGCTCGTGTGGGGACACCAGTGTGGCTAGTGTGGCCGGACCACAGGAAGGATGAAATTGTGTACAGTGGCGATTGTCAACCTTTTTCATCCCAGGGCACATATCAACTAATTACTACAATTCTGCAACACACCAAAATAATTATATATATATATATATATTATATATATATATTCGCTAATTGGACAAAAAAAAAAAAGGTATAATTTTGATTCAGTCACACCGAGTGTCTATCGTTCTGTTGGCTGTTGTCATTTTTTAATTTGACCATCGAAGGGGAAAGAGATCTTTGACTAAATAAACAGTCAGGTATTGCAGGTTAACCAGTGTCACTCTCCCCCTAGTAAAGTCAATAAAGAGAAACAATAAAAATAAAAATGAAATAATAAAATAAAAATTCTTGCAACGTGCCAGCGAGCAGTAAGTGGCACATGGGTTGAAAATTGCTGATTTAGGGAAGTACAGTACCCACCCCCCATCCACGGTCTCCCTTTCCGTAGTTTAGATACCCACAGTCAACCATGGTCTAAAAATACTAAGTAGGAATTTCCAGGCATAAACAATTCATGCATTTGAAATTGCATGCCATTCTGAGCAGCGTGATGAAATCTCGCTCCATTCTGCTCTGTCCCTCCCAAGAAGTGAATCACCTCTCTGTCCCTCACATCCGTGCTGCACAAGCTGCCTACCTTTCAGTCCCTTAGCAGCCATATCAGCTGTCGGGTCAACTGTATCGCAGTGCTTATGTGCAAGTCACCCCGACTGTCTGAGGGTCAACAGCAGCCTAACGCTGCACCACAAGGCCCACGTCATTCAGTCACCCCATCGCATCACGTAGGCATCTCACCATCACAAAAACGATGAGTACAGTACAGTAAGGGATTCTGAGAGAGAGAGAGAGAGAGAGAGAGAGAGAGAGGAGAGAGACCGCATTCACATAACTTTTGTTACAGTCTGTTGTATTGTTATAATTGTTCTACTTTATTATTAGTTGTATTGTTGATCCCTTACTGTACCTAATTCATGAACTAAACTTTAGCATAGGTATGTCTGTATAGGAACAAAACAAACGAACATGGTATGTGTAGGGTTTGGTATCATCTGTGGTTTCAGGCATCCACTGGGGATCCCACAAATGAGGGGAGACTGCCATCACAGGGAATTTAGATATAGCAGGGCCATTTATTCAATTTTAAGGACTTTCATTTTGGATCATCCTGGCTCTCAATCAATTTCAAAAGAAAAGCTTCCAGGCAAGTTTCAGTGCTGGAGCGAACACCTGAGACAGTATCGTACGTCCTACACCCCATCCTTCTCCTGGGACCCGTCCTCTGTCCTCAGCGATGGCTACCAGAGGAGCTGCCACATTCTCACATGACACCAGCCACGTTCATTGCACTCAGAAGGAGACACCTGACCAGGAACAAGTCACCGAGTCTCCTCGCTGGGGACTGGGTCGACGAGACTCAGAGAACAGAGAAGCTGGACCCTCTCTGATGGCAGAAGTTCCCGGGTGTAAAACTCCAAAAGCTGTGGGCCCCATGTGTTCTACTCTGTGGAAATGATGGAACACCAGGCCCACAGGCAGAGAGCAGCAAAAACAGGAACAGAACATTTCGAGGTGTATTCAGGTTCCTGAAGCCCACTGGTGACCTGACCCCTACCGACAGCTAACTGAACCCTTCCCTGGGTACAGGGAGGCAGGGAAGGGAGACAGCAACTATTGATAGATGTGCTGCAGGCAGAGGACAGGTCTCAGGAGGGGAAAGGAAAACACAGTATAAATCCACAGTGCAATTGGCAATTATTATAAACCCCACATTGCGTTACAATTCCTGAGCGTAATACAAAAACATTAGCCTGTCATCGCCTTTTCCCCGTTGATAAAAAATAACTGAATCCAACACCAATCATAGCGGCCTCGATGCCGGGGGACCCCACGGATGCTGTAGCCAGGGTAAAGCTGGAGATCGTGGTGTGTTTGATTCAGAGAGCTGACCCTCCCCACCGCCTGGACGTTGTCTGCAAACACAGGTGCTGGCCACCGCCCCGGATCTGAGCAGCTGGCACAGCCTGGACAGGGTATCCGGCCCCTGGAGTTTCCAGATGCTTCCCAGAGTTAGTGATGCCCCAGCCTGCAGAGGCACTGCCACAAGGCTCTGAGGGCAGACCTCAGGCCTTCGCCACTGGTAAAGGGGGCATGGACACCACGATGGACGCGCAGTTGATTCTAGCAGATGGCCTGCTGGCTGTTCCCTGGGCAAACCGACTCAGCGTGTGCCCTTTGCCGGGACCTCCCTCCACCAGACACGGCTCGGTCTCTTGCTTCCTTTAGGTCGTTCCTGGAAGGTCACCTAATTGTGACGCCACCCTTGGCTTCTCTATCTACTATTTCAAACTCCCTCACTCTCTTCATTTTCTTACCCGCCCCCGAGTTTTTTTTTCTTTTTAATTTTTCCATTGATTTGAGAGAGAGAGTAAGGGGGGAGAGGAGAGAGAGAGAGAGAGAGAGAAGCATCAACTCGTTCCACTTAGTTGTTCCATTTTGTTGTACACTCATTGGCTGCCTACCATATGTGTCCTAACCAGGGCCTGAACCCACAACCTCTGTGCAGGAACAAAGCTCTATCCACTGAGCCACTCGGCCAGAGGCTGATGTTGTTTTTTTCCATTAGCACTTATCACCCTCTAATATGTTATATATTTTATTTACTATATTGTTTATTCTCTCTCTCTCTCTCTCTCTCTCTCTCTCTCTCTCTCTCTCTGTCTCTCAGCCTCATTGGGGCAGGAATATCTGCCTGCATTTCTCAGGGCTGTCTCTCCAGGGCCTGGAACCATCCTTGCCATAGAAGTGGTGGTCAAACAGTTACTGAGGGGGGAAAAGCACCTTCCTGGGCATGTTTTTGCACTGGTTAACGATCCTGCTTCCACTCATGAATGCTCAGTCATTGGCTCCCTACCGTTAGACACCCGGTTTCCCACAGGGTAGGTCCCCTTCTGCACAGCGCCCAGACACTTGTCCTCTCGCACTCAGACCGATTTCTACATGCCTGAGGAAGCACCTGACAATGGCTGTTTGGCTGAGGAGGGGCAGAGCCCCGGCCAAAGCAGAGCCCGGGGCTAGCTGCTCGTTCGCCGGCAGAAGGATGGCGCCGGAGGACACCCGCGTCAGAGAGCACCCGCTGTTCCCACCCCCCACCCCAGACCCGGACCAGATCCGGACCGGACCGGACCGGATCCACGCCTCCCCGAGGCGCAGTGAGCCCCACGTCTCAGGGACTCCCAGAAAGTCACCCCCCTCCCGAAAGTTCCCACTCTGTTGCAGAGACCCTCAGGGAGGACATGCTGAGGCAGAGTGGGGGATGTAAGACCAAGGGCGGGGCACACGTGTGTCTTTTATAGAAAGTGCCCCACATCTGTGTAGAGAAACTAGCGTCGTCCAAATGTTTTCCAGAAACCAAGATAGAGACTCAACCTCAAAGGCCTCTACACGAGGGAGCTGAGGGGGGGAGGGGGGAGGATCATTTTTCTTGCTTAGAAAAGAAACATGAATCACCTCTGTGAGTGCTCCGCCCCCTCCCCTATTTTAATATTTTTCTGGTGACTTCCCCAAGAGAAGGCCCCAACACACGGAAAGACATGCGCCTCTTCTCAGGGTTCCAGCGAGGAGCTACAGGTGGGCAGTGAGTCCAGAATGGGGGTAAGCCCTGAGACGGGGTCACTTCTTTCTGTCTTCCAGACTGTAGGTGGGACACCAGATCTTGGCAATTTCTTCTCAATGGCAACGTGGCGCAGACCTACAAGGCCCCTCTCCAAGCTGGAAAAGCCTCAAGACCTAAGGCTTGATTTCTGATTCCTCCCATCCCAGAAGGTTCTGGATAAATTAGGAAACCATGGCACCAAGTGACCCAAGGGAAAGGCTGGGAAATCGGGTCCCCTGTCCGTTCTTTGGCCTGTCTTAGCTCTGCACGAAGCTGATGCTTCCATGTTAGGTGTTAATTTCTGCTCCTGGCCATGCCTTCGCCTGCATTTCCTCAGCTCCTAGCTATCTCCGAAACTGTTGTCACCAGAAACCTCAGTTCACTCTCCTCCATTGCTCTTTGCTTTCCTCCCTTGCACAGTCTTCACTGTCACGGTCAATCCTGCTAAAATTTAGTCTGGAGGATTGTCACAAGTCCTCAGATTGTCCATGACTCTCAGCTGCCTATGTAAGTCAAAATAAAAAATATATATATGTATATATATGTGTATGTATGTGCATATATATATATATAGTGCCTGGCATTTCATTTTTACTTCTTATTTCTCCCCAATAGGTAAGGTGATCGTATAAGTTATTGTCCATACCAGAAGACTTTTTTATCTGGGACAAATGTTAAGTTGAATGGGATCCTTGAACAAACAGGAATAAGTCAGGAATGTCCCAGAAAAGAGGTCTAAGAATCACCTTCCTTATAGAGATATCTTACCTCCAGGACAATTGAATGCTCATCAGTCACTAACTGTGCCCTGGACTTGACTGCCTCCCACTTTGCACATGAACCCCCAACTGCAGAGAGTGGTCTGCACCACATCGCCACCTTTCCCAATGCTGCCCACCTTCCAGATACAGCAAAGGACCCCGGACTCAGGAAGTCTCTCATTCCGTTGTGTCAATGGACCACAGCTTTACTGATGGGCACTGGGGCTGCTTCCAAACCTTGGCTACTGTGAATAATGTTGCAATGAACATAGGGTTTGCAGATATTCTTTCAAATTAGTGGTTCGGATTTCTTTGGATATCGTCCCAGAAGGAGATCTTACATTTCACGACAGCGTGGATGAACCTGGAGAGTATTACGCTAAGTGAAATAAGCCACTCAGAGAAAGACAAGTGCCCTATGATTTCACTTATGTGAGGACTCTAATGAGCAAAATAAACTAACAAACAAAATAGAAACATCTCATAGATACAGAAAAAAGACTGACAGCTGTCAGAGGGAAGGGAGATGGGGGGGGCTGGGTAAAAAAAAGTGAAGGGATAAAGCAAAGAAAAATCTCGTGGACAGAGACAACAGCATGGTGGTTACCAGAGGGAAAGGTGGGGGTAGGAGAAAGGTAGCAGAGGATAGAAGGGAAGTAAATGGTGTTTGAAAGACTTGACATGGGGTAGTGAATACACGATACAATATACAGATGATGCATTATAGAATTGTACACTTGAAATCTATTGTTTTATTAACCAATGCCATCCCACTAAATTCTATCAAAACAAATAAATAAATAAATAAATGTCGCTCTTCTGATATCAACAATGTACAAACCCCTCACATGTTAAAAAAAGAGAGAGAGAAAAGTATGACCATGACAGGTATTTAATTAATACACATGACATAGTTTAGATTTTGTGACATTTGTAATTTATCAGCTTTTAAAATTCTATTATGGTCTCTAAATATATATATCTATTTTTTTGTTTGTTTGTTTTTGTTTTTTGTTTTTCTTTTACAGAGACAGAGAGAGAGTCAGAGGGAGGGATAGATAAGGACAGACAGGAACGAAGAGAGATGAGAAGCATCAATCATCAGTTTTTTGTTACAACACCTTAGTTATTCATTGATTGCTTTCTCATATGTGCCTTGACCATGGGCCTTCAGCAGACTGAGTAACTCCTTGCTTGAGCCAGCGACCTTGGGTCCAAGCTGGTGAGCCTTGCTCAAACCAGATGAGCCAGTACTCAAGCTGGCAACCTCAGGGTCTCGAACCTGGGTCCTCCGCATCCCAGTCCGATGCCCTATTCATTGTGCCACAGCATGGTCAGGCTCCCTATTTATTTTTTAAAAGAAGTCTTTATTGACACCTTTCCAATGCAAGGTTGGAAAGCTCTAACTCTCTTTTCCCTCCCATGGAACACTATAATCTCTCCATGGAATTTAACTATAATACACATTCAAGACATAAAGGACTTGAGCGAGCTTCCATGACCAAATTCATAGGCCACCTATGTATCAAGAGTGCAAAAAAATAAATAAATAAACAGGTGTTCAATACTCAGTTAAATGCTTCAAAAGGAATCAATAGCTGATGAGTGGCTTAAAAATGGCTATCAAATTAGGCTGCAAAAATATCAAAGGGGTCAGCATTCAATTGCTTCTTGAGTTCCAGTAAGTGGTCATTCCTCTTTAAGGAAGTCAAGTAAAAATATAGCCAGTATATCACAGGTATGGTTTAATGTAGGAAAAGCAATATAAAACTCCAATTAGGGAATCCGTACCTTAAAAAAAAGCAAAACAAGGAAAAAGCTTTGGCCCTGAAGATAAAAACTATAAATGTAGTTTACATATTCATGGAAGGGATGGGCATATTATGTGTTAAGTAAAAATGATGAGTTTAAGGTACCTAATGCAATGGTCCCCAACCCCTGGGCCACGGACCGGTACTGGTCCATGGGCCATTTGGTACTGGTCCACAGAGAAAGAATAAATAACTTACATTATTTCTGTTTTTTTTCTATTTAAGTCTGAACGATGTTT
Organism: Saccopteryx leptura; assembly: GCF_036850995.1. Taxonomy (NCBI): domain Eukaryota; kingdom Metazoa; phylum Chordata; class Mammalia; order Chiroptera; family Emballonuridae; genus Saccopteryx; species Saccopteryx leptura. The sequence goes on from NC_089511.1 coordinate 6,612,180, forward strand.
TATTTTTTAAAAATGACCAGATTTCCTCTGTTACATCCGTCTAAGACTCACTCTTGACGCTTGTCTCAGTCACGTGATACATTTATCTGTCCCACCCTAAAGGCAGGTTTATGAAAATATTTTCTGACATTAAACAGGTCTGTGGCCCAAAAAAGGTTGGGGACCACTGACCTAAGGTATCAAATGTTTTATGATTCCTGAAATTACTTAACTTTTTCAATTATCTGAAAACCCTACAAGTCCCAGTTACAGTTGATTAAAGGGTAAAAGTATCATTATTCTTGTTCTTTCACCAAGGTGTCTAGAACTCTGCCTTTATGTAGTATGTCTTCCATTTAATTAGCTTTTTCACCCAGAACCTAAATAATTTCTTCAGAACTAGTTCTATTTGGTAATGAGGAGTTAGGATCAGGGGAAAGAGATGAGATCATTTTAGTACTAGCATCCCTCCTAAATTTCTACTGCAAAACCAGTATATTAGGTAGAGATAAGTTATTCTTGTTTCAGCTATTTTTAAAAGCAAGAACCTGCCAAGTGTAGGCACTGGGATTGGCAAATTACAGGCTTTCATTCCCTTCATTTTATCGAAACAATCACCCCCCATTTTACAGATACAGGTTCAGATCAGTGTGTGAGTTCTTTAGTGTAGAACTACTTCAACTAAATTTTGAAATAGTTATGTGCCGGTTCCAATTGCTGTGTGAAAAAAAAAGACACTGTGACTTAGCGCCTTAGAACAACCATCTTCATGTTTACACGTTTCGTGGATCGAAATCCAGACAGAGCCCAGAGGAAATGATTTGCTCCTGCTCTCCCAGTGTCTGAGGCCTCAGCTAGAAGCTCTCGGGGACTGAGGAAACTGGAATCACAGGGAAGCATCTTCACTCGTATCTGGCAGTGGATGATGGCTGGGCCCACAGGTGGAGCTGTTGGCTATGGCCCCAGCCTGACGGGGCCTGGGCTTCCCCACAATATGGCAGCTTCAGGGTGGCTGAACTGCTTAGACAGCAGGTCTAGGCTTCCAGGGCGGTATCTCAACAAACTGCAGCTACAAGCCACATTCTCTTTCACTACTTACACTGGGGAGTCAGGGTTCCTCGTGCCGCCTTCTGTTGGTTTCAACTGAGTCATAAGCCTGTCTGGATTCAAGGGGAGGAAAAAGAAGCGAAAGACCTCTAGAGATCCCTTCTTTCAAAGGGACTAGTGTCAAAGATGATTGTGGCTGTTATTTTTAAACCATCAAGAAGATAGAAGTAATAACTTTAAAGTTGCCTCTTAGAGCAATTCTGCTTCAGTGATGTATTTTTTTTTCCTATACACAATATTCTGGGTATTATTTTCATTAGGAAGACATATCAAGGAAAAAAAATAGGACAGAGGATATTGAGGAAGGGGTTGTAAATGCAAATGAATATACAGGCCATACAGCTAATAACTATAAATGAGAGGGACCGAGTTAATCAATAGGGAGCTTCCCTTATCAAAGTGATGTGAAATGTAATTTTTAAAAAACACTTTGCAGGTAAGAATGCTGTATATAAGCCATCAGTTTGCTGTTCTGGTAATTGATAGATAACACTATTTTTATTCAATAAATACCTAGGAATGAGATTACCATTTGCCTGGGAGTTTTATAGGCCCTCTAAGTCAATGACAAGCTAATTTCAGGTTTGTTTTTTTTTATGAGGAATGGGTTTTCTCATATCATACACAGAACTCCCTGGTTAGAAGAAAATGAATTTACTCTTACCCTGAGCATCGACTTTGTAGAGACAGAAATAACTGCCCATCTGTTCTAAAACTTCACAGAGTCGTTATTTGTTCCATTAGCACCATAGATGGGCTGTCATCAGTAATTGTCCTGTGTACTGTGAGCAGTTTAACTAATACTGTGTCAGATTTAATTCCCAGAGTTCAAAGATTACTCAATCAGTATTTAAACATTTTACTGCCATACTCACATACCTTGCACTCTAAGGTGAAAACGTTTTAAAAGAGAAAGGCTCTTTATCTTTTTTAATAAATATGTAATAGAGATGTACCCTCAGCTACTGTGCTAAGTCAGCCCGAGAGACATCTGAAAGCCAAAGGGATCACGCAGTGTGAGTAACCCTGCCTGTGATTATAAGTCATCATTAACAAGTTATCCACAGGGCTTTCATTTCCAGCCAAGATGTTGTAACAGGTAACTTTGCTCCTGAAAATAATAAATGTAGACACAATATATAAAACGATGCTTTTCAAGACACTGGGCATCAGTCAACAAAAGACAGGGGTCCCTCAGAGACAAGAAAGTCATGGGAGGAGCACCATCTTTGCCCCCGCTTACGCCAGCCAGTCCATGGCACAGAGAGGGGAAACCCACACAGCACGAGGGTGTGAATGGGAGGGTCCAAAGAGATCGTGACAGCTAGAGAGCTCTGGCAGCTTACCAGAGAGGAAAGAGCCACACAGAATGGGACGGTAGACCTGAGGAGAGTCCCGCTAAAGAATTCAGCATATTTGTGGCAAATATCTGGTATCCAATCAAAAATCACCAGGCATACAAAGAAATGGGAAAATGGAATCCACTGTGAGAAGAAAAATCAATCCAGTGAAACTGACCCAGAATTAACCCAGATTTTAAAAAATAACAGAAAGGGATATTAAAATTTTGATAACTTCATTCTAGATATTTTTTTAAAAAAATAGAGAAAAGACTATATATTAAGTAGAATTATGGGCAATATATATATATTTAAAACAAAAGACACCCAAAGTAAACTTGGAGGAATAAGAACTACATTGTGTAAGAGGAAAAATACTGGATCAGATTAATGGCAGATTAGAAATGACATTAAAATATTAGTGAATTTTAATGATACATACATAGAAATGATCTAATATGACAAAGAAACAGGAAAATAAGGAAAGAAAAATAAGCTGAGCATCAGTGAGCTGAGGCACAACTTCAAACAGTATAACATCGTGTGGTTGGAGTGCTTGGAGGAAGACCGGGAGCAAAAAACTTTCTGAAGAAATAATGACTGAACTTTTTTCCAGTTTAACCAAAACTACAAGAAGTCCAAGAGCCCAAGAAAGCCAAAAGTCCAAGAAGGTTTATAAACTCCAAGCACAGGAAACATGGGGGGGATTATATCATGGAACAACATAATCAAATTGCTTAAAGTAGAGAAAAGAGAAAAATCTTAACGGGAGCCAAAGTAAATACAAATATTGATCGACTTACGACCTGTGCAACTTACGACCATTCGACTTGACGACCACAATCGCTAGCCACGACTGTTCCATGTCTGGCAGCGCAAGCGTTGCCCAGCTGGGCGTCCGACAGTGAGGGCCAGCTTCCGCGGGCACCATTTCAACTGTTATCCCAGACTCAGTACAATAATTTGTGTTTTGTGTCTTAGATATTTTTCATCAAACCCCTCCCAAGATGTCTACCAAGAGGAAATTGTCTTTGCAAATATTAAACCAGTTGTACTGGTAATGCAGTGTTTTACTTAAACCTGACGAATGTAAAAATAAGAAACAAAATGGTGTAGAGATGATACAAATGGCATAAAATGAACAAAGAAAATTATGATATATAACAATGAAAGAAAATTATGATAAAATATGACTTAAAGATTTTTATAACATCATTTCACAGTACTGTACATATAGCCTACTCAACTTATGACCAAATCGTGTTACAACCGGTCTGTTGGAACCAATTGTGGTTGTAAATTGAGCACTAGCCATAGACACAATAAGCAGAGGAAGAAAGATAAGGACGATGGCAGATTTCCCACTAGAAACAATGTAAGTGAGAAGACAGTGGAACAATATGTCTAATGGGCTGAGAGACAAAAACTATCAACCTAGTGTTCTACACAAAGCAAAACTCATTCTAAAGTTAAGGCAAAAATGAAGACATTTTCAGACAAAAAAAACGCAACAAACAACAACCCACAAACACACTAAAGACAAAAACAATGGGATAATTTAATACTCAGATCAGCACCACTAGACATGGTAAAGAAAGTCTTTCAGGAAGGAAAAGAAAAGTTATACCCAATGGAAATATAGATCTACACAAAGAAATAATAATTCTGGAAATAGTAGCCATCCTGATAAATTTTTGTATTATTTAATTTTTTTAATTTATTCATTTTAGAGAGGAAAGGGAGAGACAGAGAGAGAGGAGAGACAGAGAGAGAGAAGGGGGGGAGGAGCTGGAAGCATCAACTCCCATATGTGCCTTGACCAGGCAAGCCTAGGGTTTCGAACCGGCGACCTCAGCATTTCCAGGTCGACGCTTTATCCACTGCACCACCACAGGTCAGGCTATTTTTGTATTAATTAAATCCACAGTAGTCCCCCCTTATCAGTGGGGGTTATGTTCCAAGACCCTCAATGGATGCCCGAAACTGTAACTGGGAATAAATATGTTATATTACTGATCTATTAATATTAGTCTGACTAGCTATAAGACAGAGCTAAATTAGAATGTACCAACAAAGTAAGCTTATAAGAGAAATTCTGTAAAATGTTAAATCCTGTTTGTTGCCCTCATAACCACGACTTAATATTACTGGCTTAGTGATCACAGTTATGTGTTCTGTAACAAATCAAAAGTATATCATCAGTCCTGTACTTTCACCTCTGGCCAAGCTCTCATTAGAGTTAAAAGGCCTGTTCCCCTCTCGCTGATGCACATCAAGGGTTATCATCTGAGCAAAGAGAAGACGCCTAAGGGGGACCCATGTGTACCTGGGCTTCCCCCTCCTTCTTCCCACCCCACCACGCTGAGGCTTGCGGGTCTGATTCTCGCTCAAGGCCCAGAGGGCAACCTGACTGCGGGAATCTGTGGACACTTTTTACATGAAATAAAACCCCTAATTTTTTTTTATAAATAAATTTTTATTTTAATGGGGTGACATCAATAAATCAGGGTACATACATTCAAAGAAAACATTTCCAGGTTATCTTGTCATTTAGTTCTGTTGCATACCCATCACCCGAAGAGAGATCGTCCTCCGCCAACCTCCATCCAGTTCTCTCTGTACCCTTCCCCCTCCCCCTCTCCCTCCTTCCCTCCCCCCACCCCCCGTAACCACCACACTCCTGTCCATGCCTCTTAGTCTCGCTTTTATGTCCCACCAATGTATGGAATCCTGCAGCTCCTGTTTTTTTCTGATTCGCTTATTTCACCCTGCACAATGCTACCAAGACTCCACCATTCCGCTGTAAGTGATCCGATGTCATCATTTCTCCTAGCTGAATAGTATACCATGGTGTATATGTGCCCCAACTTCTTCATCCAGTCCTCTATTTTTTTTTACAGTGATTAAAAGCCTTTAAGCAAACTCTTGGCCAATATAGCAAGAATCCATAAAAGAGTAGTGTCCTTAACATGTTCACCAAGTCCAAGTTGGCCCCATCACCATGCCAAATCCCTGAAAAATGCAACCCAACCACAGTTCAGTCTGTTAGGAGCTGTCACAGGGAGCATGAGTCCAGGAAAGTTCCCCACAGGAAAAGTCCGCATGGCACTGGAATTGTTGTCACCATTCTATACTTTGCAGCTCATGTCCAAGTCCCAATGACCGCTGCTTCTAGCTGGTAATGATTCAGGTAGACTGGAAAAAGCCATTTGCAGCATGCGTGAAACCCCTAATTTATAGGCTACTTTCTGGCACCAGTTCCTGTGACAACCAATGGGATGGACAACCTTCAGATATGCCCGCTCTGAGAGATGCGTGTCCTTCAATCTGTTATCTGAACACTGAGCTGGTTTGCACTCTCCCCCACTTCAGCAAAGGACTCTCAACCTCCTCCTCTTGATTCCTTTGATCTATTTTATGTTCACACCCCCCCCCCCCCCGTTCCTTCTCTCTCCTTATAAAACCCCTGCCTGCACCAGAAAAGGAAGATGGGTTTTGAGGACAGAAGTCCCTCCCATCTTCTCAGGTGGCTGGCACTTAAAAAAACCCTCTTTCCTACATATCAGCACCTATGTCGTGTAATTGGTTTTCATGAAGACAGGCAGCTGGACCTGAGGGTCACTTTTCTTGTTTCAGAACCACACATAGTACCAAATCCCATATACACAGTTTCTGTCCTATACATATATACTAACAATAGTTTATCAACTAGGCACAGTAAGAGATGAACAACAATCACTAATAATAAAATAGAATAATTACACAATATCCTGTAGTAAAAGTGATGTGAATGTGTTCTCTTTCTCTCTTCAGTGAATTTTATATGTTCTAGTCTAAACTTATTCCTGAATCTGTATAACAGTTCCTTTCTTGCTATAAATGGCTTGATGTATTTCAGAGCAACAAATAACACCAGGTTTAAAGAAGGCCACTTCACAATGAAGAAAAGAATCAATTCATTAAAAGGCCATAACAATACTAAACATTTATAGGCCTAGTAACGCAGTTTCATAATACATGAAGCAAAGAGTAATATAACTACAAGGAGAAATAAAAATATTTACAAGTAGTCATAAATGTTTACACCTTTCTGAGTAGCTAATAAAAGTAAACAGAAAACCAGTAAGGTATAGAGAACTCAACCAACTATCAACCAACTTACGCAAATTACATTTACAGGTCACTGCACCAACCAAGAGCAGAACACATATGCTTCCCAAGCTCACAGAGGAATTGGGCTGAGATAGACCATGTTGAAGGCCATAAGACAACTTAATACATTTTAAAGGAACTGTCATAAAAAGAAAGTTCTCAGAATGCAATGGAATTAAATAAGAAAGCAATAACACAGAGATATGTGGACACCCCACCAAGACATTTGAAAATTAATAGATTTCTAAATAATCCAAGGGTCAAAGGAAAAATTAAAATGTAGCCTGACAGGTGGTGGTGCAGTGGATAGAGCATTGACCTAGGACACGTAGGTCCCAAGTTTGAAACCCCAAGGTCACTGGCATGAGTGCAGGCTTAATGGAACATGATTCTGTTATCATTGGCTTAAGTCCAAAGGTCACCAGCTTGAAGCCCATGGTCTCTGGCTCAAACAAGGGGTCACTAGCTCAGCTGGAGACCTCAGGTCAAGACACATATGAGATAGCAATCAATGAACAGCTAAGGTGCCGCAATGAAGAATTGATGCTTCTCTTTTCTCTCTATTTATCTCTGTTTCTCACTCACTAAAATAAAGAGAGGAAGGAAGGAAGGGAAGGAGGGAGGGGGGGGGGAGGGAGGGATAATGTATATTAGGAATCATTTTGAAATCAATGAAAATAGAAGCACAACATTTTAACATTTTGCAGGATTCCACTAAAGTCATAGTTAGAAGGGCATTTCTAGCCCCAAATGACTATATTAGAAAGATAGGACTCAAATCACTGACCTTACCTTTCACCTAAAGACACTAGGAAAAGAACTACAAATGAAACCCCCATTTGTGTGCTTCCATCCATCTTCCTGAACTAAAAGGTGAGCCCCAGGGGCTGGGGCTGTCCTGTGACTCCCAGACCTCAGCCCGCAGACCTGGCCCGGCCCATGGTTGCATGATGTTGATTCAAAGAGAACTCAGGTCCCTCTACAGAAAGGAGTCTCCAAACCCTTCTGTTTCCTTCAAAAATCCCAGCTCTGGACTTTTCCATAGCACTCTGCTTCGCTTTTCTACATTGCACTCCAAAGTTCCAGCTCCCGCATTCCTTAACCCTTTGGGTAGTACGAACGTTCATGTACACCCTCGTGCCTCCTGACCATCCAGAGTACGATCACACATGTGTAAGGCAACGTGAAAATAAGGAAAATGTATGTTCTTCTTGTTTCCAAAAATTGGTTATCAAACAAACATGATTTTAAGTTAATAAAACTGAAACTGGAACTAACTTTATTAAAAAAACAAACAAAAAAAAAACAAACAAACTCACTCCCAGGGGTCAGTGAGCATGAAAAAAACTCACTACTCAAAGGGTTAAAACACTGAGGCATTGTTAGGAAGGAAAGGAGTCTCTAAGCGTTGCTTTTGCTTCAGAGACAGCTCTCGGGGATACGGACACCTTCCGTCCACCTGGCCTCAGAACGGCATTAGCTGAAACTATCCGAGGAAACCTCGTGTGTGTAGGAGAACACCAGACAGCGAACACCCAAAGAAAAATTCCCTTTGCTTTTCCCGCCCAGCTGTGAATTTTCTCATTAACGACACCGAGAGTCATAACCGCTCTCCTAACACACTTCACGACACGTCTGAATACTGTACACGAGTGAGGAGGGCTCTGGGTTCAAATTCTGGCCCCACTACACAATTTCTGGATTTAAACGGCTTAACCTCTCTACCTCCATTTATAAAATAGAGAGAAAGATCAAACCTAAGTCACAGGATTGTGGGGAGGATTCAATGAGACATTCCATGTGAAGGACTGAGCCCAGTACCTTGTGTGTAACCAGGTGCTTAGTAAATGCAAAGTGTCAACAATGATTAGTGATTATGACTAACATCGCTAATGGTCCCCTTACATCTTTTCGCGTTCAACTTTTTTGCGGAGCTGGTGCATGAAACGTACGGCATGCAACAATAACACCTAACGCTACAGTGTATAGTTTACAGGGAAGAAGGAAAAGCGAGGGGGTGAGGGGGCATTGCCAGTCTGCTTCTGTCTCCTGCAGGCAGTCTTCCTGGCTGTTCGCACGCACTTGTGCCACAGGAGGTCCACCCCACCGCTTGGCCCTTCCTGCATTTCCCTCCCCTGGGTTCGAGGACGAGAGGAGGAGGAGAGAGAAGTCTCCAGTCAGGTGTTTCCTGCCACAGGGTGGAAACACGAGCGGACAGCAGAGGGGCAGCGGAGCCGGGGCCAACGACTGCGTGGTCCGGGGCTGGGACCCGACCCTCCCGTGGCCGATCTGGGCAGGAGCACTGCCCCACCCCGGGGCCAGGGACGCGGCAGCATGCCCGAGCCCTCGCAAGCTTTCTCACGGCAGGAGAAGAAAGGGAAACTGTCAGCTGAAACAGCTGACACGGGAGGTTCAACGGACAGAGAGCCCCTCCTTCAAGTAACACGAGACCTGGGGGGAAAGGCCAGAGAGGCGCTGGAAACCAGTCGGGCTTTTCTTTTCTCCCCCCCCCCCCAACCCTTTCTTTCTGGTGCCAAAGCTTCTATGGGGCATGGGGGAGGGAGGCAAGGGGGAGGGTTGCATAACACAAAAGGGACTGCTCAGAGCTGATGCCAGCTTGGTACCTTAGACTCACTGAGTCGCAGGGGTGGGGGCGCTCCCCAGGTCCCAGGAGACGGGTGAAAACGATCTTTCCAGAGCCATTGGCTCCGCTCGCCTCAGGAATGAGCACAGAGCACACTATCAGGAATCAGTGACTGGAGGCTTGGGGTTTGGTTTTTTTTGTAGTATTTGAGGGAAAGGGTAAAAATAAATGATAGGAAGTTAAAAAGATGTTAAAGAGGTAAAAACAGAGACTATGGATTCGTAGTGTAGGGGGTAGGGTGGGAAAAAAAACCACCTTATGTAACAGCTAGTAACTGTATGCGCTAGCAATGTGTGTCTGCTCCCAGTGGGAGAGTCGAGAAGCAGACATGAAACCGGGAGACAGGAAACCGGGCTGCACAGGAAGCTGAAAGGATTGGGGACCGACAACACAGCGAGGGGGGGAGGGGAAGGTGGCATGATGTGGGCCAGCGGCGTACAGCAAAGAGTGTCACTGAGAAGCTCGGGCATGTCTGAGACGATTTCAGTAGACGAAAGGAAAAGGAAGATGAGGTGCATATATACACTGGAATATTACTCAGCCATAAAAAAAGAAGGAAATCTTGCCACTTGTGACAAAATGGGCGACCTGGAAGGATACCACGCAAAATGAAGTAAGTCGGACCGAGAAAGGCAAGCACCATATGACTTCATGTATTTAAGGAGTCCGAAAAACAAAACAAACAAACCAACAACACAGAGACAAACTCATAGGTACAACGAACAAACTGATGGTTGCCAGGGGCTGGGTGAACGAGGTGGAGGAAATAAGAAAAAGGTATGTCGCCAGCTACAAAAACGGTCGCCAGCTACGAAAACGGTCGCTCAGATGGCAAGTACGGCACAGGGAACAGAGGCAATAATATCGTCAGGGCTATGTACGGTATCAGGTGGGTACTAGACTTCCAGGGATGATCACTTTGCAAGGCACCTATAAATGTCTAATTTCTCTGTTGTATGCCTGAAGCTAATATGTATAATATTGCTTGTCAGTTGCAACTGAGAAAAAAATGTGGACTTGTAAGTTGTTCACAATTTTGAAATGTCAACATCTCTGCCACCCAGACTTGGAGCGGGACTTACCCAACACATCGATCGGTGCCTGGTGAGAGAATGTTTGGGGGTAATCAAGGCGACCAATGCTCCACGTTGCTGATCTGGGAGGCGGGAAGAGAGAACAGTAGCCTGATATCAGAACTGAATGTGGGTGGGAGTTCACTGAGGGCAGAAGCAGGTGCCTGAGACCTTTCACACACTCCCTCCCTCCCCCTCCCCAACCTGTCCCCACCTTTACCCCCCACACAAACATAAATCCCCAGTGGAAAGTATTGCCTGTTCCTCTGCGTGGGATGGGAGTCTGTGGCAAATTTTATTTAAGGTCAAAGGACAGAATGACTCCCTCCAATCCTTGAGTTAAATTAATTAGCACACAGAGCAAAACCAGGTGCCCGAGGACTTAGGATTCTGTCAGCTGCAAGTGGACTTAAGCCCAAGAAGAAATTTGCTGACCCAGGAAACCCAAACCATAGACAAGAATATAGGTGCAGAAGAGGTTTCCGGATTGACTGGATCCGGAAACTCAGTATCACGGGGGTCGCATCTCTTCCTTGTACCTCTCTGGCGGGTCGTCTCGTGTGTTTTATTTTCCCCCACCACAAAGAGAATTATCCCTACAGTTTTGATGTTAACTTCCAGAGGAAAATGACCTACCTGCCTACACCAACAGAATACATCCAGAAAGTGTGGGGAGAACGTGAGACAGCGGATGTCACCCCCCAACCCTGTTTCTAAACGCTGATGCCAAGCTCTCTGGTTCTCATCATGGAGAAGTCGGTGGTGCCTCTGAAGAGCCCCGAGGAAGAAATCATGGAGGACATCCAGTCTAAGCAAACCTATACTTGTTAGCTATATAAAAAAAGAATGTGTTATTGATGAATGCAACAATGTAGATAAATCACAAAGACATTCATGCTGAGTGACAAATCTCAAAATGTTACATTTATATGTTTCCACTGAAATGACATTCTGGAAGAGGCGGAAGTACAGGGATGGAGGCCAGATCGGTGACTGCCAAGGGTGGAGGGAAGACTTCCCTGCAGGAGGACAGCACAAGGGGCCTTCAGGGAACAGTGGGCCCCTAATCATGGTGGTCAGGGAACGGTAGGACCCTAATCATGGTGGTCAGGGAACGGTGGGACCCTAATCATGGTGGTAGTGACATGAATCTATGAATGTGTTTAAAACCTCATCAGCACGCACACACACACACACACACACACACACACAAAGAAATAGAATAAATGGCACAGGATCAATGACCCCAAACTCCAGAAGATGCCCGTATCTATCATTCCTTCTTAAGGGGATTTGGGGTCTAGCTAAAAAGACAGATTTCTGTAGACCCATCACTAGGAATAACACTAATTCCAGTCATCTGTCCAGCCTTTACCCTGGGTCAGGCGCTTGACTGCCGATGCCTCCCCTCACTGGGCTGTCCCAGCATTATTATGAGGTAGATAGAGAAACGGTGTCAAAGGCCAGAGCGGCTCCAACGGCCAGGCTACTGGGCATAAAAAAAAAGCCAGAAAGACGGTAAAATGGTTTCCTACTCTTCAGGGTCTGTGTCAAAAATCAGAGTTCCAGGTACACAGTGGCAGGGCTTGTGTCACAACTGGGCCGTTGCTTATGGAGATGTCAGGGTGCGTTTTAACGCGCATGCCTCACTGTGACAATAAAACCAGCGCAGCAAGAACGTAGGTGATGGTTCCTACGGGCTCCTACGGCTCCCGCTCTAAGGAGACACCGTGGGCATCTCCTCTCCAGACAGAAACGAGAGGCGATCGCCTGGTCTGAGAATTCGGACTAGGGCGATCAGAAAGGTGTTCGAGGCACCACCAGGACTGCAGAAACTCCCTTGTGAATGACAAATACCGTCGACAGGCTAGAAGCTGAAGGCTACAATGTGGCTCAACCCTGATGACACGCTTCCTGCAGCATCTCCAGTCAAGGGCAACTTTCAGGATCGTTGAAAAGCAGGTATGTTCTAGGAAACAAGCCCCTTGGGCTGAAGGAGCCGGGGGTCAGGGTTCATCCCCTTGCTCAGACATTCCTGTCCATGCCTGCTGGGTTACCAGGTAAGGAACCAGCCGCCGTGGCTGGGTCTCCAAGCCTTCCCCACCCTTCCTGCCCTGGCCCCACACAGCAGACAACTTAGCCACCATCTTCCCACGGTTTACCTCTGACCGTCTCCATCACCGGGGAGCGGGGAAGGGGGGGGGGGGTGATGGCTTTCCCAGGACTGAATTTTCTGGAGAAGAACTCTTATTGGCTCTCCCTTGGTCAGACGGCCATGCGTAGACCAACCAGTTGGTCTACAGTAGACCAACCAGTTGGAGACAGATACATCTGTCAAAGGAGGTAGATGTGGAGTGTAAAAAGGAAAAGCAGTATCCTCCGTCCCAAGAAACCCAGCCCTTCATGGCTACCCCCCCACACACACACACACACCTGGTCTCTCTCCCTCCTCTGAACATCTTATCACGAAAGCTAACATGTGCAGACTACTTACTATGTGCTAAGAACGTTACACCATTTCCATTTGACCCTCCATGAAGTCAGCATTATTGTGCCCATTTAGTAACTGAGAAAATTGAGGCGTGTGGAGGTTTCTGTGACTGACCCAAGATCACAGAGTCCACAGGTGGTAGAAAAGCTTGTGTTAATCACGGTGCATTACGGTGAGTCTCTGGACTCCGGACTCTCTGACCAACTCCATCAGTACTTGTGTGCCTCTAACGGTATTTATTCATCACGTCACACACGTTCCCGTCTCCCCAGCTGGACTGGAGACGGAAGCCAGGTCTCCTCCCTCTCTACACACCGCTCATCTTGAGCCTCGGACAGGCCCTGCTATCAAGGCCCAAGAGGACCAGGGCCCCAGGTGACATGCAGTCAGGGTGCCTGCCAAGGAGGGAACAGATGGGTCTGTTGAATGGCGACATCCAGTCCCTGCCACTCTAATGGCAATGAGCATTCCCCACAAAATAATTACTTCCAGTTTGCTTGGCAGGTTGGACAAAGTCCGAGGGGAGGTTAATTTATCTTTCACAGCTTTGAGCGTTCAAGCTGTGGTTTCCCCGAGTGACAGGGGCCTCTCTTCAACGAGCCGTTTCGTCATGACGGAACTCCCTCCTCCTCCGCTGAATGGCGAAGTCGACTCGGAGTCCCCTTGCCAGCGAGGGACCGGAACGGAGGGGAGTGTTGAAGTCGCACAGAGGTGTAAGTCCACACACAGCAAAGGTCGAGGGACAGCGGGCAGGATACGACAGCAGCTTGAAGTGCTCGAAGCTGGTCAGCGGTGCCACGTACGACCTGGGCAGCCATTTCCGCATCTGGGGACCGGATCCAATAACACGTGGCCACTCTATTTAAGGACCACGAGGAACATCAAATAAGATAAAGGTCACTAAATAAAACCTGGAACGTTTAAAGGTGCTCAGAGACTTCCGGGCACAGACTCCAGGCGTCGACGGAGCCTCTTAATCTATAATAATATCCCACGGCGGGCTCTCCCGCCTCTCCCGCTTGTTCACGCTCGGCCTTCCTCCCTCGCCGCTGCTGGATGAGCTCTGCCTTCCTCCCTCGCCGCTGCTGGATGAGCTCGGCCTTCCTCCCTCGCCGCTGCTGGATGAGCTCGGCCTTCCTCCCTCGCCGCTGCTGGATGAGCTCTGCCTTCCTCTCGTCAGGCCCAACAGTTAAGTCTCTCGCTTTTTTGGGGGGGAACCCGGCGGGGGCAACTTATCTGTGTGTTTTTAATAACCAAATACCTGGCCCCCGTTGAATGACAATGGTCTGATCCAGAATGAGAGTTCAGTGTCATCGTCACGAGTACCAGGCAGTCCCCGGTGGCCAAAGCAAAGACAGGCCGAGAATCTCATCCCCAGCGCGCCTGACGTGGGGCCCCCAGGAGAATTCATTCCTCGTCCTGTCTTGCCTGCTCCTCCTGGGTCAGCGACTACCCCTTAGTGTCAGCAAAGGAGATCATTTCACACGCCGGGGAGAGAAAGAAACACTTCGTGGGCAGTGTGTTGAGATCTGTGGGCAGTGGAAGACATAGGATATCCTTTCTAAAAGAATGCAGAAACAGGCCCTGGCCGGTTGGCTCAACGGTAGAGCGTCGGCCTGGCGTGCAGAAGTCCCGAGTTCGATTCCCAGCCAGGGCACACAGGAGAAGCGCCCATCTGCTTCTCCACCCCTCCCCCTCTCCTTCCTCTCTGTCTCTCTCTTCTCCTCCCGCAGCAGAAGCTCCATTGGAGCAAAGATGGCCCGGGCGCTGGGGATGGCTCCTTGGCCTCTGCCCCAGGCACTAGAGTGGCTCTGGTCAGAGCAGAGCGACCCCCCAGAGGGGCAGAGCGTCACCCCCTGGTGGGCGTGCCAGGTGGATCCCGGTCGGGCGCATGCGGGAGTCTGTCTGATTGTCTCTCCCATTTCCAGCTTCAGAAAAATACAAAAAATAATAATAATAATAATAAAAAAGAATGCAGAAACAGTCATCATCACGAAGAGTGAAAAGAACGCAAAAATATTTTAGTTGATGCGGAAAATAGATTACCGTTATATTTTGTGGCAACGTATATTCTTTGAGTCTCGCCAGGAGCCGGACTCCTATGTTAACCGGGTTTTGTGTGTGACCGCCCCTCGCTCTCACCAAGTCCATGCAGTGAACTGAATTTAGAATTCATGGCTGACTGTTCTTTTACTTCCGTACTTGAAAAATGTTCTATCACTTCGTTCTTGCCTCCATGGTTTCCTCTTCATTGAATTTATTGGGGTGACATTGATTAATAAACTTATATAGATTACAGGTGTTCATTTCTATGATATTGCCTCCATGATTTCAACTGAGAGATCAACTGTCATTTGAGTTGTTCTTCTATAAGTAACACCTTGTTCCTCCGTGGCTGCTTTCGAGATGTGGTCTCGGTCTTTAGTTTTCAGAAGTTTCATGACGACGAGTCTCGGTGGGCGTAAAAGTTCAGCTCTCCACTAGACCTCACTGACCACAGGAGTGGGGACAGTGGGTGCTGACGATCTCAATTTTACGCCATTTTTTTTCCATCTCAGTGATGCCAGATGGGGGTGGAGACTCAGCTCGCCACTGGACCTGGCCAGGCACTGTAATTTGACACACACACACACACACACACACACACACACACACACACCGGTATTTGTGCAAGAAAAGGCTGAAATCAGTTCAAGAGAACTCGGCGTTGGGATTTTGTGGAGACAATTAGGAACTACAGGGTTATGGAGAGAGCCTCTCGCTTTGTGCTGGACCTGAAGTTGGTGGGAGCAGGCTCAGCAGTTTCAGAGAGAGACCACCACCTGAAGATTAAAGAGAGTTTGGATTTGTTTGACTTCCCCATTCAGTAAACATAGCGGTTGGGGTCACAGACCGGATTTCAAAGTCTAGCTCAGTTATGCAACGTTGGTCACCCCAGGTTACGAAGTACGATGGAAATAATGAGAGTATGTCCCTTACAGGGGTGTTTCCAGCACTTAGTGAAAGTAAGTGTTTATAAAAGCAGCTCCACCAATGCTTGGCATGTTGTGAGCGCTCGCTAAGTGGAGGCAATGATGAGTAATTGATTGTGAGTGTTAATATCCGGCCAGGATCTTCTACTTCTCTCTTTCTTCACACGGGGCTCAGGGGAAGCGCCTGATAAATATACTAGCACCGACCAGGGTATTAGGAAGAAGCAGAGTGAGCCCCACTGAGTCACTGTCCCACTACAGTTCTCGTTTCAAAGTCAAGATCAGAGCCGGCTGATCAATTATATCCTCACCATCTGCTGTCACACAACATAATGTCACTGTCTCATCCAGATCTGGGATTCTTGTCTCAAAAGCAATTTCCCACGGGACTGACATCCCTATAGCTGTACCAAATAAGAACGCTTCATGCCTGACCAGGCGGTGGTACAGTGGATAGAGCGTCGAACTGGGATGCCGAGGACCCAGGTTCGAGACCCTGAAGGCACCAGTTTGAGCGTGGGCTCAGCTGGTTTGAGCAAAGCTCACCAGCTTGAGCCCAAGGTCACTGGCTTGAGCAAGGGGTCACCCAGTCTGCTGGAGTCCCCCAGCCAAGGTACATATGAGAAAGCAATCAGTGAATAACTAAGGTGCCACAAGAATTGATGCTTCTCATCTCTCTTCCTTCCTGTCTGGCTGTTCCTATCTGTCCCTGTCTCTGTCCCTCTCTCTGTTTCTGTTCAGAAACAAAACAAAACAAAACTCTTCATGCACAACGATGTGGAGACAAAGCCCTCCCTCCTTCATTCAACCAGTTTCCTTTAGCCACTGTTTCAACAGATGCCCCAGTAGAACCGGGACGAAGGAATAGAAGTTATGAGGGTGGAGAGCTGTCAGAAAGCACTGATCTCCATATTGCATTTATGGACTCACACTGCCTTTTTCAGGATAGTTAGACGCAGACGGATGACTGGTACTCGGCACGCACACACACGGTAAGAACCAGCCCTGCCAGGCCGGCAGAACCTCAGGCAAAGAGGGGGCTTTGAAGTGAGTTTATCTGGGGAAAGAGCTTCGCTTTTATTCTAAACCCAAATTGTCAACATCACTGAAAAAAAAAAATGGCCTAGCGTTCACCTCTATCTCATTCACCACTATCTAGTGAGACTTTCCATTCACTGCGGTAATAGGTTTTAGTAGATCTAAAATGACATTTTTATTTCTATCGCTGATCCTTGAGATATCGTGGAATTTCTTTTTCTCCCACACTAACCTCCCATTAATCTATTTTGTGGCAGCTGACTTAGTCCCATTCCTACCCCATTCTACCATGCCTTTGTTACCTGAGAGCGGCGGTTCTCAAACTTCTTGAAGTCGAGGCGCATTTAAAATCCTACAAATAATTGTAGGCGCACTATATACAAATTCTGAGAAATACATTATAATTAAGTCAAATATTAAAAAAAAAGTTCAAGTGTGCTTTTGTGGTAATTAAATGAAATAAGTACAACAAAATTACATTTATTCTGATATTAAAAAACATTTTATGTTATATTTTTGAGTTATGCTTTTTAGAATTCATAAAAAAAGGGGGTTAAAAATAAAAAAAAGACAAAAAAGTTATCTTTTTATATATATAGATACAGTCTTAGTAAGATTTACTAAATTCAGCAGGTCCTGGAGCGAATGTGTTAAGTTTTTTTATTCTTGTGTTTATGAAAAACATGAGCCTGATGTGTCCTAGCGATTTCTTCAATGTTTGGGCATCTATTTGAAAGCAAACTCTCATTTCCTCGTCAATACATTGAAGAATTCCTCTTTTTACTCTTAATTGTGTTGAGTGCAGAAAACCCCCACCATACATATCATCTTAAACTTTATACCAAACAAAGGTTAGAAGAAACTTGCCTCCAGTCTTTCTGGGGAACATGGGGGGTAGTGTAAACAATCCAGCACCACAGCTAAACAGCCTTTTGCAACCTAATCAGGCAAGTGAGGTAGGGGGTTGGGCAGACTGTCAGCTTACAACCAATTCCCCACACCTCTGTCCCCCAAAAATCTAAACTCCAAAAGCCCTGTTGGTTTTTTGGCCCCCAACAGGCATATATATTTCTGGAATACCATAGGGTGCACCTGGGAATCTTCTAGGGCGCATAAGTGCGCCCTGGCACACATTTTGAGAACCACTTCCCTAGAGTATAGTACTTTTCAATGGGAGGCAAGATGTTCCCCCCGCCCCCAGGGACATTTGGTAATGCCTGGAAACATTTTTTTTTATTAGTTTTACTAGGTGACATCAATAAATCAGGGTACATATGTTCAAAGAAAACATGTCCAGGTTATCTTGTCAATCAGTTATGTTGCATACCCATCACCCAAAGTCAGATTGTCCTCCGTCACCTTCTATCTAGTTTTTTTTGTGCCCCTCCCCCTCCCCGTTCCCCTCTCCCTCCCCGCCCCCCTCCCCCGTAACTACACTCTTGTCAATGTCTCTTAGTCTTGTTTTTATGTCCCACCTACATATGGAATAATGCAGTTCCTGGTTTTTTCTTATTTACTTATTTTACTCCGTTTAATGTTATCAAGATCTCACCATTTTGTTGTAAATGATTCAATGTCATCATTTCTTATGGCTGAGTAGTATTCCATAGTGTATATATGCCACATCTTCTTTATCCAGTCTTCTATTGAAGGGCTTTTTGGTTGTTTCCAGGTCTTGGCACTGTGAACAATGCTACAATGAACATGGAGCTGCATGTGTCTTTACGTGTCAATGTTTCTGAGTGTTTGGGGCATATATACCCAGTAGAGGGATTGCTGGGTCATAAGGTAGTTCTATTTTCAGTTTTTTGAGGAACCACCATACTTTCTTCCATAATGGTTGTACTACTTTACAGTCCCACCAACAGTGAATGAGGGTTCCTTTTTCTCCACAGCCTCTCCAACATTTGCTATTACCCGTCTTGCTGATAATAGCTAATCGAACAGGTGTGCGGTGGTATCTCATTGCAGTTTTGATTTGCATTTCTCTAATAACTAATGAAGATGAGTATCTTTTCATATATCTGTTGGCCATTTGTATTTCTTCCTGGGAGAAGTGTCTGTTCATGTTCTCTTCCCATTTTTTTTTAATTGAATTGTTTGTTTGTTGTTGAGTTTTATAAGTTCTTTGTATATTTTGGATATTAGGCCAGGAGGGGAAGAAGGACGTGCAGGCCAGTGCTATGGGCATGTAAGTAGATGGAGACCAGGGATGTTGCTAAATATCCTACAATGTCCGTGATGTTCTCCAGGCCCCAAGCAAAGAATCGGGTCTAAAATAGCAAGGGATTATTTGAATGTTGCCAACCCTGCCTTCGAGGCTGGAAGACAAGACTCATTTCTAAGATACCCTTGCAGCTAGAGCTCCGTATGTGCTCAGCTGGACAGCAGAAGTGAGATCAGCGAGGCCCCCGTGTCAGGTCCTCCTGCAAGGTCATTGAAAGGGGTGCTTAGTTCTGCCTCTGAAGGAGTGATGCTGGCTCTAGCACCGATCTGACCCCTAGATTCTGAGAGCTCCATGTGAGCGGTACCAGGGTTTCTGCTAGACGCATCCCACGCGTGATGGGAATTTTCTCCTGGCTCCTGCGCTCCTAGCTTTGTAGCATTCAATGTTGTTTCTCTGACCCTTCTAGAAGTTCTTGTAAGTGACTTAATGATCTATGATAAATCCTCTTCTGCTTAAACTAGTTAGAGTGCATTACTTTGTCTGCAATTAAGGGCCTTAAGTAATACAGTCAATGATTATAGGCAATCAATCTTCAAGAAAATGGAAATATGGGATCGATGAGGCTCTGGTTGTATTTTTAAATCGACGCCGGTCCCGTTGGCAAGCTCTCCTAGGCTCCCGGCCTAAAAGGAGAGTCAGTCAGAGCTCAATGCGACCCATGTCATCAGTTACAGAGGAAAAGCAGAAAGAAAGGGGAATGCCACAGTAACCACAAGATTTTGCTACATTGTGTCAGCAAAACTTGCCAAGCGTAAGTGGGAAGATCCCAGATGAAAGAGAGGGTGTGACAATTCTGAGTGAGGCTGGGTTTAGGGAGATAGATGACTTTATTTACCAGGGCTTCTAAAAACCAGTGAGCTCCCTCCAGCCGCTGGGATTGGTAGGAATCTTGACTCCGCGGTGGCCAGCTATAAAGAAGGTCAACATTCGTGGAATTCCTTGGAATGAGGCCAAAAGAAGACCCTAAAGATGTGGTAAGAAAGGAATGTTGGAGGAAAATCATTACATTCCATTCGCTCACCCACAGAGGCAGATTAAGGTTGGTTGAGGTCCCGGGCACAGAAGAAAATATTGGGCCCCTTAAAAAAAAGAGAGAGAGACAGGGAAAATAAAAATACATGTTAACCATATATATATATATATATTTTGTATTTTTCTGAAGCTGGAAACGCGGAGAGACAGTCAGACAGACTCCCGCATGCGCCCAACCGGGATCCACCCGGCACGCCCACTAGGGGTGACGCTCTGCCCACCAGGGGGCGATGCTCTGCCCCTCCGGGGCGTCGCTCTGTCATGACCAGAGCCACTCTAGCGCCTGGGGCAGAGGCCAAGGAACCATCCCCAGCGCCCGGGCCATCTTTGCTCCAATGGAGCCTCGGCTGCGGGAGGGGAAGAGAGAGACAGAGAGGAAGGAGAGGGGGAGGGGTGGAGAAGCAAATGGGCGCTTCTCCTATGTGCCCTGGCCAGGAATCGAACCCGGGACTTCTGCACGCCAGGCCGATGCTCTACCACTGAGCCAACCGGCCAGGGCCTTAACCATATTTTTAAATAAATAAAAAATATTATGTATCACACTATTCATGTTAAAATTGCACATATGAAACCAAACTTGGTGTCATTAGAAAAAAGTGTAAAGTTGAGGTTTTGTGGGCCCTTCAGAAGTCAGGGCCCCAGGTGTATGCCCGGTGCGCCTGCTGTTAAATTCGCCCCTGCTCACCCACCTTTGGGAGTGTTCCAAACACTCCCTTCCTGGAGTACTGGGAAATACACTGACGAGGAGCGGGGGAGTCTTTGAAAACGATGTTGCAGCTATAAGAAAGACGGGGAGGTGCGAGATGCTACCACTGAAGGTGCCTTCTGTTTTCAGTGGGGTCAGTAGATGGCACAATCGTCAGAGACAGTGGCGCTAATGGGCAGCGTGGCTGGAAAATGATCAGAACAATTTGCTACAAGAACCCTGTCATCATGGGGTTCTGAAGACTGTGCAGTAAGGTCCAACTTGATCTGTTTCATTGAAAAACTCTAGATCTGGGACATAGAAGCTTCACTTCTATCCACATGGCAGAGAATCACGGTCCTGGTCCACATTTTGAGAACTGGATCTCAAAATCGACCAGAATCCCTTGGGTGGGGGTGGAGTGGGGGGACAGAAAGCGCCCTTGAGGGAAAAGCCTGCAGTCACACCACAAGTATGTGTTGCAGATCTTCCTCCTAGTCTTCCTCAGAGAAGCCCGTTGGCGCTTGGCCGTTATAACTGTGCAGTGGGAAAGGGAGATAGGTAGATGTTTATGGCATCACCGGACTGCATGATTCGGAATTCCCACTAATTCCTGAGACCTCCCGACACAGCCGTAGGCCGAAGGTCAGAGTGGCGCTGACAGTACAGGTGAGGCCTGTGCCATCCGACAATGAACTTCAGCGGCTCCTTCGTTCCTGAGCTCACAGGAGACACAGAGGCTCTCGGAACACCTGTGGACCGACCGGTCCAGGAGAAGGACCAAAGGGAAGCTCTCGGAGCTCCACCTTCAGACACAAACAGTGAACCCGAGACAACACTGATCCCGACAGGGACGCAAGGGTTAACGCCGCCGACCACGTCTTGGAAGGCCAGCCCTCTCGCCACCTGATTTATTTGGCCCGTTTAATCTGTGCAGAAGACAGATGGGTCTTGGAAAATGACACTGGATTACTCCCAGCTTAAGTAGGTGTTGACTTCAATTGCTATTCCCGACGCCGTCCTCTTAGTGGAGCAAATCAATGCAGATATCGATCTGTCTAATGCGTCTGTCTCCGTCCCAACGAGCAGAAGACACCGGGAGTCACTATGAAGTAACCCACAGGCTGACGGCGTAGAGGGAACCCCAGGGCAAAGGAGTGCTCTGCGGCCGGTCCAGCTTAGCCGGTGGGCCGTCCGCAGCCCTCCGACCCCATGCTTTGACTTGATGTGATGTGATGTGATCGTTCTGATGTGGGAGTGACTTGGGTTGCATGAGTCTTGAGGCAAGACGAGCTGGGAGGATCCTGGCCGCTACCCCCGGGGCTGGCGGCAAAGCCACGTGCTCCTTAGACTGAGCGCGCTCTCTTCTTCTGTTAACAAACAGTCCGCCATTCCGGACTTTGCTGACGTTGGGTCTTGACACTCCAGAGGGCGAAGTTTCCTCCCACAGAGTGCACACCTGTTCCACTGAATACACCGTGGATAGCTCCTCCTGGCCACGTTATACTCCCCAAAATAAAGCGCTGGCTAAGACGATCAATCCGTAGTGTGAGAAGGAGGAAGGGGCCTTTTGTCACACAGGGGGAGTGAGAAGAGGAAAGAGGGGAACCCTAGGCTTCCACCATTGCCATTTCTAGTGATAAACATGAACAAACACGGCAGAAACACCAAATCGGTGATACTACCAAGGCTTAACAACCCCCCAGACACGAAGGACCCACCGGAAGAACCCCAGGAAACTGAATGCTGACCGGGGCAAAGGAACGGTGGACTGAGATACGGAGGAAGGGGCTTTGACACACCCTCGTCACGACGCAGGGCGGAAGTGAACACTGAAGAAGCTACCGATGATGGGTCCTTCCTCTCCTATCTAGATGCTTACTTACCGTGAGCTGACAGTATCTTTCCTTGTTATTTTCTGTGGTGCGTGTTCGTAATGATTACCTTTAGAAATTGCACAATACTTTGAAGATATCAAGACAGGATTAGGATCAGGAAAAGAAGGTGGCAGCACTCAAAGACAGAGAAGAAGGGAGACGCTCCCCTACAGCGAATCTGGAGAGAATTTGGAACATCAAAAAAAAAAAAAAAAAAGTTCTGGTGGAGAAGAGAAAGTTCTGTTTCTTCCGGCCAGGAGAACACAAGGGAAACTGTGAGGTAAAAATGCTAAAATGAAATAAGAGTCTGCGGCTTTAAATAATCATGAGTTCTGGCCCTGGCCGGTTGGCTTAGTGGTAGAGCGTCGGCCTGGCATGCAGAAGTCCCGGGTTCAGTTCCGGCCAGGGCACACAGGAGAAGTGCCCATCTGCTTCTCCACCCCCACCCCCTCCTTCCTCTCTGTCTCTCTCTTCCCCTCCCGCAGCCGAGGCTCCATTGGAGCAAAGATGGCCCGGGCGCTGGGGATGGCTCCTTGGCCTCTGCCCCAGGCGCTAGAGTGGCTCTGGTCGCAACAGAGCGACACCCCGGAGGGGCAGAGCATCGCCCCCTGGTGGGCTCCCAGTTTCTAGCTTCAGAAAAAAAATAAATAAATAAAAACAATAAAATAATCATGAGTCAAGGCCGGGCCGTGCACCCAGGCTCGGAGTTCAAGGACACGCATGGATAAGAGCCTGATGCAGTTCACCCTTCACCCACCTTTTCTGTGCCTCCCGGGCTGTCCCCCACTTCTCACCGTGGTGGGGGCCACCTTGTCACCCACGCCATGCGGAGGCCCAGATCCTTCCTCATTTGTCCCGTCACCGCAGACTTCAAAGGCACAGGGCCTCGGCAGTCCACCCCGCTGGCCAGAAGACCAGAGTCACAGGAGGAAAGGGTCCTCAGGGGCTCGGAGCACCTGGCCCCCTGCCTCCTGCAGCTGCCAAGCCTTGCTCTGTGCTTGTGGGGGCTCAAGTTGTCATAACAACAGGCTTCTCTTCAACATAATTCTGACCCTCCAGATCCATTCCCCACAGGGCAGGTTGAGATCAGCTTCTTGCACAGAGGATAGGTCACTGAGACGCAAGCAGAAAACATTAGATATGGCAGGAACTTAGAAACCAACCAGGTCAATACACATGCCTTTTTCTCCCTCTGTCAATGGCAGACATCACCAATCAATAATAGCCCTCTTTCCTTTTGAGCTTCAAAATTCTCCTTCATTTAGCGCTCCTTAAACACAGATCCAAGCTGGCAGTTGAGATTGACTCAATTTGGCATCCCTGACCAACCTTTAACTAGAGACAATACAGATGCGGGTCAGAGGGGGGAACGGGTTGTCCAATCACGCAGAAGGGCGAGGGAGGGTGGAGCAGAGAGAAGATTGGGAAAGGGAAAGAAATTCAGGTTACTGAAGACCTCTGTGCCTCGTCCACTGAGACCGGTGCTTGGTGCTCTGTGCATCTCATCCTGGGACAGACGCTGGGTGTTATGAGTGTGCTGTATCGGTTACTCTCTCGGTCAGTGTCCTTGGTGGACAATAGCACAGGCTCACAAGAAAAAGTGCCAAGATCAGAGATCCAGCTGTGGCCCTGGGGGTGAGGGTGGGTGAGAGATGTTTACCAGGTCGTGGGTGCCGTGTGACAAAAGCCACGATCTTGCTATCATTCCCACGGTGCTCTAACTAGAAACTCGCTTCCACATTATGACTTTGGACCAATGCCCAGAAAGCATGGCACTCTTAAAGGTGGCTGCTGTGCTGCCTTCACAGGTGATGACCTCAGCCGTGTACCTGATGCGTACAAGATCCCGTTTGCTTGGCACAGAAGAACCTGCTCTGGGAGCACATGCCGTACCAGCGGGAAGAACCGTCCCCTCCTGCCGTCGCCCGGCACCGCCCCGATCACAAAGGGAGCCGGGTGGGAAAACGAGCAGGTCAGCCCCACTGACCTCCTGCACTGCACACCTCTGAACCTTCCCTCCCGCGCCCCATCACAAGCACCCCACCCTGGACCCTGGGAAAAGATACGGGACGGGACCATTGCCGCTGACGAAGATATCCAAGTTCTTGAAATAATGGGCGCTGTATTTTTTTTTTTTCACTATCTAATAGAATTTAATCAGCATTTGCCAAATCCCCCTGGGATCTTAGAGAGAAGGAATTGAGGGAGGAGAAATTCAACAGCACACATTCAAACACATATATTCCTATAATGTGGCCCAAACTTTGAAGGCAGACAGACGTAGGTTCTCGCTCTGTCGCTGTGTCATGTGACCTTGGGCAGGTTACTTGACATCTCAGAGCCTCGGTTTCTTCAAGTACAAAATAAAGGGTGGACTACAATGAGGAAATGGAGGTCAAATATTCATGGCTCTCTGGCGCACAGTAAGCTTTTCATAAATGTTTAATATTCTAAAATACATGAATATTAAGAATAATAAGGCCAGTTGGTTCGGTGGTAGAGTGCTGGTCCAGCGTGTGGAAGTCCTGGGTTTGATTTCTGGCCAGGGCACAAAGGAGAAGTGACCATCAGCTTCTTCACCACCCCCTCATCTCTCTTTCTCTCTCTTCCCCTCCCACAGCCATGGCTTGAATGGTTCAAGCAAGTTGGCCCTGGTTGCTGAGGATGGCTCCATGACCTCACCTCAGGCACTAACATAGCTCAGTTGCCAAGCCATGGAGCAGCAGCCCAGATGGGCAGAGTACCACTGGGTAGGGGGCTTGCCAGGTGGATCCCAGTCGTGGTGCGTGTGGGAATTTGTTTCTGCCTACCCACCTCTCACTTAATAATAATAATAATAAAAAGAATAAACAGTGAGTAATAATAATTCCTATTATAAACTGTAATAAGAGTCATCGACAATGATCTCGTCCGCATCCCTAACTGCCCTCCCGACTCTTAGAACCCTTTCTCACACTCCCTCAAAGGAGCCCCTCCCAGGAGAGCTTTCATTCATCCATTCCACTTCTCCACCTGTGCAGAAGACTTTGTCTTCAGAGCCAAGTTAAACGTTTCCTTCTGGGAAGCTCACGCTCACCAATGAAGGACCATCCGTCTTAGGATGGTCTGCCTCTGACCTTCTAAACCACACACTTTGTCCCTTCTCTCAGTCACCACAGAAGAATGACGTGTAGGAAGACGTTTGCTGCTGCTCTGTCTGCCCTGCTCCCCGCCTCCCCCACAACTCCACCCGACTGCATCCTGTCTCAGTCAGGTATCCCATCGAGTCTGGCCTCTGCAGGGCGGTCTTCCTTTCTCATTCTCTCCTGGCCGCATCCTGCCCTCCATCTGTTACCCTTCAATCTGCTCTCCTGGTTTGTTCACACAGCTTCCCGTAGTTCTCTCTATTGGGAGACAGACTCCGTTAGAGCAGGAACGATGCCTACCTGGTTCATTGCCGAACCCCCTACACGTGGAAAACTACTTAGCGCAGAGCGCGTGCTCAATAAATATTTAGTAGATGTGTAAATGATATTTTTTCCCTTTTTCCTCCAAAAACATTAGAAGCTTCAGGACAATACCTTCTAGAACAGGTATTCCTTTTATAGTCACTTTTCTGTGCCTGGGAGAGTTGAAGAAGGCAGCTGGCAATGCAGAAGTTCCACGGGAAATAATATCAGAGTCTGTGTCCATCCTTGCTAGATTATAAACTCCCTGGGAGCAAACGTCTTCTTTTTTTTTTTCATCTTGTGCTTCCTGCAGCACCTAGCAAGGACCACGAAATGCATCGATTCCTAAGAGCTTAGCTGTGTCCAGTGGAACAGAATAGAAGAGCACTGAGGTCTGCAGAAATGTTCAAACACAGGCGAGAAGCAACAGTGAAACTGCAGACTCATGCCCGCTGCCTCTGCAGCACCGGCTCGGATCTTCGAAAGGCACAATCTATAATTAGGCATTTTGTTCTTTTTATATCAGAGGGAGGAGGAAAGAGCTCTTACTTTCTGGGTGGCTGGGGAAGCAGAAAATAAACCACTGTCTGAAACAGAAATGGAGATGTTTTGGTTCCTTCTGTTTTTATCACCAGGACTCTGATTACACCTGCCAGCCAGCACGTCCTCCTAGTTAAACGGACCCTCGCCGTCTGGTCTAACTCCTGTCATACCTGGCTCAATACATCTCTTTTTTTTTTTATAAATACATTTTTATTTTATTTTATTTATTTATTTTAGAAAGGAGAGAGAGGGGGGAGAGAGAGAGACAGAGAGAGAGAAGAGGGAGGAGCAGGAAGCATCAACTCCCATATGTGCCTTGACCAGGCAAGCCCAGGGTTTCAAACCGGCAACCTCTGCATTTCCAGGTCGACACTTTATCCACTGCGCCACCACAGGTCTGACTCAATACATCTCTACGCTGGAAGTCTGGGCTGATAACAAAAGATTAGACACACTCAGCGTCTGGGAGACATTGTGTAACTGCTGTGGCTAATGACCTTCTTCTCATTAACTCATATATTAATGAGGAGGGAGGTGGTGGCTGCCATTTACTGAGTGACTATTATGTGGCCAATTAGGTAAAGTGAGATATATGTATTATAGCATGGAGTTTTTCCAAAACCCCTGTGGCTAGGTATTATTATTATTATTATTATTATTATTATTTTACTTAAAAAAAAGAAAGCCAAGCCTGGGACTGGTGCAATCTGAACTTGGCCTGTAGGTTGATTAATAGTATTGTATTAATGTCGATTTCTTAGCATTGATCATCTAAGACGTTATCATTGGGGGACGCTAGGGAAAGAGAGTGAGAGAATTCTCAGTACCATTCTTACAACTTTGTATGGGTCTCAGGTTATTTAAAAATATATATATATAATTATTATTATTATTTTAAATAAAGAAGGCCTGTCTTAAATAAAGACTCCTGGGACACAGGGCAGTTAAATAGCTTGCCCAGATCGCCAAGTTTGTATATAAAGGGGTCAATCTGAACCCACATCTGCCTGGTTCTAGAGCTCAGGCATTGCCGACCCAGTTACAGTGCTCACAGGCCACGCCCCCTGGCTTTCCGCCTACGCACTCCTTCCGGGTAACTCAAGGCCTTGGGCACCATGTTGTCCTTCTCGCCTTGGCTCCTGGGAAGCTCGACACTAAATGATATCAGCTGCCGCATCTGCTCGCTTGAATTATTGGAATATCTAATGTCATTCCTCTTAAGTCCGTTCCTTTCCAGCATCTACCCACCTTGGTCTTTCTGAGATTCATTTTATTGTATTGTATTGTATTTCATTTCATTATATTTGTCTTTTGGTAGGTCACTTAGCTCCTTTTGGGTAAGGTCACAGGTTATAAAGTTAAAGATCTTTCTCCTCCAACTTCAAGATGACTCTTACCCCCCATTTCCCGAAGGTAGAGATCGGTTCCTACCACTCAGCCGGCACCCACAGCCCAGACCCTGAGACGGGGGAGGCAGGTCCCAAGGCAACAGAGGATGAACCAGAAAACAGTGGCTTTGGGTGGCAAAGGGGAGAGGCCTTCCCTCTCTTCATTTTATTTTCTGAAAATTAAACACTTGGCAGGGTTTTCCTTGAGCTAATTAGCATCCCTTCTTAACATTTTAAATAACTGCTCATTTAGAGTAGTGAATGATTGCTGTGAGATTAGGGTATGGGGGAAATCTTTCTGTTGGGAATAATCTACTTATGCAGCTGTTTGTTTGAAAAAGAGATAAACAGAGATTTTTTTTTCCCTCCTTCTTGACATGCCAAGCAATAAGAGAACAGTGTGATTAATGAAAACTACCTTTCACCAATAAATTTCTAACTTCAGAGACAGGCTCATAGTTGTTGAGTTTTCTGGGGATGTTTTCTTTCTTTCTTTCTTTCCTTTTTTCACCCGCAGGGAAAAAGAAAGTAGCACCATCCGGATTCTCGAGCCCGTTTAAAATCTGTTAAATTGTGAACTATTTTCGGTTCTTAAAATGGTTTAGGTAATTTTTCATGGGCTCTACAGGGAATGCCACTTTGCGCTCTGTTATTTATAATCTGCAGAAATTAATTATGCTGCTAATTAACAGCTTGCAAACAAATTATTGCTCAAGGAGTTATGTGTTCAGTTATGAAAGCCCAACCTCGGGGTTCTACATAGATTCTTTCTGACAGCTCTTTTATTTCTTGTTTTGGTTTCTGAATTGTTCTGCTTCTAAGGTTCAGAAGAGGTCTTCTTGAAGGGGATCTCAGTTGCCGGGAACTGGGTCACTGCTCGGCTGGGTGGAGGAGAAAGGCAGGAGGGTAGCATAGTCTGCCCACTGTGCCCCCTGGCATTGATAAAGAGATTTCTTCTCTGAGTGGCGGCCTCTTGTAACAACCACCGCAAGGCTTCACAGAATCATTTCTCTTTTCATCTCCCAGGCTTTTAGGAGAGCCGGGGAGACCCTGCTGACAGCAGCCACAGAAGAAGGCAGGAACATAGCACGTGCCATACGGACTACCACTGCCCGGGCCCGTGCTCACAGCAGACAGAAGTAACAGATCACAGATCCGGGCCCGTGCTCACAGCAGACAGAAGTAACAGATCACAGACCCTACTTCAGCCTCTGAATCCTTCTCAGTACCAGCCCCCAGGTAGGCATTACCGGAAGTTGCTATCTCCAGTCGGACGGTAGGGCTGGCCGAATGAGTGCTTTGATATTTCCAACTCATGCAAAATGATCCCCACTCCTAACCAGGCTGTCAGATTGGCCAATGGGATGGAGGAAACTGTAGAGAAAAAACTGCTTTCTCCCGAAGCAAGCCCTCAGAGGGACAATTGGGTCAGACTGACTTCATGTTGCTCAAGGAGACCCCCCAAAAACCAACTACTGGTCAAGAGCCAGGTCTGAGCAAAAAGCCACGTCTGACAGTCCCTGCAGGAACAAGGAGGCCACCACAAACGGTGGCAAGGGCACGAGGACCTGGTTCTGAATCGCTGTGTGCCCTTCAGTGACTGTGAGGTCCTGAATGGGTCTCTCTTTCCCTCTCTGGTCCTTAGACTTTCACCTTTCAAGTGACGGAGGGGCACTTGGCTCTGGAAGAGCCTTCCAGCTCCGACTGTCTCATGTCCCAACACTGCTGTGGGGACTGGATGCACATGGAGCCACCCAAGGTCAGATCCGTTTCAGTAAAAAAAAGAAGAAGAAGAAGAAGAAGATACTAAGAAACTCGCAAACCACTCCTGCACCCAGGGACAGAGCTGGGCTTCACAATCCAGTTGAAGAACAAAGGAGAGAATAACAGAAAAACAAGAGCGAGAGCTGCCATGTTGGCCCTTGATGACCGGCACGCACCAGGCAGCATTTACTCCAAGTTCAGTAGAAACAAACCCACCTGTGGGTCTGGAGGCATCAGCCCCCCCAGCTCCCTTCACCACCTCAGTATTCCTAGAATAACGTCTCCCCTCCTCTTAACCCGCCAGACCACCTCGCACACATTCCGGAACCCAACGCCTAATTATTTTGGCAAATGTAGGCCCTGTCGTTAAGCCCGTCTCTTAAAGCTAAAGAAACAAGGACCCACATGCCCCTGGTCAGAAAAGCCCATAACCTTGGCCACGAGTAGTCCCCAAAGGTAGACACTCCCATGCTGGCTGGACGGCCACGGGCCAGACCAGAGCTCCCTGCGGCCTGAGCCGTCCCCTCAGCTCTCACAGAACTCGGGCCTGCCTGTGTCTGGGACGACACCCTGAGCGCGCTCAGGCCTCGGGCTCTGCATTCCCAAGGCAGCCAGCGCAAGCCTGGCCGTAAATTTAACCTCCTCTCCCTCTCTCTCACGCAGAGGTGACAAATTGTTAAGGGCCAAAAGCTGAGTGGCATTTTCTGCATTTCCGTTGGCAAATTTAACCAACAAAACATCCATAAATGTGGCCCATTTTATTCACAAAGTCCCTTCCTGCTCCTTAGCTTTCTTGGGGTCCACAGTCAGCCTAGGAGGTGTGAATGCGGTGATCCCTATTTTAGAGACGACACCTGCAAAAGTTACACCACAGGCCCCAAGTTCCATGGCACAGAGGTGGCACAGCTGGGTCCTGACCCCGTGACCTACGATTGCCTATCCTGTGCTATGTCCACACCACCAAGTTCCCTGATGGGTCTACCGAGGGCGGGCTCCAGGAAACAGGAGCGAGCCTCACGCCCACCTGGATGAGGCGGCCATAGCGCTTCCTTTCCCAGGTCGCGCTCCATCCACCCCTCCCCGGAGGACCTACGGGCTTTTAGTGGGGGTGGGGGTCGTGCTCGGAGCAGCAAAGGAAAGGAAATGGGCTGAATTTAAATTCTGGCCTTAACCCGATGAACCGCTCGATATCAGAAAAGTCCCTTAAGGGTTCTGAGCCTCAATTTCCTCATCTGGAAAATGGCAACATTAAACCCTTACTATGTGTGGGGAGGGCATGTACAAAGATGTTCACTACAGCCTCGTTTACCATCATAAGCATGGGAAAGAACTTAATTATTCATCAGTAGGAGAGTGAACAAAGAGACTGATGTTTAGACACAAAATGGAATACTCTACCACAGTTCAAAGGAAAAACTAAAGATATATTTATGGTGGATAGATTTCAAAAACGGAATGAATAAAACAAAATGCAAATGGTAGGAGGCATGCGATACAATATATGGTGTTTAGCCCATATTTTTATGTTTATGTGCCTAGCTACTAAAAGAATAAACATATCCTTGGGAGCGATACACACTAACCTCAGAATACTGTTTGTTCTACGGAGGGATGTGAGTAGGAACTTCAGTGTTTCTCATCCAAGGGCTGCATGATTGCCTTTAGGTCCAGTTCATGTTTCTAGTAAAGTCTCTGTAATTTTTTCTTGGGGGGGGGGGGGGCGGGGCGGGCAGGAGGGTTCCATTGAACTCCATTTTAGACGTACCATGTAGGCTCAATATTTACAGGAGCCTTTGATAATCTTTGCATTAGCCAAGGGCCCTTCTGTTATGTAATGAGCAGCCCCTGTTTTGTCTGTATACTGGACCAGCACTGTGCATCTGTCCACCAGAGGATGCCCATTCCGTTGGCATACACTCAGCGCAGGCCAGCTCAGTGCCAGTCACGGTTCCAGGGGCGACGTGCACAGGCACACACAGTCCATGCAGGTCCTGCGCTCTGGGAACGTACCGCGGGGAAGAAACCCGAACAAGCGAGTCCATTGTGCTGACTTTTCTGAGAGACACGAATAATGTGCCATGATAAACAGTAAGAGCAAGGAGGCGGAGTGTGTCCGTTACCCATGGCACATAAAAACGACCTCAGATTTCAGTGTCTTAAAATAACAACTTATTCTTTCTCCCCATTCTGTTGGTGAACTAGAAAGTTTTTCTGCTTCCCATGGTGGCGGCTGAGGTGCTGAGATTACTGGGAGGTCCAACATGGCCGCACCCACATGGCGGACAGGGGATGTTGGCTGAAAGTTCGAGGGGGGCTCTCCGCCGGGGGCCCAGGTTCTCATCCACGGACGCTTTCCCATGAGGCCGGCGGAGCTTCGTCAGCACGGTGGCCCCGTTTCACCGAGCGTTCCAAGAAGAAAAGATGGCAGCTTCAGGTCTCCCAAGACCCCGCCCCAATATGACAGAATGGTACTTCTGCCACATTCTATTGGTCAAAACAACTCACGGGGGCCATCCCAGATTCAAGGGCGGGGAAAGGAGACTCCACCGTCAGATAGCTGGTGAAGAACCGACCCCCACCTTGCATCTGCCACAGGGAGGGAGGGCTGACTGTAGTTAAGGAACTGCTGTGGACATCTCATTCTGAGATAGTCACTGTGCCCAAGATCACAGTATCTAAGGAGTCCTACAGTCGAAAATATTATTTCACTTACCTCCTTTTTTTTTTTAATGCATCTTTTATTTATTTATTTATGTCTTGTATACATTTTTCATTTACGTTAACCCAGAACCACCCAGAGATCAAGCATCTTTGCACTCAGCTTGGAAAATGACTGTTCTAAATTAAGTTCATTTCGATAGAGTTGCTTAAAGCAGAGCTCAGATGACAGGTATCTCATGTTCTTTGCGGAGGGAGGCGGTGGGGAGTGGGGGGAGTTCTTCTGTGTAAATCAGGAAAATTAATAAACAGCGTGACACAGCCTGCATGAATGACACAGTCCAGACTTGAGTTAAGGAGGGGGCACCCGCGAGGGGGCGGAGAGGGATCTGGGTCCTGTCACCTGCTTGGGCCTCCCTGAGCCCTCAGCGTCTCCCTGTGAATTCCTCCCTTCCGGGAATGGCAAACTCTGGAATTGTACTTTGCAACCGGAATAAAGATCTACAAGTAAAATGCCATCCGCCTCTAATGCTACGGCCACCTGGACAACCAGCGGGGACGAGCCGCGGTGAATTCCCGGGGAGGGCAGAGTGCCCGTCCTGAACACAGTCCAGCAGCCAGGCCACGAGGCGCGGCAGACGCGTGGGCGGTGTGCGACAATGGAATTACACGGGGAAACGGCCCTGTGCCGGCTTCATCACGATCACGATCTACTGTTACGATCCATCACCGACGGAGCAGTTGGTGAAGCCCCCATGCATCACCGTTATTTATCTTGCAACAAGTCACACGGAAGCATCATCAGGAATCATAATTCACACTCACTTCAGGTGGTAATTACCCAAACAGGACTGTCTAGGTACGTCCGCCGTGAAGGTAGCCCGGGAGGCAGGGGAGGGACGCTGCTCTCTGCGGACGACTTGGCTGTGCTCCGCTGGCTTTCAGGCTTGGCGAGGAAGAAGACACGTCGCGTTATTCCTGCCCCCCACAGTGTCTCTCCCGAGTCCCCTCAGATCACCCGAAAGCAGGAGACATTCTAGGGTCTGCCTTTCAGAGAGACACTAGCCAACTTGACCACCTCGTGGCTGGATACCACATCCTATGAAAAACAGGTAAGAAAGAAAAACACTGGGAGGGGTGAGCTTATGATTGAGGAAGTAAAGCCCAGAGGAATGAAATATCAGGACTGGCATAGAACTGTGCTGCCCCATGAGGGGTGTCCCATGAGGAGTGTAATACTATCCCCAAGAGTGTTCCACCAGGGGCCAGACAGCCACGAGCTTCAGACAAGTTTAAGGCTCCTGCGAAAAGTTGGATTACGTAAGCCATTTCCAAGTACTTTTTAGCCACCATATTTTTAGGAGCAGTCCTAGCGCTATGTGGGATGTTGGAACTCGAGGCAAAAACAAACAAACAAAAAAAATAGTGATACTGAGCCGGTCCTTTTTTAAAAATAGTGATACATTGTTCATCATAGTGTATTGGCGTTCATTTTAATTTTGTTTTTTTCAATATTGCATTAAAATATTTACCTTGAGGACTGAGCTTTTTTGGTGATTTCTTAAATTTCACACCCTAGGAGAATGCCTCAGCTCCCTACCCTGGCCCTCATCCATATAATTTTCTCAATGTGCAAGTATCCATTCTGGGGAGGGAACCGCTATGGCCAACACCCCTGGCCAAGTCATGTTCCGAGCCATCCAGAAGCTCAGAGACTAAGAACAAGTCACGTGTTTCTCTATCCCCTCCTCTGCTTGGATCCTGGACTGTCACAGAATAAAGACACTGAGTTAGACTGAGCTCCAAGTCAGAGGCACAGACCTAAGGTAACAGCTTCCCATCAAGGAAGGGAGGCTGGCCGCATGTCCAGCCCTTGTTCCTCCTCCCCTTAGAGCAGGGACTCCTGGCAAAGGGTCTAAAGGATTCAGCGGCCTTTATGGGGTCCACGAATTCCCCAAAGTTATACGTTAAGTTGTGCGTGTGTATGTGTGTGCTCTCAAAAAGATCCTTCGCCCCCAAGAGTTTAGAACTGCTGCTTTATGAGAGCTTAAGTTACTTTTCAAGTCTTACAGTAAACGATCCACAAACAATCTGTTAATTACATTCTTATCACAACCAAGAAATCCCCATGAAAACAGTAGGCAGTTATTAGAACTTAAGGTCCCATAGAAGCCTTACATCAAACTGTCCTTCTCTAGAAGCTCAGGTGGGTATAATCCCTCTTCTTTTTTTATTTAGATACATATAACAAACAACATTATATTAGTTTCAGATACACAACGCAGTGATTCCATATAGGTATACATTGTGAAATGATCATCACAATTAGACTAACAACCATTACCACACACACAGCCACACAGTTTTTTTTTCTTGTGATGAGAACATTGAAGAGCTTACCTCCAGTGAAGTAATTTTATAGGTCACCTAGTCCCAAATTCCTACCTGAACCTCATTTTATTTATACAGTGACAAAAGTGAGGCTCAGAGAAGTTGTGACATGTCCTCTGTCCGACAGCCGGGTCAACCACAGGGCTAGGGTCAGGGGTGAAGCTCGTCTCCAGAGCCCCCGTCCTCATCCAGCAGGCAAACTCTGTGACACAAGCCCACCGGGGGCCACGTCTTGTCTGCCGGCTGACACCTGCCTGTTCTATTAAGGTCCGAGGCCCTGGTCCACGGAAACTGATACCTCATCCACCATGGCTCCAACTCATCTGAGATGCAAACCCCAAACCCCCACTTCTTAGTGTTGGAATCCTTGGGAGTCCAAAAAGACCAGAGTAACAGGCTTTATTGAAAGGAAGAAAGGAACCCTGCCGGGCACTTCTCCGGGGAGAAGGACACCAGTACAAGCTAGGGGGACAAATTATATAGGGTAAGGGAGAATTTCGAGCTTGTGGGTGTCGAATTAAAAGTCCTGGTATGTCCGGAATGTTTCTCCTTGGGGCGGCTTGTCAGCTTCTTGGAATTCCTCTGTCTCAGGGACCATAGTCCAGTAAAGGTGAGGTCGGACAGATAAGCGGAACATCAAGAGGGCAGTTTGGAATTCACGTATCTATCACTTAGCACGGACTTTCAACGAGGAACCAAAGAGGATGTTTGGTGGAGACCCTCCCATTTGGGATCTGGAATGAAATGCTTGTGTAACTGATGCCACGCCCCCAAACTGCACGACCTTTCTCTCTGGGCCTAATTTCAAAAAGAATTTCTCTCTGAAAGCGAACATAGTTGACAGTGATTATTTTTAAAAAAGAAAGAAAAAGAAGATCCGGCTTCAGAGACAGCACACAAGGCCCGTTCTCAGCGACGGTAGATGACCTCATTGGGAAATAAAACGGCTTTATCGCATGGTTTTTCCAAATAATTCAATGAGAGGAAGCAGAGAGAAAAATGGTGCTGAGGATGGCGGGGCTGGACAGATAAGCTTTAATGGGGTCTCCGGAAGGAAGGAAGGAAGGAAGGAAGGAAGGAAGGAAGGAAGGAAGGAAGGAGAGAAAAGAAAGAGAGAAAGAAAGAAAGAAAGAAAGAAAGAAAGAAAGAAAGAAAGAAAGAAAGAAAGAAAGAAAGAAAGAAAGAAAGAAAGAAAGAAAAAGAAGAGAAAGAAAGAAAGAAAAGAAAGATTGAACAAGGAAGAAAAAGGTAGGAAACGGAACCGCTAATAAATCATTTTGGATGGCCAAGGGCCTTCCCACAGCAGCCTGCTGTGTGTCCAGGCTCACTGAGAGCCAGAAACTGTACCAGGCACCCCATGCGACGCAGAGAGAGACAGAGACGCCACAGCCACGGTCCTGGGGAGCTTGCAATCTCATCGGGGAGCGAAGCACCAAACACAGCGACCAATCAGCAAGGAGGAAGGCCAGGTAGCATGTGACCGTGGCACTTTCTTTCAGGGATGAGAGCCACCAGTGCGAGTTCAAACAGCAAGGGGGGGCAAGGCCTCTGGCTGCGTGAGCGCCGGACTGTCCTCAGCGAGGAAGGGGGTTGCCACCCGCGCTCCAGCGCCTGCGTCTCGGCATCCTGGCGCAGTCAGACGGCGGCTTCTTGCATCAGGTTCATCCAAGGTTCTTTGTCGTACATCCAAGGGACAATAAAAGGACAAACATGTGAGAAGGTGGAGGGAATCCTTTCTGGGTGGGACTGGGTATAGGCTGAAACAGAAGCGTGTTGAACTTTTTTTTTTTTTCAGATTCTTCAAGATGATGGAGGACAATAGACAGCCAACGGCACATGGGGAGAAGAGAGGAGAGGTTGGAGCAAGCGGGCAATTCCAGCGGAGAGAAAGAGTTCAAAGGGCAGAGGAAGTGGAAGGGAAGAGAGGGGTGGCGGGAGGTATCCAGAAGGGGACCTGCCGGCCGAAGGTCTTTGCCGTGACGCCACGGCGACCTTGAGGAACACAAACCGGTACCATGGAGAGATGGGCCCGGCACCACGAGCCCATCCCACCTCTCTCCCCTCCCCTCCACAGTGTCACCCCGACTCTGTACGAGTTGGGTTTGTATCCCCAGAAAGAGCAGGGAGGGGCTGTCTGAACCGCTGTTGGTTTTTGTGTCCATGAGGAGTATGCCCCCAAAGACCATGAAAACACAATAGCTGGAATTCTTACTGGATAGAATATGCCCTTCACGTGAAATAACTCATTTAATCCTCACAGGGGTCAACAAAGGACGCAGGTAAATTACTGAAGGAACTGAGGCAGCTTTGGGGGGAATGAATGTTGGGGCCATGGCGGTTCACTCCTGTAGGAAACTTGGTCCACAAAGGAAGAAACAGTAAGGTGATTGTCCTGTCTCCCTCCCTCCCTCCCTCCCTCCCTCCCTCCCTCCCTCCCTCCCTCCCTCCCTCCCTCCCTCCCTCCCTCCCTCCCTCCCTCCCTCCCTCCCTCCCTCCCTCCCTCCCTCCCTCCCTCCCTCCCTCCCTCCCTCCCTCCCTCCCTCCCTTCCTTCCTCCCTCCCTCCCTTCCTCCCTTCCTCCCTTCCTCCCTTCCCTCCCTCCCTCGTCTCCTTCCCTACACATCTGCATCAGTAAAGAAGATCTGCATAATTTAATGTCACCCCAATAAACGCAGTAAAAAAGAAGAGCTTGTAGAAACCCCATGGGCCAAAAATAAGAGCCTGGTATCAATTAAACTCACAGTTCAACCCACTGCTCCACCCCGAGCCAGCAGACTCCCCTGTTGTCCAAAACAAGGGAATCAGCAAGCAGGTGTGACGGGGACCTGAAGACCTTGTGAGTTTCCCCGACACAAACTTGACTGTGCCTCCCCATGGGCACAGGGCCGCCGGACACGTATGTACACACAGACACCCCCCCACACACACACACAGATGCCCCCCTTCCTGGATAAGAGCATCCTTTAGCACCCAGAAATTTCCTCCCACTCCAGCTCCCTGCTTCTAATATCTGAACCCTTCTGGAGTAATCACCTTGCGGATAACGCCAGGGCCTTACCAGCCCACTCGACAGCGGAGTCCCAGTCACCTCATCTCTCTCTCGTCCGCGTCCCGTGACTCCCAGCCAGCATCAGCGCTGCGGAGCCACCAATGAGCCCCGTCCATGTTCCTGACCATTGATCCACCATCATTTTTATTTTCCAAGCCTGAGGCATGCGATTATCTGCAAAGCTGACTTACAAGATAAAATCCCCAGGCCTCTCCCCTCCCCCTCCTCCTTCAACAAGCAGACATTGATTTTACACAGAATGTGCATGGCTTTGATGGTGTTATTGCAATCAACATGAAAAATACCACCACAGCGCTTATCCCCATGTCTCAGTTGTTGTGCCTCATAGCACAAGTGATTGTTTAAAGAGCTTGACACTGTTGGAGTCTTTTGTTTTATGGATTTTGCAGAGCACGGCTCTTTGTCTCCTGGGCTGGCAGAGGAGAGAGCTCTTTTTTTTCAAGGCAACGGGCAGTGCTTTTAGGACATAGGATCCAAGATGGGGGCTGAATCCGAGATCCCCTTAAGCTCTCGAAGACATTTCCTTGGAGATGAAGACGGCTCCCTGGGAAAGGCTACACCCACCTGGCCTTTCACGTCCTTCCTCTGGCTGGGTTCCCCTTCAACAGGCATCCCAGCTGGTTTCCATGGCATTCCGCCATATTTATTCCGTACTAAGCTGAAGTAACTGAATGGGTTTGCTCCTTCTGTTTGACCCCCCTGCCTGTTTTCGCCATATCGTATCCCAGCTGGCAAGAAGCCGGAGAGGCTCAGACACTTCCCCTTCCTCCCCTGAGCCTGTAACGACAGGCACCTGTGCCGCCCAGGACGCCCACCTCTCCCGTCAGAACGATACCCCCCCAAAAGGCAGGAATTCTTCAACGCCTTCCTTGTACCCTGTTATGGTTTGTGGTCCAAGCTGGTGCCGAGGTGTGAATCGTATTGAGAATCAGAGTGAGGACTCAGTTGGATAATTATAGGATCACGTGTTTGTAAGTGACTGCTAAATTCTCAAGCAGGTAATTGCAATCCGGGCATTATTGACCTCTTAGGCTAGATATTTCCTAGTTTGGGGCAAATCTCCTATGCATTGTAGTGTACCATGAAAAAAGGGGCCACATACTAATCCAGATAAGCTCCAGGGAGGCCTGCATGGTGGGCCTTCTACACTCAGAGACTGAAAGTGACCTTCTAGATAGCTGTGGACATAAAAATTCCCAACGAAGAACAAGTCATGGCAGGTCATCATACCCTAAGCCTTACTTAGCTTCTTTGAAAAAAGTCAGTGTTGACCTGTAGTGAGCCTGTCTATTGTCTTCTTGCATCTAAGATAACATACTTTTGGAATAAATACCAGAGGAACCTTTTTCTGGACCCTGAAGGTGCACCCACCGTACGACAACACAAGACCACAGACATCCCACCTGCACGTGCTATAAATGGTGACGATCCTATACCCACCAGTGTAACAGAAGGTTATGTCCCTGCATTTTCCTCTTTATCCAACCTCAGAGGTTTCCCTGCTTTGATTTCTCCCGCCTCCCTAATCTACCACCAGTGAATCTCATGTAACCCCCACCTGCTCCTTTGATTATAATGCATAAAAAAAAAAATACTCGGCAAAACTGTCACTTTCTGGAGCATTTTCTCAAGCCATTGAGATTTGACTTCCCAGCAACGGTCGTCAGTTTGCCTCAAATAAACTCATAAAAATTCTTTACAGGTCTGAATGTTTCAAACGACAATAATAGGCTTTTTAGCTATGTCGAAAAAGCGTCTTCAGATGTTACCAACTAGCCCCTAAGGAGCAAAATCAGCCCGCTGAGAACCACCGCCCTAGGACACCGCCGGGTTCTGAGACGAATGTCGCTCAAGCTGCGGCTCAAGTTCAGGCAGAGGGGTCACCGTAGGGCAGCGTGGGCCTCAGAATTATGAATTTAGGATCCCTTACCCATCACGCCTTTTCCTCTGTTTTTCTAAGTTCCCAGCTGCGGTCCCTGCAACAAAAGACAGATGAACAAGAGATGAGCGTTCAAATTTATTTAATGTAAGCTTGACATGACGCCGGAGCTTTCGTAAGGAGGAGAAGACGTGAAGATGACTGATCCTAGACTGGACGAGCTGGAGGCTGGGGAGTCACAGGACACCGGACAGGACGGACGTGGGCGAGAAGGGGTCAGCGGGGAAACTCCGCAAGGCCTGTGGGCTGAGCCCCGAGCGCCCTCTGTCCTCGGAGGTGAGGGCGCTCCTTCCTTCCCACCGCAGGGGAGGCAGCCCTCCCCCTACCTGCCTGGGGGGGGGGGTAGTTCTCCCTGCACCTGCCATTTCCTGACCGCAGAGCCTCGCGGTGGTCCTGTCCCGCTGACCAGCGTCCTGTGCTGCTCGTCAGAGACAACGGAAGCCGACAGCAAGTCCAGCCGCCCCGGAGCATGCGCAGAGAGAGCCTTGACCTCCAGCTGCTCCGGAACCAAAGTCTCACCCCGCTAACCCCACCCCACGGTACCAAAGGGCCGGCACACAACCTCCGCTTGACTCCGGAACCCGTTCAGAAGCGAAGGGTCCGTGGTCCAGGTGGATGCACTGCTGACACCTCTCACCACACGTGGCCAAGCACCCAGGGCCTCCTGTGAAAACTGGTCCCTCCAGCCCTCCCGCACACCTGCCCCCTTTAAACCCTCAGACACCCAGCTGCATCCGGGAGCTCGGGCTTTTGGTCATTAGCTTCCCCTTCTCCTGGGTGTTGCCATTCATCATAAAATGGCCAATCTTTCTTGGCGTTTGGTGTTTGACTCTACCTGCGGCAGGTGGACGGACTCTCTCTGTTCAGTAACAATGTCTCAAATGCCTTCAGCTGAGAATATTTACTGTGCCCTGGGGCAGCAGGTCCTGCAGCCCGTCCACCCAGCCCGTCTTCGCTTTACCTGCAGCCCCATGATCAATCTGGAGGTGCCTCTGGAAGGCCTGACTGTAAAGGACATGGAAGAAGGACACGTGGGAGGGACATGTAGAAAGGCAAGGGGAAGTTCAGGTTTATGTGGTCTTTCCTCTCCTCAACCATGGCTTCCTGGGGCCCATCCCTCAGAGCCTCTTGTCGCCTATATTGACCAGTGCAAGGTGACCATTTCAGCCTCCCCCAGCCCCTCTGGGACTCAGAGGAGGACGGGAGGCCTCTGACTTATTTCTCAACCCCGAGCCCTTGACAGCAGGCTGGCTAGCCGGCAGCCCCACGCTCTGCAAAGTTCAGCCTGACCCCACAGTCTCCTGCTTGATGAACGCGGGCCCACAACGAGAAGAGCCGGTCCGAGTGACAGCCACAAAGACACTCCACTCCTAAAATGTGCTATTTGATCACAAGAGGATTTTTGTGGTGAGATAGTTTATAATCCTAAATTTAAATCCTTCCCAAATTTCAGAGGTTCCAGTATCAAAATCCTTTTAGGATTTTTCAAAGTGTGTAATCTGTTTAGAATTTAAAAAAAAAAAAAAAAAGAAGAAGAAGAAGAAGAAGAAGAAGAAGGAGAAGAAGAAGAAGAAAAGAAAAGAAAACCTTCTGGCCCATTCTTTGTCCAAAAATAGCCTTGCTACATTTTTAATGTCCTTTAAAAGAAAGAAAGGGGGGAGAAAGAATGCCTTTTTAAAAATTATTTTTTCTGTTTGACTTAAGGGGCCATTTCTAAGACATCCAATGAAAGAGTCTTACTAAAATAAAATGAAACTTCTTTCACTGACGGCAAATAAACCCAGAAGAAACATTTATTTTAAAGGGGATTAGGGAGGGAAAAGAAACCAGAAGCAATGTTGGGGGGGGGGGGGGGGACTGAAAGTACACAAGAAAGAGCAAAATTCTCTTCCTCTTTCCTCTACACCTCCAGCAACCAAAGGAGACAGCAGGCCGGTTGTTTATTATCATTTAAATTAAAGGGTGGAGAGTAAGTGTTGCCTTGAGTCCAAGAGAGGAGAATGGATGGGGGAGGGGCGGGGAGCACAGAGAGGAAGCCACACTGGGGGGGTTCAAAAGGAGACAGAAGGGCTGGCCCCTGCTCAGCTGTGTGAGCACGCCTGACCCCTGGGGGGTTGTGGGGACTGGGACCTCTCCAAAGGGTGAATAACGGCTGACATTGGAAGTGTCCCCAAAGATAGCCCACAGGGTAGAGCGCGTGCCTCAGGATGGCTGCATCTCACGGACACATTTTTTTTTTTCATGTGATTTTCATCATCTGTTATAACATAAAATTTCATCAACTGTAAATGTCAGTTCTTCCCTTTATTATTTGCTAATGTCATAAAAATCTGAATCGTTTGTTTTGTTAAAGGGCTTGCTGGGCACTGGCTTTTCCTTATGTGTACTTTACTGCCCCGAATGTGTGGGCTTTGACTTCTTTTATTTTATTTTATTTAAAAAAAAAACAAACATTCTTTTTGAAATGGGATTTAAATAACAGAGCAAGGTTTGCCATTATCATAAATGTATAAAGTGCTTTGTGAGTAATAAAATGGATCATGGATTCAGGATAATTCAAACTGAAATGTTATGTTCGGTATCAAGATTAGATTACGTTAATGCAGTTCATTTTAAATGGTTTAAAGGCCATCAGATGCATGTGAAAAGAATCTGTATCATAACTTAGAATAAATAGACTGAGACATTTGTTTATAATGTCAGTGCTAAACAAATCTATTACTACATTTCTGCACATAGTGTTCTATTACCACTGCTATTAAACAAACAGAGCATGAAGATAAATTATAGCTTTAATTATAAACATTACCTTTGCGTATTTATTAATTTAAAATGGAACAATGTTCAATAACCTTAGGTTATTTATATCAGCTAACATTTTAATTAACTTTGTTGTATTTATGCGTCTTAGTAATTGTTGCTACCGGCACATGCAGCTCCTTGAAGAATGGAGGCAATCTAACTTATCCCTGTGCACATTGCCTGTTAATGGGATGGTAACACTGTAACTCCTGCCAGAGTTAGACTCCTCTGCACAGCCTCCTTGGGGGAATAGCCTCAGGCCCCCAAATCCACCACTGTCCTTGGAAACCACCAATGAGGAACACCTGGAATTCCTGAACAGCCTATGGAGGAAGGCAGGGCGGGAGAAGCCAGGATTATCTTGTGAATTAAGAAACAGTGAGCACCTTTCAAACACGTGGAGCTGGAGAACTATCACCGTGGAGCATGCAGTGTGCTCCAAGTCACTACACCAATCACAGACGTGCATCTCAGTCATAAGACTCAGACAATGACATTGCAATTCTCTATTTTTCATTAATCAACTTATTTTTTTTTTTCCTTTAAGCCTCTGTTGCAAGAGGTTAATGGAAAATGCTTTCTCAGTCTCTGTCAGAGTTGTACTGAAATTCAGAATGCAGAACACAAAGAAGGGAAGGTCTCTGGAGCCCCGTCGCCATGTTTTCTACTAATAACCTCTGTCCGTTTTTCTGTGAGTTCCTCAGAGCCGCACTGCTCCCATTCTCGTGCCACGGGAGGTCTGTGAAAGCCGTACAGTTGCCTGGGCACCCCTTCCTTTCTCGTCAGACCACGGGGACCTGCCGTCTGAGGTCTGGCCAGTTCTCGAGGCTGCTGGCCCAGAGCAGTGCTTGGGTCAAGCCGCTCGGCACAACCACAGGTGTCTCCTCGTGATCTGAGCCAGTGGGACCTCCACTTCTTTCCTCCGATGTCCCCACAGCTTTCGACCTCCTTCCTAAAACATCTCTTCCCCTTGTCCTTTTCGTGATAGACTTGGTCAGTCTATGAAACCTACAGACCAAGATATTTTAAACTCCCCTGTTCCTGAGGGCAGAGGGGCGGGGCTTAATCTTGACACGCAACTCCAAGCGCCAGGACAGGACAGTAGGTAACATCATCAGGATAAAAGGTCTTGGGGAGCAGGGGGTGTGGGGGTGCAGGGGTGGGGGTGCAGGGTGGGGGACGGGGAGGATACAAATGCATAAGAAAAGAAATGCCAAGGGGAGATAATGAGTTAATCCGGGGCGTGTCAACCTTGAAAAACTTGGGGGCGACCCAGGTGGAGATGCCCAGTAAACAATGGATGCATGTGTCCAGTGAACATGTGGACATACGCTCAGAAAACGGGGCCCGTCTGGAAGTAGGGACAGGGCAGCCCAGATGGGTGAGAGGGTGAGCCCCACCCCCCGAGTGGGCAGGCTATGGGCTGGCGACTTCCTGTTCACTCTTGGGTCCACTCTCTATCCTCTATCTGCTGGGTATAGTTCATATCCTAGGTGTCACTGACCACTGGCTTCTGCCTGACTTCACCCAGTGGGAGCCCCAGGAAGGGACAGGAGAGCAGGGAAGGGGAAAGTCGGGCTGTTTTTTTGCCTCTACCTCCGTCTGTAGTCACTTCTCCAACAGCCGTTGCGGCTTCCGCGGCAGCCCAGGCCCCAGGACTTTGGAACTGCCTCCGTGGGTGGACAGTTTTCCTGTTGTTCCTACTCCCCGGGTTGCCTCAGCTTCCACCGCTTAGCCTTGCAGCTCTCCCAGCCCCTTGATAAACAGTCCCCCTAACGAACTCCCACTGTTGGAAGGAGCAGTCATTGACCCCTGGAAATGAACTACAACCGC
Source organism: Saccopteryx leptura (assembly GCF_036850995.1). Classification (NCBI taxonomy): domain Eukaryota; kingdom Metazoa; phylum Chordata; class Mammalia; order Chiroptera; family Emballonuridae; genus Saccopteryx; species Saccopteryx leptura. The sequence continues at coordinate 6,656,612 of NC_089511.1, forward strand.
AGGTAAAGGGTAGAGAGTCCACCTACGAGTGAATAGGGAATAGCTAGTCAACAGTCTACCCTCTCGGGGTTGGGGCTAGGCGAGGGGGGGCTCTCACCTACTCACTCGTGTCAGCTGCTTTGTCCCCTAGTTCCTGACTGGAGCTATTTTCTGAACTTGTGCCCATATGTTTGCTGGGCCTGTACGTCTAATGGACATCTCCGTCTGGCTCTCCCCCGAGGATGGGGGCTCAGTCAATGGGCTCAGGATGGACTCTCTGTTTCCCACGTGCTGTCTCTTTAAGGTACGTACTTCTCTCCTCCCCATCCTGCCGTGGGTCCTGTTTTCTGAGCGGAGCTTGAATGTCGACTTCTCAGAGCCGAGCAAGAAGGGAAGAATTAAGGATGCAGAATGGGGAACCCCAACATTCAAGGGTTAGCCGGAACAGGGGTTCTGGAAAGAAACCCTCAGCCTCCACTGAGGAGGCGAGGATGAGAGCAACAAAGAAACAGGAAACTCCATTCAGTCGTTCTTATGATTCTTCCTCTTCTTCCTCTATAACAAATGTGTTTTGTGACCGGTGTCACCAAGAAACGTAATGTTGAGGACCAAACAGTCACAGGGCAAGGAGACAGCCTGGGGGTACTTCTCCAACACCTGCACAGGAACATTCCAGTCTGCCAGCACCCGGGGCACATGCTCTCACTCGGAAGAGGCACCCTCAGCCAGATGTAATATTTAACTCAGAGGCTGGGCTGGGCTGTGTTTATCATCTTAGTAACACACCAGCTTAATCAAGTCAGCCCTACCACCTTAGCTATCATTTAATTGCTTGTGGTTTATATCTTGCATATTCAGTGGCTCTGTGATTGAAAACTTCACGATGGAGCCACTTAAGCAAGAAAAAAAATTAAAAAGACAAACATTAACACACATTGCATGAGGAACTCAAATTGAATAAAATAATTTTACATTTAATCTGACTCCCCTCCCCTCCCCAGACTACCCAGTAAAGCTTGGCCGTCCTCGCCCGGGGAGAACTCTCTCCCAATCAGAGCTTCAACTGTGCGGTTTTTTTGTTTTGTTTTGTTTTTTCCCATCGATAGATCTGCATCGCAAGGCTTAAAATACCATCTAACTCACTGCGCCTTGTTAGCCTATACTTACCTGTGCAGAGCACCTGTTGATCCCTGAAGCTTGTGGAATTGTCTCATTCTAGGTCAGTCTCAAAGAACCCTGGGCTAAGGACACGTCTGTGCCTCTGTTGACATTTCCAAAGGATTTTAAATCCCGATTCCTCCTCCCTGACGGCTACTGGTTCCATCCATTTTCCTTGTCCCCTTGGGAGTTTCAAATCACCATTTCTTTGCCCCAAGCAGCGACGGCTACCTGACCAGGAACCTCCACCTTCCCAGAGCTGCACCCGGAGCTTCTGTAGCTCCCCAAAGTGGGAAGGTGGTCTCAAGGACAGATGACACTTACGGCAGACAGGACATGAGTAAAAATTAATAGCGCTTTCAGGAGCTGTGCGATGCAGTCACTGAAGGATGAGGAGCAGGCCCCATAAAAGGCAGAGCCCGTGGGACACCCGCTGGCCCTAGTCACTGCCGCTCACACATCCTGGGCGGCGCCCACGGCTGGCTTAGCAGGTAGACGGCCCATGAGGCAGGGGCTCACTCTGTGTCCTGTTCCCTGACCCGGGCCTATAGTAAGTGCTCAAAGCTTATTCATTGACCGGCTGAATGAATGAATCTTGAGTGGCACTAATTTTAACATACTTAGAATGACAATACTAAATAGACAGGCGACAAATTTTCAAATCTGAAGAGAATTAAAAATGGTATTTTCTTGCCTTCCCTTTGGAGGCAAAAACAGCATCATAACCAGCCTCCGGAGTCAGATGATCATTCCACATGTAAAAACTATGACCCAGTGTGTGACTTCGCTTCTCTAAGACTCGGTTTTCTCATCTGTAACATGGGGATAACAATGGTAGTGCACCGGAGAACTGTTGCAAGAGTCAGATGATATAAACATGTCATATACTAAGAAGAGTGGTCAGCCCTCAATATATAAGTTATGATATTTCCCTGGACTTGCTAAGATGGGGAAATAACACTTTAGAAAGTTTTTTTTTTTTTCCAGAAAGAAAAGCTTAAAAAGCAAAAGAATTATCCAAAGGATCCTTATTTAATTCAGAAGTTAAATGTAGTATTAGCCAACAGCTGATGCTGTCAAAGAGGAAAATAAAATATGTTCATGAGCAAATTACCCAGATTCTCTGAACCGTAATATGTTCACACTTGAAGATGAAGACTATACCCCACCTCCTACAGTCGTTTTTAAGCTTAAGTGAGACATAAGACATCCAGAATAATTCCTGGCACATACTAAGCACTCAATACATCTTAGTTCTTTTCCTTTAGTCAAACTCCATTTACAAAATAACCACTCTATAAATATGTATCGAATGAAATAGAATTTACCATTCAAGACATTTACCCTTAACCTGGATAAGATCGACTTATTCACCATTCATTTTTCTTCAGTAGACTCGGAATTGGTACATGCTTTTTGAGCAGCCGACATGTTCCTATGTGCTAGACAATTCTACATGTGTCCTCTGACACAAGTGGAGGAGGAGATTTTAGGTTATTCAGTTAGGGAGGCCTCCATGGCTCTTTCTGCGGTGAAGAACTCTAGACAGTCTGGTGAGGGACGATGGTCATAGGGAGAGTTCAGGGCATCTCAGAGTTGGAAGAGAGAAAGAAGAGATTGGAAGGAAGGGGAGTTGCCCTCCCTTTTTATCATGAGCCCGGTGGGTGTTAATAAATGTGCTATTGTTTCATTCGGAAACCATTTATTAAGGACCTGGCCTTTATTATGTTCCTGGCAATGTCTAGGCTCTAAGCACGTGGCACGGAAGGTTTCTGCTCTCATAGAGCTTAATTAATTCTTGTGCAGGATACATAAAAAAAAAATGCACAAAGAATTAAACAAGATAATATAGATAGTGATAAATGTTATGAAGAAACAGATACACCATGGTATACTATTCAGCTAGGAGAAATGATGACATCGGATCACTTACAGCGGAATGGGGGAGTCTTGGTAGCATTGTGCGGGGTGAAATAAGCGAATCAGAAAAAAACAGGAACTGCAGGATTCCATACATTGGTGGGACATAAAAGCGAGACTAAGAGGCATGGACAGGAGTGTGGTGGTTACGGGGGGTGGGGGGAGGGAAGGAGGGAGAGGGGGAGGGGGAGGGGTACAGAGAGAACTGGATGGAGGGTGGCGGAGGACGATCTCTCTTTGGGTGATGGGTATGCAACAGAACTAAATGACAAGATAACCTGGAAATGTTTTCTTTGAATGTATGTACCCTGATTTATTGATGTCACCCCATTAAAATAAAAATTTATTTATAAAAAAAAAAAAAGAAAATAAAACAGGTGATTAAGAGCACCTGAGAGTGGGTTGAAGCCCTTCAGTCGTTCACGGAAGGCCCTGTGGAAAGGATACCGTCTAAGCGGAGACCGAGTGGGGAACAGCCACTGACCCAGGCAGAAAGAGAGGTCTGAAGACCCCGAGGAAGGAAGGAAACTGGCATGTTACAGGAAGGGGGATGGGAACGGGGCCTTCAGAACGAGAAAGCGTCATTTGGGGCATGTCAGGATGCGGTCACAGAACTCAGCCGCGTCAGTCATAACCCTTCAAGACCATCTGCGTTCACAGAGAGGAACCACCAGAGGGGCCTCCAGGTTCCGGGCTCCGGGTTCAAGTCCTTAGGAATAAATCTGATGACAGCTAAGAGCGACTTCTGTGGCGACTGCCACATGACACTGATAGACGTTAAAGGTAAACTAGAAACATTTACTCAGGTAGCGTTTGAGTTACTGCTCCTTAGAATGAGCAGTAGACTGAGGCTAGGGGGGGGGGGAGAAACAAGACACCGTCTCTACGCTCTTGCGCTCGCAGACTGGCGGGGTGACTGATACTCGTTAGATGGCCATGAAAATGAACGTCATATTGCAGACGTGGTTAGGGTCACAGGAGAAGGTACATAGCGTGGGGAGAGCATTCGAGATGGGCTTTGACCTAATCCCAGAGCCAGGAAAGCGTTCTCGAGCGGAACTCGAATACACATGAGTTAAACGAACAGGAAAAGGCGTTTCAAATAAAAGGAACGGCGTATGCACAGACTTTGTGCAGAGAACAAATATGAACCAAAACTAAAGCAACCAATCTTGGCACTTAATGGTTTTTCAGGTCCTGTGGTAGATTGCCAAAGAGGCTGCAAAAATTCTGCCCCCTTGGGTTACATGCTACTGTATGGGCTCTGGGCTAGGCCATGTGACTTGCTTTAGCCAATGGGATGATTGCAAATGCTTATGCAAGCAGAGACTTTAAAAGATGTTGTACACTGGGGCTTTCTTCTTTATTTCTGCACTAAGAACCCTGAGACCTCCATGGGAACAAGCTCAGATGATGAGAGACCACATAGAGACAGAACAGCCGTCCCAGCTCACCATCCATCCTGCCAACTTTGAGACATTTTGGGGTGGGGGAGGGTCCTGGACCCACCAGATACAAGCCAAAACTCCAGCTGACCTCAGATACCAGAGAGCCAAACAGAGATCCGGCAAGTCTGCCGAGACCAGAAAAACCACCCGGCCAACTCATAACCATGAGCTACATAAAATGGCTATTGTTTTAGGCCACAACATCTTGGAGTAATTGTTAGGCAGCCAGAGCCAACTAATGCAGGTCGACTGCAGTTTCAGATCTTACAAGCAGTACTTTAGGAAATGCCTTTGCATTTACATCTTGGCATACCTGGAACAAAGTTAGTCCATAATAATTACTACCACTCCTATTTTTATTAAGATAAATTAGGAAGCTGCACAGATGAGGAAAGGGAGACAGAGCTAAATTAAACTGAAACACCAAACTCATGCCCGGCCAAGGAGAGAGGCTGAGTAGGCGGGTCTGTAAATCCTAAACCAGCATTCATTCAAATCCATCATGGTCTTATCTTACTAGTGGAGAAAAAGCAATCTGTTTTTCAAAGTCGAAAATCAGCAAAAGTTCAAATTCAGTTTGCTGGGTTACAACCAGCCTACATTAAAACACACACACACACACACACACACACACACACACACACACACACACTCACACACCCCTATCCCTTTAATGCTGACAAGGAACCTGAACTTGTCAGGCTTTTAGGAAGAGAGTTGCAATAAGAAAGACCACTGAGAAGGCTGGCTCCAGTTTCAATAGAGAACTATGTTGTCCCCTGGGATGGAAACAGATGAGCATCTTCTCTGTTCTGATTGGTCCAACAGTAGCTAAAACATCAGCGGTAGATAAAGATTAGAAACTGTCTTCAGTTTTTTGGTTTTGTTTTGTTTTTTGTCCAGTCTGGGGAATTACAAAATATTATTTTCCTGGAACTCAGAAGGAAAGTTCAGCAGACAATATGAATTTCAGGAAAAAAATTTTTTTTTTTTGCCATTAATTATGTCATAAGCAAAAGAGTAAAATAAACTGTTTATTATCACATATAAAATGCTTTTTGATCAGTCAACTGAAAAACTAATTTCATTTTTCTCATTACACTGCCTCAGGCATCCTTTAACGTCAATTTTTATTATGGCAAAAAGCAAGGAAATTAAAATGATCAGTTATGGTGCAGAGAGAAACATTTGCTCCAGCATTTTTTAAAAATAAGAATACTAAAGCGCTGAACCCGTTTATCATTCATAACAATCACAAGTCATCGGGAGGAAAAGAAACGGCACCTCAAGGGTCTAAAGCATTCTCTTACCATCAGCCTCGCCTCGAACCCGAGGGAGCCCCAGGGTTGGTCAGTGTGGAGGGATAGGCTAGGGGCTCTGTTCGTGGGTCTACAAGCGATTGGGTTGCATTTCCAGCCCAACCGGCTCCAAGTTCCACCCAGTGGAACAGGGTGTGATGGAGCATGGGCTCGGTCTCCATCTTTTGGCCCAGCAGCTGATCCTATGGAAGAAGAAAATGATTAAGTAAAAGCCAAGGTAGGTGTTCTCCAAGCCTGGCACCGCCATTTACAGGCTATATGAACCTGGGCAACCTTCCCAGGCTTGGGTGTCCTGACTTAATGGGTGCGATTATCAAGCATGAACCAGGCTATGGATGTGAGAGCGCTTTGTAAGGTAATGAAGTCCATTCAGCGATGGCTTTGAAGCTAACGCCATGGCGGGGGGTGGACCTGAAACGTGGTGGCTTCTCGTAGAGAATCATTGAACAGGAAGAGGAAGCTACTCAGGTGAGGGGTGGGGGAGGGGAGAAAGAAGTCCTTAGCAATGGGATGATGACAGAGTCTCTGTCCCCTGAACGATCTGATCGAGGGCCCCACGGAAAGAAGGACAGGGAAAACAAAGAGAGATGATGACTCCGTGAGACTTGGGTGAACGTCCTGATCCAGGGCCGCCATGACAAGGTTGTTGAAGGACCGGGTCCTCTCTGACCCACTCCCCTCCCCCCACACACACACAAAGCGCAGCCCCTGCCGTTGGTCGCAGGTGGATTCCATGAAACACCAGTGGTCACGCAGGTCTCAACAAGACGGCAAAGGCAGGAGGAAACGAGCGGACTAGCTCTGCAGTCCAGATAACCTTCCCCGGCCCTGCCCTGGAACGTGGGAATGTCCTAGAAAGCTCAGGCAGAGTCCCCTTATCATGACTGTTGCGGCTGGTAAGAGAGACAGCCTTAGATAAGGCCAAGCAACCTGCCCACCCTGGGTACGCACAGCCCCCACTGAGGGACCCCTGTCCTCTGAGGGTAGACTGAACACCTGAGAGGCCGGACAGAGATCCATTTCGAGCAAGTCCACTCCCAGCAGCCCTGTCTGCCAGGTGAGGGACAGAACGAGCCCCCAGTGGACCCTACCCCCGGGAGTCAGACTTGGACATGAAATAACCTCAGGAACAAATACATATCTATATGGCTCTAGTTAGGAGAGTGGGACAAGGTGTGTATGCGTGGGAGGGGCACCTTTACAGAGGTTTGGTTCAAGGCAGGATAAAGGGTGCTTGCTCCAATATATAAGCCCTGGGTGTTGACAACAGTCTCCTGTATTTTTCTTTGGTTCCACTTGCCTTTGAGAAAGATGTGTGGGTCGTACGACCACCTTGAACTCGGAGGAAAAAGGTGTTGACCGGTCCTCACCCGGACACCCCCACAGCAGGTGTCCCCGCCTCTGCGCTTGGCTTTCCGGGAGGGAACCGGCCTCATTCCCTAGTGACCGGAAGTTCCATTCTCGCATCCTTCTGCCACCAAGGGAAAGGGGGCTTCTCTCTTCCTTCCGAGAGTTCAAACACCGCTTCTAGAACACGGAGTCTCTCCGGCCCTGGCTGGCCAGGCTGGGGTCCCAGGACCCTTCCTGGGGCCGAGAGAGGGCGGTTTTGCAGGGAAAATACAGGCGCCCTTGCTGGGAAGGGGCGGCGAAGAGGCCACAATCAGCAGATGGCTCCATAAGCACCAGCACCTGTGCGTGGCCTTCCCCGGGATCTCATTAGGGCTTGATCTGGAGGAGGGAGGCGACCCGAGGGCCTATGGGGGTGCTCTCGGGCCCGGGGCATTCGACAGGCACCCACAGGTGCAGGTGCCAGGCGCGTCTGGGGCGACCCTGGGCTCCCGCCGAGGTCGCCCAACCTGATGAAAAAGGGGCGTTAATCCCACCGCCTCTCAGGGATCCTCCCGCCCGTTTGGTAACCATCCGCACCCCACCCCCATTCTGCAAGGCCGCCCAAATGAAAGAGGCCTGTATTTGTTTACTGGAAAATGTTATGATTCTTCAAGTAAACAGTAGAATCTTTATAAAGCTACGGGATTTATTGAAACTGCCAAACTGTCTGGACTTGATCAAACCGGTGGATGCCGGTTCCAATGTGCGGCTCCGTTCCCCCCATTGTATTATCATAAACAACAATTTTTATTTATTTATGCTGGACCGGACTGTCTTTTTATGTCTCCCGCGCATTATTTTATTTGATCCCCACCAAAACTACGTGTGGAACAGGAGTGAGGACCCTCGCTCGGCCTGTTTTAGGGATGTGGGGACACGAACACCCTCAGGGAGTGAGGGTATCCAGAACCCCGCGTGGCGCCAGGTGTGTGGGGTTTGAGCGCAGCTCTCGGTTGAAAACGCGTTCCTTCCCGCGTGGCCCGTCGCGCCTTGATTCAGTGTTCACCCGCGACACCGCCCACAGAACCTTCAGCCGCCTTTGTCGCTGCTCCAAGAAGGGACAAAGGTAGGAAGCCTTTCTGCCCATTACTCACACTTGGGATCTGTGCTACTTCTGCCCCGGACAGCCAGGGTCATTGCAGCCCATTAGAATCCACCAGCAGAGGTATTGCTTCTGTAAAAACCACACTGTCCTCAACACTTGGGTTGGAGACACCGATGAAGAGGAAGTATTACTTATCCTCAAAGGGCTTGGTCCTAGTTGTGAACACAAGACAACTCTGAGGGGCAAAAAAAGTACATTTTTTGCTACATAAGACACACCTTTCCCCCACCCAAAAGTGGAGGGAAAATGCTCATGTGTCTTATGGAGCGAAAAATATGGTATTTTATTAAATATTTTAACACACCATTTGGTTCAGAATATTTTTTTCTTATTTTCCTCCTCAAAACCCTAGGTGTGTCTTTTTTTTTTTTTTTTTTTTTTTTTTTTACAGAGACAGAGAGAGAGTCAGAGAGAGGGATAGATAGGGACAGACAGGAACGGAGAGAGATGAGAAGCATCAATCATTAGTTTTCGTTGCAACACCTTAGTTGTTCATTGATTGCTTTCTCATATATGCCTTGACTGTGGGGCTACAGCAGACCAAGTAACCCCTTGCTCGAGCCAGCGACCTTGGGTCCAAGCTAGTGAGTTTTGCTCAAACCAGATGAGCCCGCACTCAAGCTGGCGACCTCGGGGTCTCGAACCTGGGTCCTCTGCATCCCAGTCTGACGTTCTATCCACTGTGCCACCGCCTGTTCAGACAAAACTCTAGGTGTATCTTATGGTCAGGTGCATCTTACGGAGCAAAAAATACAGTATACATATTTTTTTTGGTAAATTTTATAAAAATGTAGATAGATGTCAGATGAAAAGTCTTGAGAAAAATATAAAAAAAACAAGGTTGCACAATCTGTGATAAAATTCCACCCAAATTATACAGAGGACATGCAGAGAAAGGGCTCATAGAAAAGATGGTGCCCCGGCTGGGTAGCTCGGTTGGTTGGAGCCTTGTCCAGAGCGTGGAGGTTGCCGGCTGGATTCCCCAGTCAGGGCACATACAGGAGCAGCTCACGGCTCCTCTCCCTCTCTTTCCCTGTCTCTCTCACAAAGAAGAAAGAGGGAAGGAAAGAAAGAAGGAGGGAAGGAGGGAGGGAGGAAGGGAGGGAGGGAGGGAGGGAGGGAGGGAGGGAGGGAGGAAAGATGGCATCAATAAAAGCCACCCTTCAGAAGGCCTTCCTCACCAAATCAAACCTTTGAAATGACAGCACATCGCCTGATGTCCAGGGTTTTCCTCACGACGAAGTCCAGACTTGGGTCCTCTTGAAAGCACCACAGACCCCTAGCTCAGGCCATTTGTGAGAATTAGACATTGTTATAATTTTTTCTTTTAGCTCTCAGTTAATGACACAATGGAAGGTTCTCAAAGTGGCAAAGGCCTGGGCTTGTCCCGTCTCTATTAGCGTTCATCATAAGCCTCAGGAGGGCAGCAACCTGGTTTCTACCTCTTCTTCCCCTCCTCACCATGCCCAGGCAAGAGTCTGTATCCACAGCAAAAAGCACAGCCCTGTGAGACGGGTATTGAACTAAAGTGAATTTAGCCAATGAGCTCTAAGTCCACGGCTGCTTTAACTACGTGGTGTCCAGGGAAACCATTCCCTGGGAGGCTGGCATCACTTAGGACCAGATGGGGACCTTAGAGCAACTGGGGAGACAGGACTCCTCTCCGTGTCTGCCCACTCTCATTTTCCACTGGTTTTCTCCGCTAGCACCCCACGGATCCCCTTAACAGAAAGGGTAGGATGAATAGGTGGGGTGACCAGAGGCTTACTCTAGACCAGGGGTCCCCAAACTTTTTACACAGGGGGCCAGTTCACTGTCCCTCAGACCGTTGGAGGACTGGACTATAAAAAAAACTATGAACAAATCCCTGTGCACACTGCACAGATCTTATTTTAAATTAGAAAACAAAACGGGAACAAATACAATATTTAAAATAAAGAACAAGTAAATTTAAATCAACAAACTGACCAGTATTTCAATGGGAACTATGCTCCTCTCACTGACCACCAATGAAAGAGGTGCCCCTTCCGGAAGTGCAGCGGGGGCCGGATAAATGGCTCAGGGGGCCGCATGCGGCCCGTGGGCCGTAGTTTGGGGACCCCTGCTCTAGACCCTTAGGGTAAAGGATCTTTAATAGCTTAGTAGCATCTAACCTACCTTTCGTGATCTTTCCCTTGTGGTCATTTGAACCAAGAAGGAACCTCTCTCCCATGGACGGACAATTCAAAACGGAACTGACCCCCAAGGACTGTTGGGATGCTTCTGAATCAGAATTAGCCCACGGGATAAATAAAATAATTGGAATCTTTTTTCATTAAATTGCACGCTTCCAACACTTTACTTTCTCCCCCCTCCTCTACCCTGTTAAACGCTTCCATGTCCGCTTGTAATATCCATGCTGTAACTGCTGTAATAAGTTATTTCTCTTCCGATCAATGAGTCGGTCCAGCCTCGTTTGGTACATCTGTTATAAGACATCATAGCCCCTTGGAATTACTCTTTTACTTAATTCTACACATTCTGATGGCTTGTGTCTGTTCCAGGCGCGCACTAGAAGTGTGATAAGTGCCCTTCATTCAAAAAAAAAAAAAAAAAGAGAGAGAGAGAGAGAGTTCTTCAGAACAGTGTGAAGTGAAATCAAAGTAATTATTAAGCCATCGAAACTAAATGCAATTTTTCATTCGGCGGAGGGCTGGCAAATAGCTCACACCCCCCAGGAAGGCACGCTCAACCCGTCTTTCTGAAAATACTTCCCAGTACTGTATCGGGTTCTTGGTGATGGCACGCAGTGAGTGAAGAGGCAAGAAAACAGAACTGCTCCGCGCTTTGGAGGAAGCCTCCCCACCCCCACCCCGACCCAACAGAAGCTGGGAGGCAGCAGGGCTCTAGGCAGAGGCGGTGGGCGTGCTCCTGTGGCTGGACAAGCCTGCCTTCTTCCACTTAGCTCCTAAACTCTCGTGAATAATCTGTGGGCCCAGAAGCTTTCAGTATAGAAGAGACGATTACGTTCAAGCCTTCCCCGTCGTCTCTCGTGCACGGGAGTGAGTAATAGGGCACGGGGCAATAGACTGAAATTAGATTGTAGCAGAACATATGTACTGACCTTTCCGCAGAGCGGCTCTATTTACTTTGTGCTGAAGTTCAGCATGTAGGAACGGATGTACTCCTGGCTGGAGTAAAGGTTAGCAACTGTGTGCATCTTAATTCACCTGGATTTCAGCTCCGCTCTGAGTCGTCTGATTCCTATACAGACCGAGATGGATTTTACATCGACCAAACGGAGAAGGCAAGACTGTTTGGAAGTTAGTCACGCGTGGGGTCTGCTACCACGGCGTGCCATGATTCGCCAAGTAAACATCTGTGTTAGTATCACCTGGCCTCTTGTTAGAAATACACATTGTGTACCTTTTTTTTAATAGTGAGTTTTATCCTAAGTCTCAAATTGCCTTGTTTCCTGGGTCTTTTGTTTTCATATCAAGCCTTGAAGCAGAGCCTGGCACATAGTTGGGACTCCCTAACTCAGGGGTCCCCAAACTATGGCCCGCGGGCCGATTGCGGCCCCCTGAGGCCATTTATCCGGCCCCCGCCGCACTTCCGGGAGGGGCACCTCTTTCATTGGTGGTCAGTGAGAGGAGCATAGTTCCCATTGAAATACTGGTCAGTTTGTTGATTTAAATTTACTTGTTCTTTATTTTAAATATTGTATTTGTTCCCGTTTTGTTTTCTAATTTAAAATAAGATATGTGCAATGTGCATAGGGATTTGTTCATAGTTTTTTTTTTATAGTCTGGCCCTCCAACGGTCTGAGGGACAGTGAACTGGCCCCCTGTGTAAAAAGTTTGGGGACCCCTGCCCTAACTTATTGTATGACATTTCTCAAGCATAGAAGCAGAGATGCTTATAGGGTTTTCCAGAAGGGACCAAGATGCTATTAGACTTCTGAAATATAACACTGTGGGTTTCTGTCACTTTCCTGCTGTGACCCAAAGGACATATCTCTTTCAGAGTCTAAAGGAAGTCCTCAAAAATTAGAGCCTCCAACCACAGCTGGATTCTACATAATTTGAAGAAACAAACAAAGTATGAAAACCAAAAATGCCACTCTTGTTAAATTAACAGGGACCAAAGTGGGAGGTCTGTTAGGAACGCGAGCTACACGAGTTGACCGACCCTGAAGCCCACACCAGGAGGGTTAACTGTCCAGTCCTGCCGGCACCAAATGGGACAAGCTTCCCCCCAGGAGTGCAAGGAGCAGAGAAATGAGGCTCCCCGGGGACAGCTCACCCCCAAGAGAAACACCACCGGATCAGAACCTTCTACGCCCAGTTATTCCCCTCGTATTTGCAACCAATATGGCACACTCCCTCCCCGAGGCACAGGAGAGGAGGGGGAGACCAGAAATGCCACATCTGAAGATTTCCTCTATTTTGAAGACAACTGCCAGGGACAGGGAGGCAGCGGTCCCATCCCTCAGCACGTCCTCCTGGCCACTTACGTCGGGCGCACCTTCGGAGCACGTGACTGATGGCTGCTAAGTGTCTCCTCCTATAGTCCCAGGGATGGGAAAGCACTCCCGAAGAGATGCCACGGAAATGGGCTGAGACTGGGTGATACAAGAAAGAGAGGGGGACACAGTGTCACTTTATAGGGAAATGTCCTCTTCCTTCATCCTTTCAGTCCTGGCTTTTTCTCCTTCAAAGTTGGCTTTCTGAATCTTTCTTCTCCTGTTTCCGGAACAATGCTGAAGAGGAATTTTATGCTTCAAGGAGAGAGTTGATGACTCATGGAAAGGTATAATTAACAAAGAATTGGCATGCTTTTCCCTCTCCTTTTATTATTATTTTTTTTCCCTGCATCAACTGAGTAAGGTTAGTGTCTTACATGGATTATTTTTTCAATAATAGGGAAGGCCATGTTGGCAACAACAACAAAAAAAATCACAACATGGCAACATCATAGGCTTGCCGAACCACCCAAGGGAAGAGATGTTCAACCCGGAAACACTCTTGGTCCAGCAAACCAGGAACCTGAGTAACAGTTACAACTGGAATCACTAAACATTTGCTTTTGCTTTTTCCTGCGGAGAAACTGGATCCTCCTAGGAGTCTTAGAGGGAAAAGCAGAAACGCCAGGGGAAGACCTTACATAATAACCTTTCTGTAAAGCTTGCGTGGCACAAATGATTTTGGGAGACATTCGAGTCACATGCCATTAATCAGAAATGACAGTCTTTATTCACATATATTTGACTGAAGCTGCATAATTTTAGACTCCAATAGGTCTAGATAAATGACCCTAAGTATTGTACTTTTTCAAATTGACAGTGATTGATGATGGAGGGGGAAAAAAAATGCCCGAAAAAGGACCCTGAAATAAACATGGAAAATCGGCTGTGCTACTCTGGAGGGGGAAAGTTTGGGGATTTATTTTATTTTATTTATTTATTTTTTTGCATCGAGACTTTTTTTTCTTTTTTCTTAGCATCTCTAGCTCTTTCGTTTCCACTTTAATCACTTGGGCGTCGCCAAACTCTCTAAATTACAATGCAAATGTCAGAGTGAAACTGAGACCGATTTAATTGTTTGTTCAGAGTCAGGAAGGCCTTCATCATATCAAATGTTTACCAATAGTGGGAAGTGGGGTAATTTGTAAAGTCTATATCAAATGTTCAGTGCCTTTTTTTTCTTTGCTTGATCATTGATTGAGGCTACTTCTTACTAACTCTGCCTGGAGAATACCTTCCTGGCTGGCCCGAGTGGGAGCTATCAAACATCTGCTGGGCGGGTGCTAACAGATGCCCTCGTCCACGCATTCGGCAATATATTGAGTGGCCACTATGGTAGTAGACATAGTAATATGTCTTGGGATACAATAGTAAATAAAACAGCAAAAAAATCCCTCTTCTCATGTAGCTTACATTCCAACAAAGAGATATATACCATAATTTTTCGCTCTGTAAGACGCACCTGACCATAAGATGCACCTAGGGTTTTAAGAAGGAAAATAAGAAAAACAATATTCTGAACCAAATGATGTGTTAACATATTTAATAAAATATACCACAATAATATTTCAACAATGTAAACTCAACAGCAGTATTAACAACCATTAGCACTGTTATTAACAAATGAGAAGAGACTTTAATGTTCAAATACTCTTCTAGTTGTCCAGGAACCTGCAGCAGCTAAAAAAAAAAGAACATTCACTCCATAAGACACATGGGCATTTCCCCTCCACTTTTTGGGGAAAAAAATGTGCATCTTATAGAGCGAAAAATACAGTATGTGCTAAATAGCCCGTGCACCATCATCATCATCATCATATAAGTTTTAAGAAACAGAGATAAAGGAAGATAAAACATAATACCCTAAATCCTTACCTGGTAAAAACAGAATATAATATATAGCAAGATTGATTTATCAATTTCCCAACGTCGATTATATATTAACATTTTAAAAGCACATTCTCTGGTCAAAAGCGCTAGGGAGAGAAAACCGCACACAGTGAGTTAGAGCAGCTGGTCCCTGTGAGCTCGGGAGGCTGGGGGGGGGGGGGGAGGAGGGACCGAAGCCAAGGAGGGAAAGGTCAAGGTTCCCAATCCCCTAGCTTTCCTCCGATGCACGGGCAGCTCAGCACTTAGAGCCTCAAGGGAACCCCTGTGCAGGATTTAGTAGCTTTCTGTCAGTGTGCCCATTTCCCCCCTGGATCCTGCCCAACGCGTCCCAGCTCCCTCGGCCTCACTCTTTTCTTCTCAACGCAGCAAGAGTACTTCTGTGTTCACTGGGTCGTCCCACACTGTGCTCTGAGCCGTACAAGGCCTCGGGCAGAAAGTTCTGGTGACTGTCTCACCTCACGTGTCTCCCCTCTTTCAGAGACGAGTGCTGTCTGCCGCCCGCCGTCTGAAACACCCCGGGGGAGGGGAGGGGAGGTGGCCATCACGCTGTCGCGCTCAGAAGCCCAAGTCCAGCGGCGGTGCCACCAGAGAATGGTTTGGAACACGCGGTAGATAAGTTTGGACGGAGGAAGACGTGTGTAAGGTATTATTCATCGCTGAGGAAGAAGAAAGGGGCCGGAGCCAAGAAGTGTGGAATAATAAAACGCTTTATTGAGTACAGAGCACTTCCTGCCCAACGAGGTTCCCTGGTCCCGGGGACAGAGAGGCCAGGGAAATTGCATGGGGTGACCCACGCGAGAATTTAAAAGGTCTCGTCTAGGGTGGTTGAGCTAATATGACGTGGTGAAATCTCACTGGCTGGCAGATGGTCGCTTTTTTCCAAAGGGTTCCTGGGAAGTTTCTTTCGGCGTGCCTGGATGTGGGCGGGCGGTTCTAGCCAAAGTTCCCGGGCCTGGGTACCCCACGTGACCGTCCCCCATTGCCCACCACCCTACAAGGTGCGTTAGGGGCTCTCCCGTGGGAAGCAGTGTGACGCTCCTGGTGAGGAAAATGATCTCTGAAGTCTGACAGGTCCTGGTTCAAATGCTAGATCTGTGTGGTGATGGCCTTGGGGGAAGTTATTCATTATTAATCTTAACTCCTTAATGAGGTGAAAGTAAAGATTCAATGCAATCATGTATGCCAAACCCATTATATAATACTAGCAGAGGGAAAGAACGCAGTGAACAGCTGTGAACAATACAGATGCAAGTAATCACCAGACATTAACTGAGTCTTGTGCAATGCTCCACATACTAGGAAAATAAAGAAGTCCACACGCTGCCTGACCAGGCGGTGGCACAGTGGATCAGACTGGGATGCAGAGGACCCAGGTTTGAGACCCCGAGGTCGCCAGCTTAAGTGCAGGCTCATCTGGTTTGAGCAAAAAGCTCACCAGCTTGGACCCAAGGTCGCTGGCTCGAGCAAGGGGTTACTCGGTCTGCTGAAGGCCCACGGTCAGGGCACATATGAGAAAGCAATCAATGAACAGCTAAAGTGTCGCAACGAAAAACTGATGATTGATGCTTCTCATCTCTCTCCGTTCCTGTCTGTCCTTGTTTATCCCTCTGACTCTGTAAAAAAAAAAAGAAGAAGCCCACACGCGTACACAAGAAGAGGTGGGTGTCGCACACACGTGAAGGAGGACATTAAAAATGTGAAACTCCATCAGGTTGCCCTTTGTTGCCTCTGACCCTGTTACTCACGCCAGTTCCATATTAGTCACATGATGCTCCAATGGCAGGAAACGAAGGAAAGAACCAGCCAATGAAGAACTCCCTGTAGAGCAGCAACTCCATCTTGCTCAAACGGTACAACATCTTACTCCACGCTAAGCCAGTAACATGGGATGTGGAAAGTGTCTACCAGAAATGAGCACTCAATCACTCACTCACTCAATAAATGTTGACTGGGCGTCTACTCTAGCTCACACTACAGGTGGCCTGTCAACAGGCACTTTCATACTCCTCACCCATTCCCATGACGAATGCTGCAAGATGCTGATTCTCCCAGGGTCCCTGGAGTTGGGTATGATTCTGTGATCTAGCTCTGACGTGAGAGACATTAATTATTTTCCTTCTTCTTTGGATATGCTCACACGAGGATCTGATCCTTAGGGTACAATACTCATCTTGTGAATTTGAGGTGACAAGTCAGAAAATCAAGAGATAGTAGATGAAGAGAAAGAGCTAGGAGCCTATGTGCGTTGTTAAACAACTACCCTAACCATGGAACCGCTGACCTCCAGACCGCTTATTATGTGAGAGAAGTCACCGCCTTCATTTGTAGCCCAGTGTGAGTAGAATTTTCTCTGCGTTTCAGTTGCGATCACTCAGACACCGTCAAGTCTACCAAGATGTCAAAGTCAGTCAGAGACTCCCATAGAAACCTTCTAATGGAAGACTAGGGAATGGATACAAAAAGCAATACAATTTAAATAAAGATTTTAAACACTGAATCATCAGTAAGAAATAAAACATCCAGCTAGTAAGCTTTGGGCATTTTCACAGAATAAATAGCCTTCAAACCAGAATTCTTGTTGCACTTCTAGCATAATTTAGGTGAGGAAGAACATAATAAATGTTTTAAAGAAGTATAACTGACTCAGTTAAAGTTGGAAAAGAGAAAACAATATACTTAGGGCTCTTCAAGGCACTGTGGGGCACAGAGAGAAATATGAGGCAGGTTTATAGCCCTTGGGCAGCTTAAAATCTTGACTGCTGGCTGTCCATGCCAGTCCATCTGGACCAAGAAAGATGAAAGCACGCTAGATCTCAAAGGAAGACTTTCCATTGTTCTGTTCCTTGGATGTGAGATCTAAGGAGCAAGTTCAAGAGCGCCCGCTGGGTGGTTTCCGGAAAGGTTGATTGGCATCTCAACAGGTCGGTTCCTGCTTACTGCCTTGGCAGGTGGCACCCCAGTGAACTTCTTTGCCACCCAGTGGGATGAGCCACACCTTCTGCAATGAGGTGCGAATCTGCAGCTTAGGGGGGCTCTCTTCCAAATTTATTCTTTTGGTGTTTCTAATTTTTTTTTTTTTTTACTATGTAATTAGATTTTGAAACACACCAGAACAGCGGGGATCATAAGGACTGGTCGGGGCACAGGTCCACTCCTGGGCTTACTGGAACATCTTTCATTAGGTCTGTGCTGGTGCAGCAAGCAATGTTTAGTTTTCTGAAACGTCACTGAGCCAAATGACTGGGGTGTGTGCCGTTTGTCAACACATCTATTACACTTCTACTAAAAGGTTTTCCTAGAAAGCAGTGGTGCAAACTACGTACATAAACACAGAACCTCCAGAATTAGACAGCCTATCTCTTATTCACAGAGAGACGGAGCGCCTTGAATGTCCTTTAGTACTCTTTATATTCTTTTTCCCTCGGTAGGTGAACCCCCAGAACTAGTTAATGATTTTCCATTAGACCTTCTCGGTTCAAATTCCTGGATGGCTTCTGTCTCCTGCTTGGACCATTTTCTATCCCCATCCCATATCCTGCTCGGGATGTCATATTTCTCACCAGGATGAAAAAGGTTCTGGAAGTATCAATTTAGTTTTGTTTAAGCGTTCCCTAGGTTTGTTTTTGTTTTGTGCTGACCAGAAGACCTTTCTATTGTTGAGCACTTGTTACTCACATAGCTTAAAGCACACAAGGATTCCTCAGATCAGTTGGGGAAGTGATGCTTTGGAGACTAGGCACTAACCTAATTATTGTCCCCTAAGAAGGTGAAAGGGCTCACAGCCTCCACAGGCACTAATTTCCATTCAATACTTGATTGACTGTCTAAAGGGTTCACAGCACAGGGCCGCTAAAAAGCTAACGTCAAGTGGGAATGGGGACGGGAAACGTGCCATGAAGTTTTCGGATGCAACTCATTTTGACTAGAAGAAGTGTCAGGAAACTGTTCTTGGTAGCAGGGAGCTATGAATTCAGTCTCGGAGCATCAGCGGATTTGGGCAGAGATGCATTTAATGAAGCAAGAAAAGGAAAGAAAAGTATAGACAAAATGAAAAGAGGGGTGAGCATTCACCAGGGCTCATACACCCAAATCAACATCGTAAGAAGAAAAGGGAACTGTTTATTGGCACGAGTGACCAAGAAGTCCGGTTTCCGCTTCAGGCGCAGCCGGCTCCAGAGCGCCGCCGCGCGTCAGCCGACTCGGGGTGCTCTTGGATTCATTTCGCTTCGCTTTCTTCGGCTGGACGCCATTGGGGCCCACAGGGTGTCTGTTCCTCCTCAAGTTAGCTGCTTCACTGAGCAACCATAGTAACAAAGAGAGATTGTCCCCCTCCCTAGAGATCTAGACTGTGACCGAGTCACACGCCCAACTCGACATCCTACCCGTGGCTGGTAAGACACGATGCTCTGATGGACCAGGCCTGCTTGACACGCCCATCATTGGGCCAAGAATGGCATTGATGTCACCTGTGCCACATACACAAGGGAGAACCAGGGTGCAGTTACCAAAAGGAGAGGAATGACTCCTAGCCAAGCAGAACCCCTCCAGCGTCTACTTCTCTACGAATAAGGGAAAGAGTACAAAGTGGGAGCACGCTAAACTTGCCCCAGAGGCTGATGACCCCAAGTCTCAGGCTAGTCTTCTTTGTTCGTCATAAATAGAAAAGTCTTAACCAACTCCAAAGTACACATCAACCTTGTCAGACTAGCAACAGACCTGTGTGGTGGGGGGGACCCAGGAGGGTAGCTCTACAGGTGGTTTCACAACAGTAGACGAGGCTTCCAAGTTTGAAGCTTTTCAGAATTCACAGGGTTAATTCCTCTCTGACATCTTATAAGCATTTTCAGTTGATGACACTTTGACGGGGAGAATGTCAGACTAAAGGCAGGACCAGATGGCAGTGCTTCCTGACAGCGAGTTCATAAAGTTGAAATTTGGATATTGAGGTGCCATGCAAAAAATAAGGACATCTACCAGTGTCCTCTCTGAATGCCCTTTTGCGATTCTTCATTACCCAGAGGACTTAATATTAGATCAACAAACTAAAGCTGCCACAATGCTGATGAGCCCCGGTGAGGAACTGCTAACAAGATGTGAACATGCTTCATAAAATGGCCAACGCTTGCTGATATATAGCCCACTAATTACCTGCCAACTGTCCGGGCTGTGTCCTGGCTGGCGTTATAGCAGGCTGTCAGTGTGAGGGGGACAGCAGAGACACTTCAGGGTAGAGCAACAAGAAGAAAGGTTCGATAGATTACAGTGGACACTGTTATTCTATATCATGTTATCTTGGGCTGCCTAGAGTCTCCCTGTCAGGCAAGTCCAAACTGGATATCTCAAGTGACTTAGAATCCCAACCACATACCAAATACTGGGGGCAGAGTGGTGAAAGCTGTTGTAAAGTCTGGCTCTCGGGAACCGAGGAAAGCGAAAGTATACCAGTGCCGTAGAACTGACTCCATTCAAGAAACAAAGCGTCTGATGGAAAACGATTTGACTTTGGGTGATGGATACACAACATAATCGACTATTCAAAGATGATGTAGTGATGTTTACCTGAAATCTATATACACTTGTTGATCAATGTCACTCTGTTAAATTTGATTTTCTAAATAATGGAAAAAAGAAACAAGTATCTTTTTGCAGGTATCTCTTACCCTGGGACCCTAAAACATGCACACAGACATCCCTTCCAAGGATTCTTTTTTACAAAGAAAGTCCATTATCAAACCCTCTGCTTGTTGTGTTGCTATTGGTTTGGAGAACACTGAGTTACAGATCTCCTGGTGCTGAAGACTGGAGTTAGCTGGCGATTTCTGGTTTAAGTAAAACAACAGGCAAGTAACATCACCTCTGGAGGTTGATCCTCTGGCAAGAACATGCATGGGCATTGAGCAGGCTCACCTCACTCAGGCGGGCAGAGGCTACCGACCAACCAACGCCTGGGAATGAAGGGACTTAGAATAAGGACAGAACAGCTCCCTGGCTATGTGTTCAAGGAAAAAGCGTCTGAACTGCCGGCCTTTCTTGACTCAGCAGTCAAACGGGGGTCATGGTGTTTTTCCCATTTTTTCCACATGTTTGTCTCATATGTCAACATTACATCCAAAGGTGACACTTATTCTTACCAAAGGAGGTACTGACCAAAAAAGTTTGGGGCATCTGCTACTTTCTGGCATAAAAACTATGGAAAGCAAAACAAGGCAACAGACATCTGATAGGTCACACGGGTCGGCAAAAGCAAAAGCTGCCGTGATTTGCTGAAAGGGTCAGGGTTGCCCATTTATTGTATTTTTAATCCTGTCCAGCGCACACGGACATGGAGCACACTACAAGGTGGAGTCTTCTCCAATCAGCTAATGGGCTTATTCCATTAGCTCATCTACTTCCACATTCCCCCACAGCTCCTTCCCTCTACCAGTTTCAACATGGTCCACCCTGTGTCTGGTCCCTCAGACATGGTATATTTCCAAATTAGTAGTCTTTTATCACGAGCTGCAAGAACTAACTCTAGTCAATTAACAGACAAAGAGAATTTATTAGGCTCACTTATGGCGTGAAAAGTTGCATTCTCACAAGAACTTGGTGAGGAGGAGCCCAGCCTAGATGGGGATCCCCCAGTGCAGCGGTTCTCAACCTGTGGGTCGCGACCCCGGCGGGGGCCGAATGACCAAAACACAGGGTCGCCTAAAGCCATCGGAAAATACATATTTATTATACAATACATATACCCTGTTGCGACCCACAGGTTGAGAACCGCTGCCCTAGTGGAAAATGCCTAGACCTTCTCTAGCGAGTGTTTTCCAAATCAACCTGGTGCGAGGAATTACTGAAGGGTGCGTGCTAAAACGCTTGATTGCTGGGGTCCAACCCAGACCGCCTGAATCACAGTTCTTCATAGAGTTGCCTAGACTCCGCACCCTTAACAGAAAACACTGAGAAATACTGCAAGGTGCTAACATCAGTTATATCCATCGGCCCTCAGACTTGGCTCCAACTGGCCAATCCCAGAGAGGGAGAGTCTGATTGGCTCACCCAGGGGCAGGTGCCCCTGTTCCATTGGCTGTGGCCAGAAGGGCTGTGCCAGGGAACCCTGTCCCATGTGTCAGAAGACAGCGCCAGAGAAGGGGAAACCGTGAAGAGCAGGGAAGCTACTGCCAAGTTGTGCCTATTCCCAATAAAATGAGCCGTGTGCAATTGCCTGTTGAGTCTTTCCAATTCATTTGGAATTCTGAAATACTACAGCGATCATTTAAAAAAACAACAACATTATGATGCATAGCCATGCTAGGAAGTTAGAGGGAGTGTCCCCCTGACGAATCCAACGGGGGCCAGGGGTTCGCACGGCACAGGTAGGAAGAAGTCAGGACACAGAGCCTTACACTCACAGATGCAACATCGGGGGCACTACTTCTGCTATGGAGGGCCATCCCCCCTTCCTGACCCTCAGGCTCACCCCCTGAAGTATCCCCAAAGTGGACTCCAGCCCCTTTGTGCTCTGTGTAAAGCGTTCAGTCAGCGCACGAGCGTGGGAGAGCCCTGCACCTCACTCTTGCTGGATTTGGAGGCTTCCCTTCCATGTCTTCTGTTCCACCCCCAAGGCGGCCCCACGGTGACTGATTTTGCCAAAAGATAGCAGCTTTACAGACAGCCTTCTTTGTCCAGAAGGTCTTAGTCACAGTGAACATTCTGTAGATGGTTTTGCTGCAGGCACACTTTCAAATGCCAGCCGAGCATCCGACGGGGTTGGAGCTTTGGAGGGCTATTGTTCAGAAGATTAAGTGCTGTCCCGTAGCCGATCATTTATTCAACAGCCGCACCGGGAACCTACCGGGAGGAGGCTCGCAAGCGAGCTTCTGGGTGTTGTGGCGGGTTTTGTCGAGAAGAGTTTCTCTCCTTATTTTCTACAGAAAACAAGGGCAGGCGATCAGCACGACAGGTCCTATGGCCTCCCATTGAGGGACAGACACTGCAGTTGACTCTAGGCAATGTCCTCACTCACCAGGCAATCTGAGAGCAAGAGCGAACACAGCCCCAAAGCCACAGGACTAGTCACGTTGGCACGCACCGACGGCAAGTTTGCCCCTTTCCAGACTCCTGCTAGATCCCTTACAGCAGCCACGCCTTGAGAATTTCCTCTACAGAAAGGACTTCCACGTGGGGTTTATTCCGCCTCACGTTCACTCGCTCTTCCTCTGACAAGGGCACCCAGGTTTGCCATGGGGACCGTCACTCCCTGTCCCCGGTCCACGTCCTTCCAATGGCGACGGACCCATCCTCTCCAGGGACGGACAGGTGACTGGAACCTAGCCAGTCCGAGCAGGACATCACGCTAGTCCACAGTGACCGGCTTCTGCTTGGGCACAAGACTCCATCGGAACCAGCTTCCCACAGTGAGATTTTCCGGGCTGGGGAGAGAGGAACGTGTTCTTTTTTCCTGCTGAGAACGCCGGCAGTTAACAGTGTGAGCTGGTACTTCCGAGCATCCATGAGTGGAACCCGAGAATGCACGCGACCCCGTCGGTCGGCGGCAGAGCACAGACCGAGAAAACGAGCCCTGGTGACTGGTTGTGCTCCTGGCACCAGCTGCGCTCGAAGCCAACCCCGTCCCTGGACTTCTCAGTGACGCGAGCACGTAAATTCCCCTTATTTTCCCTCCGCCGATTTGATCGGGGTTTTTACTTCCTGCAATTGAGAGTTCTAATTAAAACAGAAATGAACAGAATGATGCACTTTGTTACTTCTGTTTCTTTATAAACTACCTTTTGAGCACTGGCGGTGGGGCTTCTGAGGCAGCAGGAGGCACTGTCCCTCCGCCAAGAGGGACGTCGTCTCTCCCTCGCTCAGTCGCTAACGGGAGAGACCATGTTCCTGCACGCACAGGACGCAGACCGCTTCTGCTTGAGGCGAGAGAAAGGTCAGGTGTTGTCTATTAAATGGTACGCACTAGGGTTGAGGTGATGCAAAGGGGAAAATCCAAGTGGAAGGCAGAGGTGGGGTGTTCTTGGAGGTGGGATAAGGTGGGTCAGGGTCACACCTGGCGTTTCTTTCCCCTTCGCATGATGGCCCCGGGCCCGAGGGTTGAAGACAGCACAGAATCCTGGCCAGCTTGGAGATCCTCTTCAGGGCCACTGGGAGATCTAACCAGCTCAGCTGCCTCTTCCCACGTGCTCCGTGGTAAGCTGGATTTGGGGAACTGTCCCGACACTCCAGAGGTCCGATCTGCTAAGGGTCATGGCCGTCAACCCTGCAGTAACTGTTAGAAAATGCACTCCTCTTTAACTAGATGTCTTACCAGTTCCACATGAACATGATCTAGGAATCAGTCAACCAACAGCTTCAAGCATCAGTGAATGTGCATGTTCACGTACAAGACACGGACCTTGTATTTCATGAGCTGTAGCATCCGCGGCGGCCTAGACCACAGATGAGATCCCCACTGAGTGCTTCTTTGTGTACCCACTGACGGGCGACGTCGGGTGGAAGAGGGGGAAGGTCAGAACGGAAGGAAGGCAGTTCCAAAGACAAGGTTCGTGTCCTGGGCAGTTGGTTCCCACGAGGTCCAATCCAGGGCCTTACAGAGGCACACACCACCAGAGGTTGAGTCGTGGATTAAACAAGGTTTACTGAAGAAGGTGTCCGCGAGTGATATCTGGAAGATACGGACCAGGAGGATGGGGGGTGTTCTGCCTCTACCTGTGAGGTCTCATCCGACGGGACAACACGCCAGACCTGTCATTGAAAGACGGGCTTCCTAGGTTTGCTGGGGCCCCCAAACCCTTGAGCACGTGCAGAAGTTGAGGGGAAGATGGTGGATGAGATGTGGAGCTCCTGCAGGGTGGGGCGTGAATGCGTTTCTCCTTTCTAACCTCCCTCGCCTTGCTCTGCCTGTTAATAAATCAGGGCCAAGACTGGGCAAGTAGCTACGATGTCACCGTTTCAGGTAAAGGAAGTCAAAAGTGTTCAAGGGCAAGTGACCATCTCCTGCCGGGGGGGTTTGCGCTGGGTCATCCCACTCTCTCACACCCTCTAGTCCGTCCCAGGCGTGAAATACCGTCACCTTTCCCAGCACGCCATCTTCGCGGGGTGTGGAGCGCCCCTCTTTGCCCAGGAGTGGTGAGTGGGTGGGCGGCAGTGAGACTGTGTGTATGCAGCCCACCTCTCCATGTGCCCGACAGTCTGGCACTACCCTCACGGAACTGTTTTGTCGCGACTTCTGTCCATAACTGCCGGGACCTCCTTGCTTCTGCCTTTGCGACCCTACCGTGTACTCTCAACCCGCAGCCAGAATGAGTTGTTTCAGATAGAAGTCAGACGATCACTCTGCTGCCCGACACTCTTCCCCTTTTTCTCACTCAAAGTAAAGACCTGGATCCTCACGTGGCTTAGAAGATCCTCTGCCACTGGTTCTCCCGTGAACAGGAAATTAACAAAATCTAGGGAGGCTTAAAATAATAATGCCCACAGTGCACCCCAAACCAACCAGGCCAGTTCCTGGAGTTGTTCGTTATTTTCTAAAGGTTCCTCAAGTGATGCTTTCCTATTGTTATTATTACGACAAATTTTGAACATACACAAAATTAGACAAAACAGCACATTGGCCTCCACATACCCATAAGCCAGCCCCCACCTCTCTCAACCCACAGCCAACGCTGCCCCCTCCATATCCCCACCCACTCCCCGTCACGCACATGACAGAGAAAATCCCAGACAGCATCTCAGTCTATCCGGAAATAGTTCAGTAGGTAGCTGGAAAAGTTAAGGAGTCCTCCTCTCTATTCCCAACATCACCACCATCACGTCACCACACCTAAGGAAAGAGAGGAGCGGCTCTTGTGACCCACTGTGGTGATTAAGAACGGCCAACCTGCAGAGCCTGCCTCTCCGCTGTCCACTTGGACCTCATCTGCTTTCTCCCACGCCCATTTCCCCGCCAGCCACCCTGGCTGTCTTGCCGTGTCCCCAACACACTGACCGCTTTGAGCCTTGGCCCACCGCCCTCTCTGGCTGGACATTCAGATGGGACGTACAGTTCCCGGCCCCGCCCTCTGTCACTCTCAGCGAGCCTTCCCTGACTGCTCTATTCAAACCTGCCTCATCCTCTACGCACCCCTCTACACTCTCCCTACCCCCCTCCCTGCTTCTTTGTATCCATTTCACTTTAGTGGGTACCTAGATACTTACTGAATTAATAAAACTCTATCCCCATCAGAATATAACTCTACAAAAGCAAAGGCAGCCCATAAATATTTGCTGAACAAATGCAGGTGATTGGCTCGGTACTTTTATCCTTGTTAATACCATCGCTACATACGAGCCAACGAGACGAGATGATAGGAAGTCACATACATCGACACTCAAGTTCATAAAGCTCAGAGGAAAAGCATAAAATGTGTAAACACGGAAAGGTGGGAATGATTAATAAATGATGCGTTCACGGCAAGCTATTAATAAAGCAAGATGTTGAAAATAAAACCCTAAGCTCTTCGCAGCAGAAAGGACGACTATTCTGTTTTATTAAACAGTCCCTTGGGCTGCTTGAACCACCGGATTAAGCCAGGTTGGTCCAAAGGGGTGCCACACCGTCATAAAGAAACAGTGGCGATATATTGGTCAAGCTTAGCAGCTCATAAATACATAGGCATATATTTCTGTGTTCTACATAGAAAATAAAAATAGAGTGCGACAGTCCAGGTCCCAGCAGGCGACAGCCCAAGGCGTCTCTGCTCGCAAGCATTCGTGGTCTCTGTGGCAGGAGAATCGGACCCAGGCGCTCACGGAGTCAGGGGCACTGCTGGCCACCTCCCAGCTGTAGGAAACAGCAGGAGGGTTGAGATTCTCTGAGAGGGCGGGGCTGCACGCCCCGGCGTAATCCAGGAGGGCACCAGAGCCGTGCTTCACCGCCTGCCTCCTCCGGGGCCAAGGAGGACAGTTGGAAACGGTCCCCTTTGGAAACCATACCTGAAACAGGTTGTTTCCATCCGGCCTCGGAACGTTACGTGCTGGCCTCTGACCTCCCAGGGGAGCTTCCTCTCTCACTCTTGCTGGCTGCAGGAGGCTCAGACGTCCCCGCGCCTGTGGTTACCTGGCAGGTCCACATGCCAGGGCACCCCTGTTCTGGTGACAGCGGGTGGGTTGCAGGGGTAGCGGCCTCCTCCCTGCCACCCTCTCTGCTCTGCGACAGGAATTGTGGACGTCAGAGAGGTGACCGGGCAGTAAAGAGGCCTCTCGCTGCTCTGGGACAGCACGGTGCACATCAGAATCCCCCTGATACCACCGTCATAAAGATCCCAGCCACTGACGTGGAGCAGTCACCCTCGAAAATCACAAGCCAAAGTTCAACCGTGGATGCTACCCACAAAGGGGACAAGGGGCTGTGAGAGGGCTGCATCCGGTCCGAGCCCCTCACGCCCGTGTAAGAAAACACAGCCCTCCCTCAAGGCGTGTGTGGGGAAATTGACTTGCTTTGTGCTGGAACCAGCAAGATAGCAATGGACGGCTTGCTCGCGAGCGCAGGCCTGCTTCACAAACACAAGGAAAAGGGAACGCAGTTTCGCATAAAACCCGAATGAACTTTCTTTGGGGCTGTGGTGTAGCTTGGGCTGGGCGGTGATATAGGCTCATCTTTGCTTCCTATGAGAAGACGTGAGAGTTTACAGATATAGCGACCGGATGTCTGCAGATTGCACCGATTCCAACCAGAAGCATTGAAACAAACATGGTGTCCATGTGCCACTTGCCACAGTTTGACTCAACAGGACTTTCCTTTGCCGGCTTGGAGGAAGTTGAAAAGATGGGTTACTTCCACCGAAGAGACCTGTAATTTTTTTTCTTTCTTTCTCTCTCTCTCTCTCTCTCTCTCTCTTTAACTTCTAAAATATTGTTCATCCATCTCCACCTGTTCATCTGGGTGGCCGCATGCGGTTGGCTTCCGAGGTCTGACGGGTGCCCAGAAACGGAGCTCGCTGCCGGCGCCTAGCCGGGACCACGGGTTTCCCTCGGGACGCGAGAGGCAGAACCTGGTCTCTCCGGGCCGCTCTGCCAACACTTGCACGAGTTTGTAAACACCATAAAGGACGTGACGATGTTCGCAGCATATGTCTCTTATTGTTAAGAGCTATTGTCAAAGTAGGAGCAGAGTCTACTTCTTAAAATATTTTTCATATAATAGCTACGGCATCCAATTATACAATAGTAATTGTGAATAATTATACCAAAACCCCAGTCTGTTTTATGACTACTTCGCACGCTGAGCTCATCTACGCTATACAAACACCATCTGTATCAAACATAAAACCCTTAGCTGCTCTCGGAACACAGGCTTGCAGAGTGGAGCCTCGCAGTTCCGGGGCCAAGCGGTTTCATGGCTGTCGCTGGGCCCCAAACCCCACGAACCGGGTGATGTGCTCCTTTTCCAGCAACATTCTGTGTCTTAGACTCCAGGTGGCCTCATTACCAGGACCCTCAGGCTTATTGTGGGGATCACGCCCCCCCCCCCCGTGCCTGGACCGCGGACGTGCTTTCATTCTGCAGGGTTTGTGTTTTAGCATGGAGTGTGTTGACTTGCTCTGTGGAGTTCTATTCATTTCCTGGAAGTGCAGTGAGGATTTTAGCACTTGAAGTTGGCCAAGAGTGGTGCTTCTTGAATTCCCTTGGGTGATGAGCCATGGAGGGGTCTGGGTGCCAGGCTTTTCTTCCAGAACTCTCCAAAGGAAGCTTTCTCATAGACAAGGCCTCCCGCTACTATGCAGAAGGTCTTAATAATAAAAGAGAACAACTTTTAATTAGGATCATGGCCTGGCTTGTGGTAGTGCAGTGGATAAAAGCATCGACCAAGAATGCTGAGGTTGACGGTTTATGGCCCCGGGCTTGCTGGGTCAAGGCACACAGGACACATATGACAAGCAATCAATGAACAACTAAAGTGAAGCAACAATGAATTGATATGTCTCACTATACCTGCCCCTCCTCTCTCTCTCTGAAAAATCAATAAATAAAATCTTTCAAAAAAAAAAAGAAGGATCACTGATCTCTAAAGTTTGGGGTTCAAGAATTTAAACCTTTATACAAAATTTCCTAACCTATTCAAGAGTCAAATACTATTCAAAGTATGAACACAGTCCCTATTTTGTCCCCAACGAACAAATACATTGTTCTTCAGCAATAAACAAAGTTCAGGCATACCCTACAAATAGACAAATTTACTCATAGAAATTAAGCTCAAGACCCCAGCAAAGATCGTTTGGGCCCCTCCTAAAAAGACATCCGGCTTGGACTGGTTGCTTGTATCCTGGCTGGTTGAGCCCAAGAATCCCATGTGGGGGCTCTTGATGATGTAGAAGAAAATGCCATCACCACCCTTTCGGTATGCTTAAATCTCGACAAGTTTCCCTGACAATAGTCCCGTCGCCTGGCTAACCAAGATTTCAGGATATAAGCTGTGAGAAGAACATTTTTTTTGTGTGTGTGTGAGAAAGTGCTACCTCCACTCAGCATCAGCAACGTCGATATATTTCCTACACGCAAAAGAATGGCGCTTGTCCTCCATGGACCAGGCTTTCCTTTGCCAAGAACGATGGCTGTACTCGTACTTGTTGGCCAAAATACTCTGACCATTCAAAAGGCACATACTAAGAACACCAGCATTTGAACACAACACAATTTATGAAAATGCTATTAACGAGAAAAGGGTGGCATTCCTCCCAGGTAACCGTCCAAAGAGTCAAAGAGGGATGTCTTAATTTGGCATCCAAAAAAAAAAAAAAAAAGCACGGAAGAGACTATATGTAGCTAATTTCCTCAGATGCAATGTGGAGTCCCGGACTCCACATACTCATTACCCGTCACAGAGGAGAGGGTTTCAAACGGGCGGGAAGGGCGAGAGGGGGACCACCAGGCCTGAGTGACTTCGATGAAGATCTTGTATCAACTTTGCACATGACCAATTAAGACAGGTTTAGAACATGGCGTCATTTTTGCTCATGGGGACAAGTTGAAAATTAAGGCTCTCTCTGTGTGTCCCAGGGATGACTTATACCAAGAAATGTTTCCAAAAAAAAAAAAAAAAAAAAACCTACTTGGTAACATTACCCTTGGACGCCAGGCCAGCTGTCCAGGACGAAAATGTGGGCCAAAAACCTGAAAAGGAACCTAAGAACTAGATCTAAAAAAAATAACTACAACTCCACTGAACTCTGGGGAAGTCACTTAAACGCCTCGAAAGTGAAAGTTCACCAGAATGCTCATGCCTGGTGCCCTGGGGGAATGTTAGACCTTTATTCATGTCTATTCAATCTTAGCAAATGCCTGTTTGCCAGGGAGCTCCAGAGCTCTGTTCATTTAAAATTAAGACAAGAATAAAGTCTCGTGGACTCCGGATGAAGGATTAGAGGTCTTCACCTCTGCATTTCCTTGGACAAGCGGCAGAACGCAGTAGAACACAGCCCACTTGGCAAGGGGGCGGGGGCGGGGGCGTGGTCTTGGGGACTGGGGCGTGGTCTTGGGGCGGGGCGCGGTCTTGGGCGGGGGCGTGGTCTTGGAGAGGGAGTGGGCAGGCAGGAAGCAGTTCCAGGGTTGCTCCTCCGTATATTCCCGGGGAAGATGCATCCCCTACAACTGTCCTGATTCCTCATACTCAGTATTGATTCACAGCTCTCCTTAAATCATGCAAGCGAGGCACACCTACCTGGCGTGCGCCCACCTCCATCTTCCTCAACACCCGCTTCTCCTTTTTACGCGGGCAGCGCACTATTACATGCATTGGCACTTGGGCGGCATCTCCGGTCCTAAGAGTCGGATGCAAGTGAAAGCTGTTGGCCTGAGCACAAAATAATTACAGAGAGACCTTGTTAGAGGAGCAAGCAGGCTGGAAAGTATTCATCCTGAAAAAGAAAAAGAAAAAAGCGGCATGTGACATGATGCCCCCATCAAAAACATGGGCTAGGTGGCATTCCCTGCAGGTGACCACCTGACTAGCCAGGAGGAACACATGGATTAATTATTCTCTTCTTCGGTATTGTGATGGACTTCTGTCATGTATTTATATCTGTCATCCACCCACACACACACACGTTTATTTACACAGCCTACATACAAATATATGACAGATATAAATATTTCAAACACGTGTGTCCTACATACACATTTTAGGTCGTTGATGTAACAGACCTAGAATGGAAAATGTCCGTTCCAGTCCTGACTGTGCCTCTAAGACGAGGGCTATTGGAACACGTCATGACACTGTGCCTCAGTTTCCTGATCTGTTATACGAGGTTAACCCCGCCCTACGGAGAGAGGGAACAGAGTGAGGTAATCCACAGAAAACCGCTTTGAAAAGCACAGAGCGCCCCCCCCCCTCCCCCAATGCCAGGGATAATGAGGTGTTTCACAAAAGCGCATTATTCTTCCGCTAAGAAGTGTACATCCGCATTCACGTTTTCTATCTGTGAAGGTTCCTCTTTGAAATTAAATTGAGACCATAACCAACATCCCTCCCAGGGCTGCCTGAGGTTTTTACTCAGCAACAAAGCAACGGCTTCTTTTCATCATTCATCACATTGGAGTCCAAGCACCAAGAGGTACTTTTCACCAGCAGTGAAAATAGCTTTCTTTTCACAGCAGAAACACCAACAACGATCTCTCTCAATGCTAATGTAAGGATAAGGCTTTTTCGACAGTTGGCACCAAAAAAAAAAAAAAAAAAAAAAGCCTTGATTTGGCTTACTTGGTGGTGAGTTCTTGCACCAGGAGGACGGGAGTGGCGAGAGAGAGAGAGAGAGAGAGAGAGAGAGAGAGAGAGAGAATGAAGCGAAAGCTGATTTATGCGTGTGAATAATTAAAATAGATACATTTTCAAACGGGAAGCACGTTCCATTTTTCTTGCAGTGCCAGCTGGAGCCTCCTTTCTCGAAAGTTAACTCAAAATCCAGTATGCATTCCATCAACCCTGGTCCATCCCTTCCTGACTCAAGAACCCTTCAGTGTGTTTTGTTGAGCACAAGTCCCCAGCCAGGCCTGGAGGACTCCAAGTGTCCTCTCTAGCCCTTTCTTCTGCTCACCTCCCCCAAAGCACAGTGTCCAATCAGCTGTGTTCTCTACTGATGTGTGGATGGTGCCTGTATTTTCAACACAAATGTTGTTTGTTTTTTCTCCTTCTCTTACACTTGGAGATACTTCCTACTTCTACCAAGACTGGACTTCCATCTTGGCCTCCTGAAATCCCACTCAACTGTCCAGGCAGATCGTACAAGCCAGGAATTCCATGTAGCTTTCCCCCACACCCCTACCCAACTGCAAACCCACTCCTTCCCAAGTAAAATTTAATTTTCTAAGAACATATTATAAAAAAAAAAA
This sequence comes from Saccopteryx leptura, assembly GCF_036850995.1. Classification (NCBI taxonomy): domain Eukaryota; kingdom Metazoa; phylum Chordata; class Mammalia; order Chiroptera; family Emballonuridae; genus Saccopteryx; species Saccopteryx leptura. The sequence continues at coordinate 6,688,679 of NC_089511.1, forward strand.
AAAAAAAAAAAAAAAAGGACGAAGACAACCACCTCCATTTGTCTTACGTCTTTTGTTGGCGCACACATCATTTCTGTCCGGTAGGTACATTTCCCCACTGCAATTAAAAAAAAAAAAAAAATTAAGGCTCCTTAGGTTAGGGAGGGCTTATCATGTTATTGTTTGAGCTTCCATGAGGGAAAATTTCAAACATATACACAGTAAGCAGAAGGCCTTGTTTACTTCCGCATCTCCTCTGGGACCTATCGCAGTGTTTTGCAGGTAGCGGAAGTGAATTTAAGTAATTAGGGCCTCCGGCGAAGGGAGCTGTCTGCCTGCATATCTAACACCCTGTTTCCTGGGAGGTGAAGCTCTTCCCTGGGAACACAGGGGCACCACACAGCCCACACACCTGCAGGATCACAGTCTGCACGCGTTAACACCCATTCACCGGCTTGAAAAGTTAGGGGTGTGTTTGTTCTTAAGGTTACTTCGGAGAGTCAGTAATTACATCTGGGGGAATGAGGAGATGAACTTACACTGCGAGGAATATCTTCTTAGGAAACGCTAATCTAATGGCCTATCTGTGTGGCGTTCACCAGGAAGGCCCATTTCTTATAAACGGGCAATATTTGATGGATAAAATCTACCAATACGAGGACTCTCTCCACCTCAGAGTTAGTTTTTCTTCTTTACATTACTGACTGATACAAACATCATCCAGACGGCCTCACCTTCCTAACGCCTCAACCGCAGACTCTGCAAGTCTATGATGTGAGACGCTTTTTTTAAACGTGTGCCTATGTAGCCCAGTAATTTTTGCTCTTCATGTGTGTGTGGTGTGTGTGGTGTGTGTGGGGTGAGGTGGGGGTGAGATGGGGGGGGGGGTGCATGTCCACTTCGGAGAAAGATAAAATCCTTAAAGCAAACCAGAATTCTAGAGCCAGAGACTGCCTGCCCGAGCCATGTCGTATCCAATTAACTCAAACTGACTGCACACGGCATGATTCGGTTAGTGCATGGAGGATCAATAAATATGGGGAGAAGCCACACAGCCCCCCACTTTCCCATCCGATTCCAGTAGGTCTGAGGCGGATCATGCTACTGTGATGTGTGTGCGACGGCCCAGGCAGGCAGGTGGTGCATAGACACCATTCAGACTTGGCCTATTCAATCCCGGCTCCTCCAACTCCCCATTCATGCATAGCAAAACACCATCTGGTCCTATTTTGCCTCCAGCAATCACAGCTGACCAAAAAACGATAATAACAGCTGTTGCAAAACAAAAGCCAAACAAAGGGGGTGTGTGGTGGTGGTGGTGGTGGGGGGGAGGTGTGGAGAGGGAAAGGTTAGATTGAAGTCCAGTGCTGAAAAATGCTCCAGGAAGGGAGAAAGGGAGAAGGGTCCCTTCAGACGGCCGGAGCCTGCTGAACGCAGCGGTGGACGACGGCCTTCCTTACACCCCAGAGAGGAGGCCGTTTGTCTAGAAAAGCCTTCAGATGTCCGTCAGGTGGGAAGGCATCGCAGAAACGATGCCCCACGAAGGCGTTTAAGCTTTTGTTCCTGGAGTCGGGAACTAATGACCCCGTGTCAGCTAAAAATGAGAACCCCGTCTGTGCCTTCCTCCCACAGCATACAGGGCAAGGCCAGAAAGAGAACGTGTTTTAGCCAGAGTAATAATAAAATAACATGCGCACGGCGGAGCGGGGCGGGGCGGGGGGGGGGGGGGACAGAAAAGAAAAGGTGTGTGATTTGAAGCGGAGGGGGGTGGAGTGGGTGGGGGGCGGAGCCTTGTTAATGACGGGAGGCCAGTTAAGGGGAAAGGCACCCCACTAACCAGATCCCACGTTTCTCATGCCTCCTCTTCCTCACCCTGGTTTATGTCTGACCTGCAAAAAACAAGTACACCAAGCACTTCCTGTGCCTTCGGAAAAGGCACCGGAGTCCCACGTGCAAACCTGAAACACAGCTCAGCTCACAATATTCTAGCGGATCCTGAGAAACATCATTTGGTCCCAGGTTTGGGGAAAATTCTCTTCCTGATCCAAGCCTTCTGACAGTTACGTATCTAGTTTTGCCCTATGGTTTGTTGTTGTTGTTTTTTGAAATTGTAGGAATTGCACTCTTTTTCCTTGAAATGGACCATCAGCGGCTTAGCCTGTATTTAATCAAATGGGATCAAACCCCAGAGTTATAAAATCATTTAATAGATGGTACAACACCTGCTTCTAACTGCGCACAGTTGAGAAACAGACCTCACTGGCAATTAAGTCTTATCACTAGTGACATTTTTTTTTTCTTCCAAGCAATACTTCATGGGTTTTCAAAATGACAATTACAGAACTAATAATACACAATTACTGTCACATGTAGTTTAGCAATTAATTTTGAAGGCATTTGTCTAAAGGTTTCACAACAGAATATAAAAAACGGCTCTGATTGTTACGTAATGTTAAGTTTCAATTCACAGAAAATCGTTCACCATCGGCCGGGCTTCTGATGGGTCTGCAGCACACAGACGACTTCATTCTGGAGGACAATCGCCCTCTTGTCAATGCGATAAGGCATCATCTGAAGAAGACTATTTGAAAACGGATACCTGCCCAACTAATGCATCTTATGAAAAGCTTCCATTTAGACATAAATTTTTCTATGGCAAGAAATCTATAAATTTATAATTAGGACCTCTTGCTGTTCAATATTTGTACATAATACAGAGCACAAGAAGGCGATGAAATATTGAAAGCTGAATTCATTATTCATAAGCCCACCACAGACAGTAAATATTCTTTGAAATCCCACAACTTGGAGGTGTCCGTATCCATGATTTTTGAACACCTTGCTCACGGTAACTATGGACACTGCTACACACACCCTCGTGCTTTTTTTTTTTTTTTCCCCAGATTAGGATTCTGGTCAGGGTTGACACTTGCTGTTTTTAATTTTCATTTTATCATAAGCAGTTTAAGACTGTTGCCAGTGGTAATTTGCAATTTTTATCAAGACCTCTTCATTATAGCTTCTGACACGACAGATGCTGTAATTAATCACGCAAGACAACTGGGGAGAGTGGTCACACTGTTCTCAAAGAGGAGCCAGCAAAGAGGAAGCAGAAGGGGGGAAGGCACGGCCGAGGGAAATCATTATTTTGGCTTAAGCATTAGCATTCGCCATCGGTTGTAAAGGCAATGCCACCACCCACGCCAGCGAGCTCTGGCTCCTCCTAGAAGGACGGTGGCTTTTTCCTCTGTACTGACCTTCCACTTGCTCCTTCACCAAAAAACATCATCACCAAAATATTTCCAGTGTTTTTTTTTGTTTTTGTTTTTTTTTTCTAACGGCTCTGGTTTGAAGGGCCGTGCCATCCAAATTCTTAACTATATGAGTTCCCTATTTCCGGCTGTAAATGGCAGACAGTGTCGGGCTCAAGTACAAGCTGGTACGTGGCGTAGTCCCCTCATCGGACAGGTAGGTACTCAAGGAACCAAGAAGTGAAATGTGGCATATCTTTTTATTTGAAAAGTGAGCAGTTTCCTGGTTGTTGCATCAAAATACAGTCCACAGTTTTTACTGAAATGTGTTTATTCTATAGCAAGATAAAAGCATTTTTGTTTTTAGTTAAGCAAAATACAAACAACTTAATTGCTGCTATCGTAACTCATAAAAAAGTATAAAACAGCATAAAAACACAATAAGCAATGTAGCAATGAATGGCTCGTGTCACCAGTGTTTACGCTTAAAGCCTCGTTTATGAAAAACTTTACAACACATGATATGAAAACTTACAACTTGGAAAGAAAATATTTACATTGATTATTCAGATGGGGTGCGCCTTTTTTAAACATTCTACCACTATTATGTCATAATAAAAACTCTTGCTTTTGTTTTTAAATCTTAACTTTTGTAATAACTGCTCTCATCTTCTCATTTAAGTTCATTTCCCTTTTAAAAATACAGTGTTTTTATTATTCGAAACTTGTCACTCAAAACACAGAATATAATATTCACATTCTTTTCCTCTAATTGGGATGAATACTATGGGCTAACAGTGGTCATAGAGATTGTTACGACATAGACGGTGATTTGATTTGGAGAATTCATGGATAACAAGTGGAAATGAGTCCATAATTAAATCAATTCACTTGCTTTTTTTTTTTTTTTTTTTGCGTTTTTTTTTTTTCTGGAGACATTTAGGAGAAAAAAATAATAAGACCTTTGGCAAAAGTCTGTGATTTACATTATTATTATTTTTTTTTTCATGACAAAAAAAATGCCATCAACTATTCATGTCATACAAATGGCTTGTATGAAACTGGAATCTTCATATATCAGGTAGTTACAACTGTGCTTTTAACTGTTAGGGTGTCGGGAGTCCCCACAGCCTGGAAGTGTGGCTTATTCACGTCTGGAGGAATAAGGCCGTGTTCTGTGACTCAGAGAGGCCAGTTTATAGTCCTCAGGGTGTCCCAGGATTCGTGAAACGGTTTGATTCACATATTGTAGGTAAAGCCTGAATAAATAAAAAAAGGCATCACATAAAAGAGCACAGCTTTTCTTGTTTAAAAACAAAGTGGTTTAGAGTCAGCTAGAGGAGGACGCTCAGCTACACTGTAGTTCTTATTGCCTATCTAATAGACACTTGAGAGGACCATGTGATCTGTTACAGGTTTCTGCAGAACCGACGCCGACTTACGAGTGAGTCTCAGCCACAGACGGGGCTGCCCCGCCGCGTGCCTCCGCGGGCCCGTCCGTCCGCCGCGGGCGTCTTCAGAAAATACTGACCTGCGGTAACACCTGAGTCTGTGTCTGGGGCTGTATTTGCGACTGGTGCTGCTGGGAGGCCGGCTGGGGGCTCCCGATGGCGGGGACGGGGGACGTCATCTGAGAGGCCACGGGCGAGTGCTGCCGCGGCGAAGGCTGGGACGGGTGCTGCATGTGCTGGAGCTGCTGCAGCTGGAGCTGCTGCTGCAGCTGCTGCTGCAGCTGCTGCTGGCTGAGCTGCTGCTGCAGGTGCTGCTGCATGTGGTGCTGGAAATGCTGCTGCTGCATCTGCTGCTGGATCTGCTGATGCATCTGGTGCTGCTGCAGCTGCTGCTGCTGCATCTGCTGCAGCTGCTGCTGCTGCTGGGTCTGCTGCTGCTGCTGCTGCATCTGCTGCTGCTGCTGCGTCTGCATGGAAGGGCTCACCTGGGTGGAGGGCGCCGAGCCCACCAGGGTGGTGCCCAGGGAGCTGATCAGCGGGGCCCCAATGTTCGACGGCATGTTGGCCGCGATGGTGACCGAGGTGACAATCTGGTTCATGGGCAGTCTCATGGTCAGGGGCTTGGGGGCGATGGACCGAGGGAGCGGCTGTTGCAGAGTCTGGGGTGCGGCCGGCATGGCCCCATGCTGAGGCAGCGGGGGGTTGAGGAGGAGGGAGGACGTCAGGTTGGTCGACGCCAGGGTCTGCTGGACGGAGCGGATGGTCTGGGCTTCTGCCGACTCAGCGGCCGCCTGCATTTGGGGGAGGAGAAGTCCAAAACAGTAAAACACACACGGAGTCAACATAGGTGGGTGTTTTCCAGTGTGGCTGCCATGTTTCACGCCTTCCCCATACCCAAGCCCTTTGTCATGTGACATTTTAGCTTGTCCCAGAGATAAAATCAAATTCCCCACCTCCTGCCTGGGGCTGGCCTTGTGCCTTTGTTCTGCTCAACAGAATGTGTAGGAAAGTGAGGTCTCAGGAGGCCCTGCACCCGTCCACACACACTGTCTCTCAGAACCGAGCGCTGCTATGTGCATGAGGCAGACACGTGGCCCAGTGAGCGCACTCAAGAGCCAGCCCAGAGCCACGCGTGTGGATGAATCGGGTCCGCCCCCTCGATTCCACACCTCCACGCTGTCCTTAAAATATGGGCCCTACCTCCTCCTCCGCGGGACCAGCCCAGGACTCATTCTGAAGATCTATCTATACCTAGAAGGTCACTTCTCAGGTTCCTTCTAAGAGTAGATTTTATAAATCCAAGAAATAAAATTCTAGAACATTCAAAATTGTTCCAAGAGAGTGGGTGTCAGCTGGATACCCCCACAGTGCTTCCATTTTACGCCTCCTCTCTAGTCCCCCCCCCCCATTTTGGGGAAGAATAAGAAAAAAAAATAGCCTTTAAGAGGAATTGTTTCAAACACTACTGCATTAATAAAAAATAAAGTGTAATTTTTTTTGGAGGAGGTCATTCTGTGTTTTTAGTACAAAACGTAATAGTTTCTCTCCATTCTGAGCGTTCAATGGGTTTGTAACAAGTTATTCAGTCCCATGAGTTTAGAGCATTCTTCCCTCATCTCTGACTGCTCTGGTCAATTCTGGAAACCTCTGAAAAAAGTTGGTCAACTGAACCATTTCTAACATTGTAAAGTATTAATACTTTGGTGTAGCGCCTCTAAGGAGTTCAGTGACGTTGTTCTTCTCGTCCAGAGAGCCCTGTTACACAACAATCAGGCAAATACAGGGCTTGGATGTTTTTCTGGTAGCAGTGGTGGCTAATAAAACTTGTTAGCATTGGCTAAGTGCTTTCCGCGGGCCAGGCACTGCTCGAAATGCCTCGCCCCATAGGTGTTCATTCAATTCTTACAACAACCTCTATGCAAGGTCAATACCATACAACCCCGTTTTAGAGATGAGGAAACTGAGGGGCAAGTGGATGAATGAACTTGCCCAGAGCCCCAGAGTTGTTAGGTTGTAGAGGTCGATCTGGACTCAGGCAGTCTGTACCCTAGAGTCAATATCTGGTGGACAGATTAGCGCAGACTTCAGTGCTGAAGCACCGTTGCTCTTAAAGAGGTGTAGCAGTCACCTTTTGCTCTAGTACGGCTGCATAACAAACAGCTGCAAAGCCAGTGATAAGCTGATCTCCCATGTGTGGTTCAGGTTGAAATTATTCTGAACTTATACTTCAAGGATTATTTTAGCTGCCTGCCGGGTGTCTCGGTATAAATTTAGGAAGCCTCAAGGCACTGCCCTGAGGAAAATACAAACAAAAACACCATTTTAGATTTATTCTTCTCGCATCCCATCCCATTGACTTTTTGGAGTCACTGACTTCCCTCCAAAAAGACTTCTGAATCCCATGCCTGGCATCCCATGTGTAACTTTTCACTTTCCCCTTCTTCCAAGCCAGTCACAGAGTTGACGAGCCCGATCCTGGTTGCTATTTCTTTAGTGCTTTTGAGTGACTGGCTGTTGGCTGACATCCCCGTTTGGTCAATTACAGATGCTCTAACGCAGGGGTCCCCAAACTTTTTACACAGGGGGCCAGTTCACTGTCCCTCAGACCATTGGAGGGCCAGACTATAAAAAAAACTATGAACAAATCCCTATGCACACTGCACATATCTTATTTTAAATTAAAAAATAAAAGCGGGAACAAATACAATATTTAAAATAAAGAACAAGTAAATTTAAATCAACAAACTGACCAGTATTTCAATGGGACCTATGCTCCTCTCACTGACCAACAATGAAAGAGGTGCCCCTTCCAGAAGTGCGGCGGGGGCCGGATAAATGGCCTCAGGGGGCCACATGTGGCCCGCGGGCCGTAGTTTGGGGACCCCTGCTCTAACGTACCAAGATCACCTCTCTGCTTCTGGGAAAACGAATGAATAAATAACCCATTGAAGCCGTGCAGGCACGAGGTCACTCCTCTCACTTCCCTCTGTCTAACCAGCCACCAGCTACACCTCTGTGCTTGAGTACCAAGAGCCCACATTCAGTTGTTTTCTGTCCAGGGCCAATGTGAGGCCAGAACTGGTATCGTCATCTTCCCGTGTGTGTGTGTGCCTTCCGGAGCCTCAGAAACAGGTTTTGCTATTGAGCTGAAGACTGTTTTCTCTTCCTAAGGAAGTTGAACGGCCGCTGTCAAAGAAGAGAGGCCCTCTCTTGATCTTATTCTGAGCAACCGCCCATGGGAGATCTTAACAGGAAGAAGAAAGGACTCGGAGAAAAGTGACACAAACCCTTTCAAATGGCCCTGCCGCCACGCCCTGAGGCCCTCTGTGGGACTGGAGGTACAAACGGGGACAATGAAACGGGAAGCTCTGCTCGCCGGAGGATGCCATCAAGATGAAAACCCCTCGCTCCCTGCGTCCTCCCCGAAGCCTTAGTTCTAGGGAAGCTAAAGACGAAGTTAATTCAGTGTTCAAATCATGTAATGTCACAGCTCGGGCTCCTCTTGGATCAAGGTAACCATAATCTAGAGTGACATTTGCTTGGGGATATCGGTGTGTGTTATAATATGTACAACCAGGGTCCATTGTATACTCTGTGTATAATACATATACACATCTTTTTTTTCCTCCCTAGTACAGGGAGCATGATTTTATTTTAAATCATCATGTGGTTTATTTATTTATAAGATGTGGAACAGCTGGGTCGGAAATGGAACCTCCCCCGATTGCAGTAATGTGACCACCGTTGAATGTCTGACATGATGCCCCACGATGCCTCCCAGTTTAAACGGAGGACAGAAACACAGCTCTCAGTCTGACGAAGGAGAGAAAGAATAACAGGCTACTTAGAATTTGTCTCAATGGCTTCCACCCACGGACCGGGAGACCAGTGAACCCTTTGGAAGCAATGTGGATGTGGCAGCTTCCACTTATCATATACTTTGTGCCACCATGACAGGAAATCCGGAATGGAAATGAACAAACACATGGATGAGTGGTGCAAGAGGCCGTTGGGGGCAATGGCGTCTGAGGGGAGAGGCACTTATGTGTCCCGTGCTCCCGGGCTGTTCCAACCTTGTGTGTGGCTCGCAGAGATGGGCCGCCCGGCGCAAGCTCACCTTAGACACGAGGCTGGCCCGGTACGCGGCCAGGGCCTTCAGGTACTCCTTCTTGGCAGCCTCCGTTTTCCTTTTATACACCTGTGAAAACAGCACCATCAGCGCCGCCCATTCTGAACCATAGAACACCGCGCGGCGATTTAGGTCACAATGTAACTCACATAAAAAAAGTTGGTCTTTGTGGCTTTGATCAATGTAAACAGACACACAGACACATAGACACAGACACACACACACACACACACACAAAACAAAACCCAGCCAACCGCCCTGGAAGCACACAATTGGAATGGTTACTGTGGCAAATGAGAGAAAGATTTCAGGTTGTAGCATAGCTTCTTCCAGAATTTGAAGGCCTCGTGCATGCGAAGAAGGTAGCAAGAGGGATACAACTCGCAGCCAGTGGTTGAAATGATAGAAAGTACCCAACTTCTCCATCAACGTCTTCTTTCCCTCCCACACATTTCTACCCGGCAGCAAATCAGGGAACGAAAACACCAATAACAGGTAGAGTGGGTGAAGACAGAAAAGAGGGAGGTCTTTGGTCCTTGGGTATTTTTTTCTTTTTTTTTTTTTTCAGAGAAAATAGTATAGTAAAAGATGGGAGATTTCCAACCGTGAGAGCCATGAGTTACATAAACACTCCCCAGTCCACTACACACGATTTGGGCTTCTAAAAACGATCTGACGGCCAGTGTTAGATCAGGCCGAGGCACGGCTGCTGCTGTCCTCCAGAGTTTCAGGCAGGGGCAGCAGTCAGCTGGACCCTTAGGATTACACGTTTGGGAATGAAACTCAGCTACACACAGCAACTCGGATCCCTGCAAACACACGGGCGTATCCTGCACTCGCACCATCCCAACAAAACCAGCTGGTAAACACGATTTTGTGGTTTGTAAAGAAAACAAGAAGAAGAAGAAAAAACAACACCAAGGGTTTCCAGGCTCCAATCCCGAAATAATGATTCTATGTTCTGACTATTAGGGTTCGGTTGTGCGGAGGCTCTAGGTGAGCTTCTGCTAATGGTCACTCAAGATTCACGCACGGAGCAAGGCGGGGGACTGGCCCCGGGGAAGCCATTCTTTTCCGCCCCGCGGGAAGGAGCCCCATGGGCAAGGAGCAGGGAACAGGCCCTAAGGAAGTGTCCCCCACCAACATGGCTAATCTCTCAATACCTCTCACACCACCGAGCTTCCAATGAACCTGGAATGAAATTTCAAATGCCTGGGGAAAATAATGAGACGTGCGAAGGCGGCCTCCAGGTTTGGGAACCCAACAGGATAGGGCACAGAGTTCAGGAAGATGACCGAAGAGAAGGCAGGCGGGTGGGTCCCTGCACTCCGTAGGGCCCTTTATGAACAAGGGGGGGGGGGGGATATGCCACATTATTCAAAACGAAGAGATTATCACCAAAGTTCATGCTTGCGGGGTGCAGCCTGGATCTCCCCCAGTGCTCCCCTGAATGGGTTCAGAACACGCACCCTTCTGGGCACTCAGAGCTCCGTAAAACTGGAGCGTGGTTTGGGCTCGTATATTTGTGGGTTTATGATGATGATGATGATGATGATGATGGTGATGATGATTCCACAGCTTAGAAAGGGGCCAGATGTTGTGGGAAGGATCACGTTCGGTGAAGGTGTTTGCTCAGCAAGGACAGAAGGGAGGGGCCCCTTTTGAGTATGGCGGCCCCCACAGAGCTTCCCCTCACCTGCTTCTGCTCCTCGCCAAGGCTGTCCCACATCGACGCGACGATTTTGGAGACTTCCCCAAAGGTGGCGTTGGGGTTTTGACCTTTAATTGCGGCCTGTGTGTCCCTGAAAAACAGGGCGTAGGCCGACACTGGCTTCTGGGGCTCGTTGGGGTCTTTCTTTTTCTTTTTCTTCGGAGTCTTGGGCTTCTTGCCGGAATCCGGAGCGGCTCTCTTCTCTCCAATGGCCTGCAAAGCATGAGGACAAGTCACCGCCGGGCAGGGGTGTGCAGAGAAGGCCACCAGACCTACTCCAGCCCGGCCCGCCCCTGGGGGGGGCGGTCATCCACAGAGGGATCACCACCCCACATGCGGGAGGGGTGGGTTTGCTTCCAGTTCCCTGGACAGACAAGATCTCACTGATTAATGAGATCCAGCAGTATCTTCAGATTTCCGACATATGCTCTAAATAGCAATGATGAGTTGTGAAAAACAGAGCACCCCGCACCACAGAGACGCGAGGCTGCCCGTGTATACATAAGCAAAACATTTTCAGAGCCGTCAGAAAGTAAACCTAAATAACATTCAGGATGTTGATCACAATCAGATTTTTTTCAGTGAGGTCCTTTGCCCTAGCCACACGCCATAGGTACAATGATAACAGGGTCTGAATTGATTTCTCGAGGTGTGTTTTTATTATTTTACCCAGAATGGTACTTGGCTAAGGGGTCTCCAAAAAAACTCAAATGGAAATTCGCCACAATCCCTAACCTTGCACACTAAAGGTAAGATCATCGTTGCTTTCTAAAACAGTAACTTTCTAAAGAACAGGACAATAAGAAATGTAAAAATGCCCAAACTCCTTTAACTGGAGATAAAAGTTTCGGAAATGGGTACTCTTCGCGGAATTAAAAACCTGCCACAGAGCAATCGTTGATCTTAAGTAAGCTCACCAAGGCTTAAAACAGAAGACCAAGGAGATTGTTCTTATATGCGGGAACTAGGCCTGCCCAGAATAATCCTGCCACACAGACGTTCACACACATGCGCACTCGGGGCTTGAAATGACAGGGGTACAGCCCTCTGACCACAGAAACCACTGATTCGCCTGCTACCCCCACCCCATTTCAAAGAGCATTTACTTATCAGAGAAGTGGGCACAAATGATTTATCAACCTTGTTCCATCCCTGTCGATTTTAATACGACTCTCCTGAAGGTAATTTTGCAGATAACTTCATCAAGAACGCTGACTCACTTGACAGAACCTGTCTGAAAAGCCAACCTTGGGTAGAATCAAGAGAGAGACCGAGTCAAGCTACAAACAGATTGGCTTTGAATGACCTTATGTCTTAAATTCTAATTCAGATTTTTCAAGAGAATCACTTTTTTTTTTTCTGAATGAGGGTCACCTGGAACTCAAGCCAATCACTGAAATTCTTGGGGAGGAAAGAGGTAAGTGGTACGTCTTGGAGAGCACGGAGCCCTCAAGATGTTGGGACCTCGCTAGTCTACCTCTAGGTAAACTTCCTGTTCGTGCTATCTGAGTGGTAACAACATCCACACCTTATACAAGTACTTTCCGTAGGTCAGATGGTGTTAAGTCATATTTCACCTCTCCTTCCAAATGTCATCTTTGGTAACTCACATAATTTAGTTCAATAAAGTTTCATAAAACCTCATAATCCTTTTTTCCCTAAATTCTCAGCAGAGTAAGTGAGACTTGTTTAACTCTAGCTAATGAATCTAAATTTTCAAAAAAGACAGATGACTTTTAGACAGAGCTTCAACTGAAGCCAAATTGGGTGGCTAGCTCAGTGGTAGAGCATCCACCCAGCGTGTTGATGTCCCAGGTTTGATTCCTAGTCAGAGCATACAGGAAAAGCAACCATCTGTTTCTCAACCCCTTCCCTCCCCTTTCTCTCTCTCTTTTCCTCCTGCAGTCACAGCTAAATTGGTTCAAGTGCATGGGCCCCGGGCACTGAGGATGGTTCCATGGAGCCTCTACCTCAGGTGCTAAAAATAGCTTGGTTGCTAACATGGCCCCAGATGGGCAAAGCATCAGCCCCAGACAGGAGTTGCCAGGTAGATCCTGGTTGGGGCATATGTAGGAGTCTCTCTATCTCCCCTCCTCTTGCTTGGAAAAATAGAAAAAAAGTACACACACACACACACAGATTTTTTTTTTTCTAATTCAGTCAAGGATCTATATTCTCTTCCTGGAAAAGAATGTAGCACTGCTTGTGCCAACAATAATACTCTGCCAATGACAAGATGAAAGTAATTTCCAGGGCAGCTTTTTCCAAATAAGAGGAGTTCAATTTCATTCTCTGTAAAACGACGTTCAAATGTTGATGACTTTGGGCATCTTTCTTGGATTGCCTTGACTTGCCCTTCTGTCATTACCTTTTAAAGAACAGACCAGAAAGGAAGAGTCTCACAGTTTTAAATAAAAGCTTGGAATTAATTCTCCTTGAAGAAACTTTTTTGAGGTTGACTCAACAGGGTTGGGAGAGGTGAAGAAACAGCTTTACCCCAAAGAGACATAATCAGCGATCAAGTTAATCCTCCTTTCTCAGCTAAGTTGCTTAAAAGATAAACTGGATTCCACGTCTTTACATAAAACCTAGACCCTTGCTTAAAATGGAGTCAGCTTAGGCATGGCGGAGGAATTTCTCTGGAAACAAGACAACGTCTGACTGGCGCATGAGGGAAATGAAGGTTGTCCAATGGGACGGTGTAATGACCGTCTATACCTTGGCTGTGCCTGGACACCCCTGAGTTTCTTGAGTGACTAGTTCTGACATCACCTCACTTGCAGTTGCTCATGTGAGCACAGACTGCGAGTGAACGTGCCTGTCCTATGTCCAAGCAGGTGCTCAGAGGACGCCATTGACCAGACCCATCCTTCCAGAAACCCCTACAACATGACTCTACTCACCCTCCTCTTCATCCTCTCTGTCTTCTCTCTCTTCCCTCCCTCCTTTTGCTACTTAAAAATAAATGCTGCTCTAGATTCTGGCTTTGACTGGCCCCTTGGACTTTCTGAGAAATTCTGACTATTTCTGCGTCTTCATGGTTCTGTGCCCATAGTCCCAAGTCTATAGTTCCACCTCCAATGACTGAGTTCTAGACTCAAACAGGAGCGTCTCCAATTCAACCCATCACATGCCCAAGTCTTACCTTCCCCAGGGGGAAAAAAACTAGCTTGCCTCGCTTTCTGGGGTGACCCTTCCATTTACTGATATTCATGTTGGCTCTCAAACTAAAACCTCATTGATCTTCTACTTCCTTCCAATTCTAGTGGACCACCAGCCCTTGATGATTCTCCCTTTTCAGTGCTCACTAATCTGGCAACTCCCGCCTGTTCCTACCTTTCCGAAAATGGGACACTTCATAAAAACCGTCTTCTGATTGGTTCTGTGTTCTCAGGTCCCTCCCTCTGTAGTGCATTCTGTATATAGCCCGAGTTGTCGTTCTAGAGCATAGATTTGTTTTTGCCGTCCCACTACGCAAATAATTAATCAGCTCTCAACTACCAACAGGAGGAGGGCCACCACGTTTCAGCCATTTCCGTCTCCAGCTCCTCTCTCTCCTCCCCCTATCAAACTGTTCGTGATGCCCGTAAACTCAATGGTATTTCCATTACTCCGTCCACCAGAATGCTGGCCTCGCTCTTCTGCCTCACAAACTTTTATGTGTCCTCTCAGACCTGATTCCAATAAAGTCTTCCTCCGATCGCTCTCCCAAGCGGGAAGGATTGCGGCGTCAGGACACCAGCTACGTCAATTATACCGCTAACCGCTAATCACAACGGCAGTCTACTTTCAGCGTGGCCCATCATCCCCCGTGGGGGTGTCCCATGGGACATAACTCTCTTATAACTCTTCGCATCACCAGAACAAAGCAACAGTATGCCAAGCACACAGTAGGGGTACAACGCACAAGGAAGGAGCTATTGTGGACCTAGACTCGGAAACTTGAATGAAACAGAACACTTTTCTAGGCATTCAGAAAACTCACGCCTGCAACTCAGTTTTTATTTCAAACTAAGGGTATTTAAATAATACATGTTTCTCAGGACAAAAGCAAAGATGTAAGACAACTGGAACTTAATAAATGATAAACACCACTGAGGTACGAGGCCGCCGTTCCGCCAACTAAACCGGAAGACACGCACCCGCGTGGACGACAGAGCTGGAGTATGTTTAGAATCCAAGCTTACTGCAAGCCTTCCCGTGAGCAGATGCAGAAAATTAAATCTACCAGCGTCACCTGGAGCCCGAAGACATGCGGGATGACCGCGAATTCTCTGGGTGGTTCTGCGCCCATCAGTGCACTTACCCGGCTGGATTCGTCACCATCCTCCTCGTTGATGGAGCTGGAAGGGGAGGGTGTCGCCGATTTGCTCGCTGGAGGCGAAGGGGACGTGTGGGGCACACTGGCCCCTCCCAGATTCAAGCCCAGCTGGGCACTGAGCTGAGACTGGTTGATGGTGGTGAGCTGGGCGGGAGGCAGGATCCCAGAGCGAGTGGCGTCGGTCATGTGGACGATGGACCTCATGATCAAGGATGGATCCTGGCGGTACTGGGACACTTGTGTGTGGCTCTGGTCCTAAAAAGGCAACAGAGGAAAGTCTTTCAGTTTTCCCAAATGTCAGCGGACTTACGGGGAGTAGAGGCTGGGCCAACACGGGTGAAGGCGGCCAAGAGGTGCCAACTTCCAGTTACACATTAAGTCAGGCCTTGGGATGTAATGGACAACATGGTGACTCCAGGTAATGGGTAATGATACTGCACTGCGTATTTGAAGGTGGCTCAGAGAGTAGATCTTAAACATCCCCATCACAGGAAAGAAATTTTTTTGTAACTATATATGGTGATGGTTGCTAACTAGACTCATCGTGGTGATCATTTCATAACATATACAAATACTGAATCATTCTGTTGTACACCGGGAACTATTAATATAGTGATCCATGTCAAATATACCTCAGTAGAAAATATCAATGAATGTACAATTATTCTGCAGTTCCTTAGACAGATGTTACCTGTTGCAATTTTCATAGCTCTGAGCTACCCCAGGATGATAGTCTCTATGAATTTATTAACTCTAAGGACTCACACCAAAAAGTGGAAAGGTTAAAAGCCAAAGCCCAAATTACCCAAACTCGTCTATTTCACTGTATGTAGAAGGGTCACTGAATGACTTAAAAAAAAAAAAAAAAGCAACTTAAAAAAGACTCTTATCAAAGGAAAGATACACTTCCAACTCCTGCTTCTCTATGAGGATACTGGTGACAAGGACAAGGACAGGGAGAGGCGGAGCTCTGCCCCTCCAGGCTCACCGGCTGGCCTGCCATCCTTCTCACACACAGAGTTCTGAAGGTCCCGTTGCTTTCGACCCAGCTCTGCGAAGAGCACGCGCTCTCCGCCTCGTCCTCCCGGGAATGCCTCTACACACACAGGGCAGGGGCTGACAAGCGCACAGCAAACATCCGTGTGCTTCAGGGCCCCTGTCCTCCAAACCCTCTGTGGTCAACCAGAGGGTCACTCCCACGCTGAATTACACTGTCCATGGCATCTGCAAGTCATTCAACATCTTCAGGGTTGGATATTCCCCCCCCCCCTTATTTTTTCATCTTAAACCTATGTTGTTTCCTTTGGATCCACCCACCCACCGTGGTTTAATATGCAAATGGGTTTTTAATGTACAAATGTATAAAGAGGGGGTGCAGTCACTCCGACATCAGCCTTCTGTTTTGGGCGGTCACATGAGAGGCTGCAGAGCTGCTGCTGCTTCTTCTTCTTCTTCTTCTTAATTCCAAAGAATCAAAAAATGAAGCCAGGCTTTACAAATGACTTACTTTAAGACTTGTCATTTAATGTGAGTCTGTGATTTTACTGAAACCAAATTCTCTGGACTCACAGTGACCCAGAATCTAATTTTATACACAAGCCTGTGTATTCTTAGCTGTTCCTCCTTTGAGTCTTTCTGATAAGGCTGATTTTTGCTCTTTAAAAGAAACAGATGAATTGTAAATAAATAAATGGGAACACTGGATTTTTGTCGTATTAAGCATATAAATGCCACTAAGTAAGAAGCCATAGCTATCCATAGGAAACTAGAAATTATGATCTACCATACCACAAAATATTATGAAGTTTTTAAAAAATAATTAACTAGATTGATATGCCTTGACCCGGAACAGGGACTCCCAAACTTGACTCTAACATATTAGAGCAGGTAAGGCTCTGTTGTGGGGACGGTCCGTTGCATAGTTGGATGTTGAGAGCAACTGTGGCCTCTAACCTTTCTGGTGTCACTAGCACCCTTCCTCCCTCTCCCTATCAGTCATGACCATCAAAAATATCTCCAGATAGTGCCACCCCCCCCCCTAAACACACAGGGTGCATCAAAATTGCTTAGTTGAGAACCATTCATCCAGAGTGATATCTCAGAGATAGTACATGAAAAAGCAAGTTGTAAAATAATTATTGAGTACAGTCCCTTTTTGTTAAGAAAGGGGGAAAAAAAAAAGTATAGATCCAAACTCTTTTTTATTTTTTTATTTTTTTTATTTTTTTATTTATTCACTTTCTTTTAGAGAGGAGAGGGAGAGATAGACAGAGAGAGAGAGGAGAGAGAGAGAGAGAGAAAGAGAAGGGGGGGAGGAGCTGGAAGCATCAACTCCCATATGTGCCTTGACCAGGCAAGCCCAGGGTTTCGAACCGGCGACCTCAGCATTTCCAGGTCGATGCTTTATCCACTGCGCCACCACAGGTCAGGCCAGATCCAAACTCTTAACAATGGTCAGATTATAAGGAGTAGGACAGGAGAAGTAAGGAGGGGAATATCTTAACTTTTCCCATTTACAAAAACACAAAACGAAATAAACAAACTGAAACACTTAAGTTCAGAAAATCTAAAAGGAAGATCTACAAGTAGTTAGAGCAGTCTGTCACTAATGGCTGGAATTGAATAGTAAAAAGATACGTGTTCCCTTGTCTTCATAACTTCTGAGTTGTTAAGCATCCTGTGGCATCCTGGAGAAACAAACACGTCACCCGTATCAGAACAATCCTACTTTTCCTTGTCTCACTGGCAATATTCTCTTCCGCTGTTCTTAAAATACATTCCATTGGCCCGCACCCCCTCTGCGGCCTCGCAACACAAGTTATGTTTGCCCTCACTTTTTATTAGCATTCCACCACACATTTAGCTGTTCTCTTTAAAACTGTGAGCGGTCTGCCCCTCTTCCACATCGTCCCACCTGTGCCTGCTCATGCCACCTCTACCCCAGCCCTCACGACTGGGAACGGAGCTATCTAAGCCTGCATTTTACTCTCAGGTTCACTTTTACGATGCTTTCCGAAAGTCCCTTCAGATTTCTTTAGACCGAAATGGTTTAAAATATCTACAAACAAATTCTGGAGTATACTTATATTAAGTATTTTAATAGACTGTTCCATAATAAATTAGTCTGGCCATCAATGACGAAAATACGATTTACACGGCTTTCTCATTGACGGAGAAGTTCTTTTGCTCTCTTGACCCGAATGCCCATGAAAACCAGCAGGTACAGATCCTTGATTGACATGTCCCGCATCCAGAGCACCTCAGATGGATCTCGCAGTCCAACAGGAGGTCAGGAAGGAAGCCTTCTGGGCTTCCCCAGCACTTCCTGAAATTCACCTGCCATTTACACCCTTAGTGTGGACCTGGCTGCTTGCAGAGCTGCTGTGGACAAACAGTCAGGGTTCACTGTACTAGGAAAGGAGCGTTTACTGGACGGTACCCTGTGCCAGGGCTCGCGCTGAGCCTAACAAGCATTTTCCAAGCCAGTCCTCTAAGAAGCCTCCCGAATCCGATGTGATTAGACCCACTGGTAGATCAGAGTTATTCTCCGGGCCACGGAGCGGGCGAGGGATGCTGGGTGGGAAACTGTGCTCCCAGGAGTCGTGCTGCCTCACCGGGGACGGCGAAGAGAGGGAGGACTGGGAGGAACGGGTCTGTGGGCGCTCCGTGGCCACAATCTCCCTGTAAGGCTCTAACTCCATTTTCATTTGTTTTATAAATTGAGGTTCCTTATAACATTTCACTAAAAAAAAAAAAAAAAAGAAAAGAAAAAAGTAGGGTTCTTCTACAGTGGAAACAGAGCAAAAGTCAGCCCTGTAAAATACTGGTGGTGGTGGTGGGGGGGGACACCTTGCCAAAAGTTAGAGCCTTCCAGAGTTTTCAAATAAAAAAACCAACCAACCAACCAACCAACGCCGGCTCTGCCTTCCTTACTGCCCAGAGGTCAGTACACCGAGGGCCTCTACAATATTTTCAAGTAACCTCTGAACTGCATAATCGACACCTCAAAATTGGCAAGGGTTGCATGGTCCACAGTTGTCTCATAAAGCATCCTATGTGTGAAGATTACAGTACAAGAAGGTTTCATGGTGACAGTGTCTCTCTCTTCAGAGATTCAAGTTCCGTTCAGGCCCCTCATTACGAACAACAGCCTTGGAGAAGCTGGCAATCCTTACCAGCGTCCATCATTTTCCATTTGAGAAAAAAAAAAAAAAAAAGGAACCTTTAAGAGATGTTTCCTTTGATACTTTGGGCTTTCCATGTAAAAGGAGAAAGATGTCAGCTCAGTTTAAAGACATTCATTGAGCACCTACTATGCGCCAGGCCACAGACCCCAACTTATCAATGCTCCTATCTTTCCACATTACCTTGTCCTTCTGTTAAACATCACTCTGATTAAACATTAATTCAGAACAAACGATTACATTTACTATGACAACACACAGGCAAGAGTAATTCATACGTATTCCTTCAAGATAGCTCACAGTTTTTTCTGCTGGTAATGACACAATAAGGAACTATAGAACCACAGATACACACTTCTTATTCATTCACAGGATAGACCCTAAAAAATGGAATGCCTTTTGGCACATCATTGCCTCTCGGTTATCAAAATTAAATGTTGAAAAAATTGCCAATGATCGCTGAAAGGCAGAGCAACTAGTGAATTATAAGAGGTTGCCATGCCTGACCAGGCAGTGGCGCAGTGGATAGAGCGTCGGACTGGGGAGTGAAGGACCCAGGTTCAAGACCCCAAGGTTGCCAGCTTGAGCCCAAGGTCATTGGCTTGAGCAAGGGGTCACTTGGTCTGCTGCAGCCCACCGGTCAAGGTACATATGAGAAAGCCATCAGTGAATAACTAAGGTGCCGCTACAAAGAACTGATGCTTCTCATCTCTCTCCCTTCCTGTCTGTGTGTCCCTATCTATCCCTCTCTCTCTGATTCTCTCCGTCTCTGTCAAAAAAAAAAAAAAAGAAGCTGCCACTATCCTAGCCAAAAATCAGGGTCGGATGCTGGTAGCCCTTTCAACTCCTTTCACAATCACGTTTTATATCAGGGTTCACGTGCATCACTGTTCTCAATTGTCCGTTCACTTGAAGAACCTCCTTCTCTCTTCTCAGGCCCCCCACCCCTCGTCCTCTAACTCAGTGGTCCCCAACCCCCGGGCCACGGACCGGTACCGGTCCGCAGAGAAAGAATAAATAACTTGCATTAGTCTCGTTTTATTTATATTTAAGTCTGAACAATGTTTTATTTTTTTTAAATGACCAGATTCCCTCTGTTACATCCGTCTAAGACTCACTCTTGACGCTTGTCTCGGTCACGTGATACATTTATCCGTCCCACCCTAAAGGCCGGTCTGTGAAAATATTTTCTGACATTAAACCGGTCCGTGGCCCAGAAAAGGTTGGGGACCACTGCTCTAACTGATGGTATTAGATAAGTTTCTCAACCTCTACAGTATTGACGTTTTGGTCTGGATAGGTTGTGACAACCACAAGGTGTACAGACATTGGCAAATGTCTTCCAGGGGGGCGGGGGGCAAATTCCCACTGGCTTGTATTTGACTTGACTAGACAAATACAATGGAAATCATCTGGGGCGGGGGAAGGAGGCGCCTAAAGTCTATGTCTCGTCTGCATAAATGGGAAACGTGGCTAAGCAAGATTCAAATCGTGATCAATACTCTGAAGAAAATAAATAGGTTATTCTGGGCCCTGGCCGGTTGGCTCAATGGTAGAGCATCAGCCTGGCGTGCAGAAGTCCCGGGTTCGATTCCCGGCCAGGGCACACAGGAGAAGCGCCCATCTGCTTCTCCACCCCTCCCCCTCTCCTTCCTCTCTCTCTCTCTCTCTTCCCCTCCTGCAGCCGAGGCTCCATTGGAGCAAAGATGGCCCGGGCGCTGGGGATGGCTCCTTGGCCTCTGCCCCAGGCGCTAGAGTGGCTCTGGTCGCAACAGAGCGACGCCCCGGAGGGGCAGAGCATCACCCCCTGGTGGGCAGAGCGTCGCCCCCTGGTGGGCGTGCCGGGTGGATCCCGGTCGGGCGCATGCGGGAGTCTGTCTGATTGTCTCTCCCCGTTTCTGGCTTCAGAAAAATTCAGAAAAAAAAAAAAGGGTTATTCCAAAAACACATATATTTGTGGGAGGGTAACTACACTTACTGGGTCAGGAGCAAAGGCCTCTGAGACGAGCGCTGAGCCGCTGTCTAAAGGGGGAGGAGCCGCCACGAGAGGAGGAGGGCGTGTTCCAGGCAGAGGGAACAGCAGGTGCAAAGTCTGAGGGGGCACAGAGCTTGGCGCGCTTGAGAAACGGAAGGAGGCCAGGGCCGAGGGGAGCAGGGCAGGCAATGTGAAGGGTGAAGTGCAATGGGATGGGAGGGGTGGGCACGGGCCCGATCACGCCCCGTAGGGAAATGGGGGGGAGGGTGCCTCCCTGAGGAGGTGACCCAATGAGCTGAGGTGTGAAAGGAGAGTAGATGCCAACAAAACCAGGAAAGAGGGAAGAGCATCCCAGGCAGAGCAAAGAACACGCACGAAGGCCTCGGGTGTGAGGAAGTGCATCCGGGTAGGTAAAGGGGAGGCCAGTGTCACCGGGACCCCGGAAAGCGAGCTGGAGTACAAAGCTGGGGAGGCAAGGAGTCGCCACAGGGGAGCAGGTCCTGCCGCCCGGCCCAGGAAGCGGCGGTTTATCCAGAGTGGAAGGAGGTCACTGAAACCTGAAAGGCCTGGCTGGTATCTACCTAGCGGGGTTCTTCGTTCCAATAAACACTGACTGATCGGAACTCCCGGGCCACCCTTCTCAGCCAGTGGGAGACAATTTGATTTCTACATAAATAATACAAATGCCAGTGTAAACCTAAACGCATAGCCTCACATCTCAACCTCTGTTTTGAGGGGTAACCAAGGACCGACGTTGGCAGTCCCGGGAGGTCGTCAGACGGGCAAGGCCGTGGACGTCTAGGAAGAAGCGCACGGCCTCCTGTAAGTACAGTTCCACGCGGCCCTCCTTGCCGGTGGGTGCCTGGGTGGAGAGTGTGCCGCCGAGGCTGGCTTCTCTCTCCACCTGAGAGAGGAGCCTCTCTGTCTGCTCCCTGTTGTTGCTAAACAGGAAGCCAAAGAACGGATACTTCTGGGAGTGGGCCTTCACTTTCTTCAACTGCCCCACACCAGGTCTGTTATTGAGTATCAGTCATATGAGTGGACTGTTAAAATATCTGAATCATGTTACAATAAAAAAGGAAACTTGAGGTCACTAGAATAAATTTTAAAAATGAGGTCACCAGTGATCAATGGAAGGTCAAATAAATATCACGGAAATAATAATAATAATAATAATAATAATAATAATAATATAGTTAGAGGCCATGTAAACACAGGGACCTCCCTGCCTGTGTTCCAGGCTCTGGGCTGAAGTTTTGCTGCTTTTTCTTTTGAAACAGGACAAAAGAGGTGTGGAGGTCTTACCAGCCCCAAACCAAGACTTCCTCCTTGACTTTTAACCAAGAAGGAAAGAGAACAGAGAGATTGTGTGGGTCACTATGCTACAGGACCGCCTCCACAGGGCACATGAGATCCAGTTAAACTGGGTGGATACAGTTTACTCTTATTTCCTAAACCAAGCAAATTCAGCCCCCGGATAGAATCAAGTCTTTCTCACCCACCCATTCTTTCAGGCCGCACCTCCGTGCAGTCCTCCCAGAGGGTGAGCAAGCCCCGCCTCCCCGGCACTTATCTTAGTTCCTAATCACCCATCCTGCTGTAGGGTGGTGGTGTTTCTTCTGCAAATGCAACATAGAAGCTTTCAAATTAATTTCTAAAATGTTTAAAGATCACCTATTATTATTGTATCTTCTCTATTTTTACTCATTATAATGTTGTTCACTTCCATCTGGGTGGATTTTGTCATTAAAAAAAAATGTTTGAAAAATCTAACATACAAATGTGTCTAACGCACGTCCCCCTGACTTTTGCAAATAATGATCCAATGTGAGTTTTTCATAACAGAAGATAATATCTAATTAAGAAGCAAATAACCCAAACATATTAGAGAGTATGACTAACTACATTTTTACTGTGCTAGCTTTTTTTTAAATCAATAGTTTTGAGAAATGAAGTAATTAGGCAATTATCAGTAAAAGAAAAATAACTGCGTTATATTAATAAATACCAGAGAACTACAAATGTGGAATTCAAGCCAGTAATTTTAAGCTCAGTTATTGAGTTCTGTCCAATAGCAATGTTAACAACAATCAGTAGGTGTGCAAAAGTACTGTATTCCTAACCCCAATAACCTTGAAACAAAGCCACACTCATGCCAGTGATAATTACAGACCCACAGAACACCAAGTGTAACTTCATCAAAATATATGCACCGAAATAGATCATTTTTCCTTAATAACTACTCTCAGGGTTATAATCAAACATAACTACACACGGACGTTTTGCTCAAAACAATCTTCCCAAAAGTTAATTAATAGCTTCTGACCAAAATAAAATTTCCGAGAGTTTATCGTAAAACACTTAATGATATTTTACTCTGTAATACCCTGCACCTCCTTTGTTTTTAACCAAGAAGTCAGGGCTCCATGCTGATTCTATTTGGTCCCAAATTAAAATGGCAAAGAGGCCTTCCCTTTTCACAGCTGTTCACACTTGAAACCCCCGCCCCTCTCTGGTTGTATTTGGCGGTCAAGGTATGCTCGCGGTAACAAATAAAACACCCTCGCGTCGCCCTTTCAGTCCTGCGTAGGGTCCACAGATGAACTCTTGACTGTGAGCCCCGTGTACTCCAGCCCCGGGTACCAGGCCCGAGGCTGACAGAGGCGAACCAGGCAGGCGCGGCGGAGGGCAGGCAGCGCTGCGGCCAACAGGAAACGGGCAAAGGGACGGGAGCCACTCTCATCCAGCCAAGGAAGGTCTGGCTAAAGAGCATTGATGCTAAGGGAAAGAAGGAGGTCAGAAAAAAGGCTAAGAACCGTATGGTTTCACTCCCAGGCGGGATAGAGAACAGAAACTCATAGACACGGACAACAAGACGGTGGTTCCCAGAGGGAAAGTGGGGGGAGGGGGTGGGAAAGGGGACCAAGGAGAGGGTGATGGAAGAAGAGTTGAGTCTGGGTGGTGGGCACACAATGCAATAGACGGTTCACGTTATCGCAGAAATCTACATTCGAAGTCTATATGAACCACTGTCATAGGATCCTGTGAACCAATGGCACTCCAATAAATTCAACAGAAAATCAAAATGACAAAGACATGTTTGAGCCACCATCCCTGCTGCATCCGGGAATCTGAATGAGGGACTTGGTGTCCTTAACTGTCCCTGAACCACTAGGAAACACTGGTGATACTAGGGTACAGTAAATACTTATAAATCGTATATGCTAAAAACAAGATCCGGGAACATAAGTCACAGCACAGCTTTCTACTCACACTTTTCCTTGGGTGTTATACATCAAGCAACTAACCACGTGTCACGCATCAAAACAGCTCATTGGGTTTCGTAGAAGTTGGGAGCACACTCCTCCTTTAATAGATGGCCTTAAAGTTAGCTCCGCCTTAGCGACAGCGCTCAAGTGGTCAGGATCCGTAGGAATGTACAGGCCAAGAATAAAGAATGTTTATTTCAAGGTGATCTATCTGCTCTACCTTGTGGACAGGTCTGGTCTGGGCATCTTGGGCACCCCACCGCCAACATATAGTAATGGGTGACTTTGGATGATAAACCTCTTGACAGCAGTCTTCAGGCTCTGTGACTTTTTACAGCACACGACAGAGACGCTGATCATCAAGAAAACAACTTTATAACTAGTATAATCAGTCTCTCACTGTTACAAGTAACATGTAGCACTTAGTAGGTGCACAGTAAGCACTTGCTGAAAGTGAATCCAGTTTTTCAATTTTAAAATTTGGGCCTTTGAACAGACAGACAGGTCCCAGCCCACTTAAAATGGAGTGTTCTGCTTATGTCAAGCCACGCCTCCGTTTCTATTGTTAGTGTACCATGAAAATATTTTGACCATAACCTGACCAAAAATAAACACGACTGAAGTAATCATTCAATTTGCATGAGAAATGGCGGGTCCCTCCAATGGCTGAGTAATCATCCTACCGGAATTTAGTTCTGCCGACTCTATTGAAGATGGCAACCAACATGTTCGTAACAATAATCAGGGCTTGTTTTAATAGAATGTTCCACGCATTAAACACATTAATGACCCATGAAATAACTGTTTTATCTGTAGCACATTAAGCAACATTGCTAAAACAAGGTATTAATTGAAAGTCTGCTATTTCTTCTTAAAGCAAGATTTTTAAAAGTATAGAAATGGCATGCCAGTCATTTTGTAAGAACAAAATAATTTTGACTGCAAAATTAGAGCCACATTAAACAATCGTATGAAAAAGAAAAATTTCCTAACATAAGCCTAATAACTTTAGACATCTTATTTTTATATACTCCTGTTTTCTTCTGGCTGTCAAAAACGGCATCAGTTTAGGTTATGACTTAAGTGTCTTATGAATATTTTAAAAGCCCGTAGTTTTCTTCTCTGCATGCCTATCTTCTATGGGACTTGTCTCTCTCTTTCTCTTTCCTTAACAGTTACAAAAGACGACTAGACTCAAATACGCCTCCCATACCTCCATCTTTTTTCAATTTTCTAATGCTATGTTTGATTTTACGAGAGTACCCGTGTGGCATTTTCTCTAAATATGTGCTTATCACAATTAAATCCAAAGCCATATCAAACAGAAAAACACCAGTCCTCTAAACACGAACCCTAAAGTGTGAAGAAAAAGCACGTGAATTATCGTTGTGTTTTATACAGTCTCTTTGGGGAGGGGCCTACAAAATATCAGACTAGAGACAATTATTTTCCTGTCTGTTTCTTGGATATCAAAGAGAATTTTGAAATTCATCAAAGCTAACCTTCTGTTATGTACAACAGGCTAAGCTGAAAAGAATGTTAACAAGTTCAATTTTCATTCAATCAGCACTACTGCTCTCTGAAATGTTTCATTGCGGGAAAGAAATAAAAATAATCTATATGGTAATTATGAGGATGAATCCCCCAGTAACTTTCAGCTACATGAAAGGTCAGTTCTATTCAAGATATTTTATCAGTCCCCTGCACATACTCCTGTCCTGTCATTTTAAATCTGAGCAGCATTTTATTTTCCCATTTACAGCTACCTGCAGAATTAAGTACTTAAGCCAAATAAGGAAAGGAAAAAAAAAAAAAAAAAGAAATGTTGAATGCTGGCAAAGGCTATAATAGCATAGAGATAAATCGTTCAGCTGCTCTCTCTCAAGCCTCCAGGGCTGTAGATTTTTCTTGTCCTGGTGCACTGTGGGTATTCAAAACTTGTTCAACATGATTTCATTTCATTTCAGGCACTGCCTGAGAAAACTAAATTACAGAATCAATCATACAGAAGGTCAGAGTGAGACTTCATTACAAGTATTGCATGCTTGCATGAATATCTTTCATTTATGACTGACCCAATATGTCACAATAGCTGTCTAGTAACAATAATCCACTTTCTGAAATTGATGTACTGCCGATGTCAGTGCTACTCAGCAGGCTGGGCAGATTACAGAGAGGTGTTAAAAAAAAAAACCCTTTGACTTGCTTGTTGTAGATTTTTCAGATTGCAATCTTTTGTAGATTAAAATAATTTTTCCAGATGATCCTCTGGACTGACAATAAGGCGGAGAGGGAAGGCATTTTTAAACCAAAATGGTGCGTTACTTTCCACCTGCTAACCACAGAAGGCGTTGAGAGACGTACAGCCACAACAAGCTCAGCGAGGTTCTCCTTTGAAGTCACAAATACATCGACTTAATTTTTCAACCATACACTTTTGAATACCAGAGCATTATTTGCATATTTGAAAATGTGAATGAATGCTAATCACTGGACTTGGTGTTTTGTTTTGTTTTTAAGTTTTGCCTTTATATATATATTTTTTTATTTTTATTGAATTTATTGGAGTGCCCTTGGCTAATAAAATTATACAGGTTCCAGGTGTACAATTCTATAACACATCATCTGTGTATTGTACTGTACTGTGTGTTCACCACCCCAGGTCAGGTCTCCGTCCGTCACCATTTATCCCCCTTCTCCCCTCTTCCCCCTCACCCACCCCCTGCCCTCTGGTCATCACCGTACTGCTGTCTGTGTCTATGAGTTTTTGTTTGGCTTTGTTTTTTGCTTAATCCCTTCACCTTGTGCACCCAGCCCCCCACCCCCGCCCCTCTGACAGCTGTCAGTCTGTTCTCTGTATCCACGAGTCGGTTTCATTTGACTCATTTTAATCCTCCCTTTCTGCTCCCGCTCTCTGTGTTTAAATATAATAGCATAAATTTAAGGAAGATAAACATGTTGTGCTTGTTGCCAACAAAAAAATGCAGCTCATCGGGAATGTGACAAGCTGTCAGTCTCTCTAAAGGAGAACGGAGGAAGCTCTGTGGAGAGCCAGGCTTCCTGCAACAGAGACAAGCCGTCTTTTCCTCTTGTAGGATCGTCTTAATTCACCCTGGCCCTCCTTAGCTCGGCAGCCATGTTCATTCGGATGGCAAAACTTCTTTCTTACTTGCACGGGGTAGGAACGACCCAGGCGAACGGAGAAGCCGAATGCACGGTGTACAAAGTATTATTTATTTTATTTTTTTTCTGGTGACCTTCCTACAGGAACTCTCCGAGGAGCTGCCGCGAAGCATTACGATGTAGGCAGCCAACTCGGGACCCGGAGGGAGACAGAGAAGAACCTTGACATAACCTATTTTTAACCATGCCTCAGGCGATTCTGAATTCAAGTTTATAGGTGAACATGTCAAGCAGCACATAGAACAAAGCCAACGACACATTGTATTCATCATAATTCTGTCCTGGTACAATTTATTTTTTTCCCCCCAACATTTGTGATTTAAAACCCCATGACATTTCTTCAAGGTGAAATCCTACTAGAATTTTCAACAAGATTGGTTTGTTTCAAGCCCAAATAAATATCATTCAGGTTCAGCAAAACTTTAAGAAAGGTACCGATAAATACAAGGGGGGGAGGCATGTGAATACTATGGCAACAGCCTGCACTTAGCTAATGTGCTTATACTTTTAAAAATCAATGAAATAATTTGCCTGCTTTAGTGATTAGCAATACATTACAAAAGCAACATTAAAAATTGAGTCCTCTCTTCCAACGCCAGTCCGTGAAAGCATTGTTCTTTTAAGTGTCTGTGAATATCATAATTATTTTATGATTCCATCTTTAGTTCTTTCCAATATAGTAAATTCAATTGACCATGAAATGAAATTTCATAGTCAAAATGCCTCCTTTACACTTTTTTATAGCAGCAATAACAGTTTTATAGCTTGGAGGAAAGGTAATTCATCAGATGTTTAATTTAAGGGCAGATGCTTATATTATTAATAAATATTTACCAATTTAATAAAGTACACATTTTAGCACCCATTATATGGTCTTTTAACTATTTCCATGACTTTAATGAGTCTCACTGAGCATCTGTGAATGATGGTGAGCCCTGGCTAACTCCCTTAGTGACTAAACACCCTTTTTATTTTTATTAGTTTGCAGGCACAACCTTGCAAGCCTGATTGTACCGGGACAGAGACAGAACCCTCCTGTCCAGTGTCAAAGGGACAAAAAAACATGTAAGAAAGTCCATAGGAAACAATTATTTTGTGATGGCAGGGAACGTTTATGAATAGTTAATGACCCTTTCCCGACTACTGGCTGCATTCCTTTCCAACAACAACAACAAACAGTAAAAAATAAAAAACCCTGATGTTCAGCTCAAACACAAAAGATCACAGGCAAAGAAAATTATGTTGCCGCAATCCTATTTGGGAAAGTAATCTTATATTTCAGAGAGCGTGTTGGATCTGCATGCTAATCCACTACATATTTTGCAATTGTCTGTTGTTAGCCTGGGAATTAACAATGAAACCAGTAAACACCACTGGCGTGGTCCTAACATGCAGAGAAATATGTAAACAAGCAACAGGATTTGTTTTTTGTTATACCAACACATCTGTTTCACTTTATCAGGGTTAAAAAAAAAATCTTGTTTGAAAATTAATTAATCTTGTTTTAAAATGTCTGCTTAGTAACTCACCTAGATAGACACAAATGCTTTATATAGTATGGCAGGGGGAAAAAAATCCCAGCAGAAGAGTTTAAAATACTTAAGCAGATTTACTCTGGTGATTGTTGACTATAATTGCTCACTAAGAAAAATAGAACCAAAATGATTGCATTAGTCATCTTGGCTCTCTGGAGTGCCTTCTGCAGCGTTGATAACAATAAATAACACAATTAGGTACATTTCACACAATAACCGAACCTATATTTTCCTCTGCTGGTGATAAGCAATTATTCTTTTTCTCCTTTCTCTGTGTCACAGTTTGATATTTCATTTGAGGTGGGCGCAGACCGCATACCGTAAACGTGATGTTATCATCCAACAAATGCAAAAGACCTAGGTCCCTGATCGGGGCTGCCGTTTCAACACTCTCACCTGGGCAGACCGTTGACTCAAGTACGCCTCCTTGTTAAGCCAAAGGCAAGACAAGACTGGTTGCTTCCAAATCAATGAGTCTGACTTTCTAAAAAAAATCGTTTCAAATCAGAAAGCTCTTGTTGGGTCACCCTCATCACGCCACTGTCAAACCAACCCAATGCCTTCTCTCTTGTCCAATACCAGGGACGGATCTAGCACCTGTGTTTACATGGCCCTCCGAAGAACAATCCACATGTCCCTGGCTAGACGGGCATGAGCGCGTTTCAGAACACGGACCCTCAGCTCTTTCCCAGGAAAAGCAGAAAAGAAAATCCACCGCCGCCTACCATGTGCACCCCACTGCCGTGCAGCCCGCCATCTTGCTCCACGAGATTTCTTGAGATGGTAATGGACGGAAGATCCAGGCTCTGAGGGGGAAACTGGGGCGTGAATTCACTTCCTTGGGAAGGCAAGGTGTCGCTGAGGCCTTGGAAGGGTAGAAGTACGTCCGGGATGCCCAGGGTGGGGTCTGACTCCGGAGGAGGCGTGATGGGCGGGATCTCGAACTCTTCATCGCCGAGGCTCGGTGTATGGAACGTCTGCTAAAAGGAAACAGAGGACAGAGATCTTCAAACTCGGTTCCTATCTCTCACTGCTCCCCGGAGGGTAACAGAAAGTATTTTTGGGGTTTTTTTTTTTTTTTTTTTTTTTTTGCATAGAAAGATGATATCGTGAGGCCAGATATTTCTTTCTCAAATGAAAACATCTTAAACACCCATTTCCATATATAAAGTTTTGCTGATCATTCTGATTAAAGATTTAAGTCTCATTATCATATGGTTTTAATGGAGTATCAGTATTAACAGTTTTTTAATGCGTACTTAATTAGCAACATCTGTCTTTGTTGTTAGCTGGAGCCGTAGCAACATTAGATTTGGCTATATAACAAATTGCCACTTTATTGATATGTGAGCGAAACAGCTCAAACCGCTCCCGTTACCCACACGCTTCATAAAACGCTGAACGACCTCGTGGTGCGCACACGACGTTAATCCAGAAGTGAACATCGCACGTATTTACTTTCTGTCACAACATATAAAACAAGTCGTATCAAATTTGTGGTGTGCGTTCTAACTTTCCTTACTGATACGTTCCCAAGTGCAGGGAAGGCTTCGACGGAAGTTGTTACTGTTTGTAGTACAACATTTCATAAGCGCTGTCGTCAGAACAGCTATTAAAAGGTCCCGGTGCTTTAATGTAAAACTATCAGGAGAGTTCTTTCCTGTTACATGAAGATGTTGTTATGTATTTATCAGAACACTTTCTGCCAGTCTTCAACGTTTAAGAGACAATCTATACAATGGGCACAGGGATATATGGATTGAGATGTACTAACTCCGCTGAGACTGCTCACTTATCGACAGACAAGTGTTATATCTCAAGACCTACCAGTGAAACGGCACTGCTCTCTTCTTCGCTACATAGAGAGATACAGTAGTGGGATCAAATATGGCCTTCTGATGCAAACCAGGACTGGATGTTCAACCCCGCTAACCACCTTTCTTAAACTAGAACTTGGATTGGGAGGGGGTGGTCGACGTCTAAAATACTATTTTTGGTCAAACGAAGAGGTTGGGGGGGACACTCAGTTATCTTTCTTTTATTCTTAAGCTCAGAGGGTCCAATTTACACTTCATTTATTATTAATAACATTTTTTGAAGAATGAATTGGTGCAAGATAATTTGAATCTGCTGTAATTGGTTAAAAGAACTAATTTAGAGCTGAAAATCATCATTATTCAATCTATGAACTGATGATATAATTTAACAACCACTCGAGAGAAAACAGAAACAAACGGAGGGGGAGGGAAAAACCCCTCACATTTCTTGCATACAGAACCTGTCAACTCTTATTTTTACCTCACCAGAAATAAAAAGGTCACAAGCCATGGGAGTCCATGGCGGACAATGGAACATCTTAAGGTCCTTAGCAGAGATTCAATAGATGCAAAACATCATGGCATAGTAACACACTCAAAAGCTAGGATGAAATATTAGATTTTCTGACATATTCATTCTGATAATGACCCACCCCCACCCCCCAAAAAAGATGTTGATATCTTACGATGGTACCCTGTGTTCTCAAACACAAAGGGATGAATTGGCCGCTAATGTGGTTGGCTAATGAATGTAACCCTATGGCTGCATTTGCTGTTATTTTGGCACTAATGTGGTCTAGTAACAGATGCAACTGTAATTTGTGACTCATTTGCTACCCCATTACTGCTTAATGAAATCTAACATATCACATTAACAATACGGATAAACACTCATTCTTGATATGTGGCATTTGGCTGTTTTCATTACCACTGTAATTAACACTTGAAATATTATTTCAATAAATATTTAAAGTACTTTAAAAATGGTCAGGGTAATCATGACATGGAGAAAACAGGAAGCAAATGTGTGAATTTCAAACTCAGAGTCTCCTGGTCCCCATAGTATTATCCACAGGGCGGCATCTATGGGAAGAAAGCTGGTTTCAGGCAGAATTCCGACTTGACTGCATCAAACCTCAAGTCTTCCTGAATTAGTTTGCGCTCATTAAAATGTTTTAAAAAATTTACTTTTAATGCAGTGATCGGGAAATTAGGCACATGCTATAATGTAGTGTGCATTAACATTTACTTGGGCTTTATTTTCTGTTCAAAAAAAATGATGTAATGATGTACAAGGATACCATTATGTAAGATTACCTCTTAAACTCTAACATAAACACATCTTACGCTAGGCAGTCAAAATTAAAGAGGTTTTCATTTTTATTTTTGTTAAGGACTAGAGAGAGAGAGAGAGAGAGAGAGCTCTTAATACATATAATATGTCCTCTTCCAATATAATTTTATAAAAGACAAAATAATTTTAAGTTAGAATTTAGTATACTATTCTGTCATAACCTAATAAAAAGATACAATAAAATTGTATTACAGGACCTAACCAAGAAAATGCTAAAAAGCTTCAACCCCTTTTAAAGAGAGGTACGGTATTAAACAGAACATTAAGCATTCATTAGAGAAAAACGTCACAAAGAACATCGGTTATCTGAGATGATACAAATGAGCACGTATGGCAGCAACAACAACAAAAACGTGATTGACTCGTCTGCGCCTTCTGGCCGACCTCAGATTAATCATGTAGAGTTTCTATGATTACTTCTTTCCGATATTGACTTTTCAGTGTTTACCTTGAACATGTTAAAGTAGAGTGTACATGGTTAAATACCATCTGTACTGAAATGCTCAAAACATTTGTTCCTTTTGATAAAAATGCAAATCTGGAGAACTGTTGTATCAACATACAACAGCCAACGTCTGACACGGTGAATTATCACAGCTGGAATTAAATTGTCTCTGAGCAGCTGCCGGCAGTGGAGCTTTCATCAATGTTTGATTCAAATGTAGGGGGGAAAAAATCCCACAGAATGAAACATCATGTTGTCCTTACAGATGGGGGTTTGTGTTCATTATCACAAACAACACCGCAGCCAGTGCCAAACACTGTTCCCTTATCGGGGCTGTCTTCTCGGTGAGAGGAATGAGGGTCACTGTGAAAATGATTCATCTACGAATACGCTCCATTCTGGACTCCCCATCTTTCCCAATCATTTCTCGGCGTTAATTCCTGGCATACTCACTTGCTTCCTTGGACCAAGATCATTTACGAAGGAGCCATTATGGTTTTCATTCTCTGGGGTCAAGCTAGTTCAGGTTCCTATATCTGAATGTATTTGGGAAATGAAGACTTTTTATTACATGGACAGCTAAGAGGTTCCATTTGGACCAATTTCACTGATTTTCCGTGTTTTAAATGATTATTTTAGACAGAGAGAGAAAGGGAAAGAAGAAGAGAAAGGAAAAGAGAGGAACAAAGAAAGAGAGGGAGGGAGGGAGGGACAGAGAAAGAGAAGAGATTATCAATTTGTTGTTACACTTATTTAAGCATCCAGTGGTTGGTTCCTTTTTTTTTTTTTTTTCCTTTTTGAGAGAGAGAGAAAGGGAGAGAGATAAGAAGTATCAACTTGTAGTTGCAGCACTTTAGTTGTTCATTAATTGATTCTCATATGTGCTTTGGCTGGGGTGGGGGGGCTCAAGCTGAGCGAGTGACCCCTTGCTCAAGCCAATGACCTTGGTCTCTCAAGTCAGTGACCTTGGGTTTCAAGCCAGCTACCTTTGGGCTCAAGCCAGTGACCTCAGAGTTTCAAACTTGGGATCTCAGCATCCCAGGTCAATGTTCTATCCACTATGCCACCACTGCTCAGACCACTGGCTGATTCTTGCATGTGCCATGACCAGGGATTGCACCTACAACCTTGGCGTATTGGGATGATGCTCTGACCACCAACTGAGCTTTTCAGCCAGGGCCTGTTTGTTCTTGTTTTAAAATCTTTAATCTCACAGTCTACCATTTTTAGAAAGGAAAAAAAAAAAAAAAAATCTTTCCTTGATCTAATCAAGTTTGAGGTTTTTCTGGAGGGCAGGCTAAAAAGGCCAGACACCAGTCCTATGACAGTAAGGAAGGAATTCAGCAAGAACAGCCACAGGAAGCTGTATGTTCCATTTGCACCGACAAACCGTGAGCAAGCCCAGAGCCAACGTGGCGCTGCCTTTACGTTCCACCCCTCAGCGTGTCTGGCTGTGACCCCGTCTTGGAGCATCTCATCCATTCATTCAGTCCGTCAGTACTGACTGAGCACCTCCGATGTGCCAGGCACTGTACTGGGCTGTGCGGATCTAAAAAAACCAAAACTCCCCGCCATGTTTACCAAACCATAGCGCCTTAATGAAATCATCCCCAGAGCTATGTGAAGGTAAACTATCTTCTGTTAAAAGTCACTTCCATCCCAGTTTCTGAAATAACCGCCTATCTGCTTAGGGACTGCTACAGTTTGTAGAGAAAACAAAATAGATTTTTATGGACGTCCTCACAGGTCTCCTCCTGTTTGCACACGTATTTCTTTCCACCGACAGATGGGTGCGAATGGCCGCCGTCCTCGACGGCCCTGGACGCGGGAGAGAGACGGCCGCGTCAGGTCCTCTTCTCTTCCAGAAGGCCTTTCTCGTGTCTCCTCCGACCTCGTTCCCTCGTGCCACGTAAGAGAAAGATAAACTCGACACGTGGCTTTTCCCCACGAGCCCTTTCTAGTGATCTCGGGACCGCACAACACATGAACAGACACAGCTGAGACAGACACCCACCTCACTGGCTGCGAAGAAAGCGTTGTTCGCCTCGGCCATGTTCATGTAGTTATTGTTAGTCCCAAACTGAAAGAAAACAAGAGCGTTTCCAGGTTAACAGGCAGCCTCGTGAAGGATTGGGGGTGGGGGTGGGGGGCTTGACTTCCTCCCTGCTGGGATCTGGGAAGGAGGCGGAGTGTCAGGGGAGGAAACGGCGGCTTCACGCAGAGCACACGTGCGCAGTGCCAGTCTCCGGGTGCCACGCTATACTGTCGGCTGGTTCCTCGCCCCCCCAAAATGGGGCACACAGGGCGAGGCGAACTCGGTAATTCCAGAAAACTGGATTCTCATCAAGACGAATAATAGCAAAGGGAGGCAATCCCCAACAGGCGGCCAACTGGTCACTAGTGGGCGCTGTCTAATGGAACTGGTGTCTGTCAGGGGTTAGAAGGAAAAGAGCCCCCCCCCCCCCTCAAATCACCTTGACATGTTTTTAAAAACATGTTGGAATTTCATAGCTTACTTTCTCAGAACAGATGTCACGAGTGCGGCTGGGTTAAGATGTGAATTAAAGGGAACAGAATTCAATTCCCAGGCCTCGAATTCTATTTTCTCGTGAACGGGGTGTGGCGTTGAATATAAATAAATAATAAGACTAAAGAATATACATATATGTGTGTATATATACATATATATATATATATATATATATTTTAAATCTCCAGAGTTTAAAATGATATCTATATCCATCAGAGCTGTTGAAAATGGTGATATTTAATCTCTCAATGTAACATTAAGTGCAAAGAGGTTTAAAAAATAAGCAGGATCCTATGAACACAGCAATTTTTATTTAATTCCCTAACACAATAGCCCATTCATACCATCACAAATAAGACTGTATCAGCATTTCAGACATAAGCTCTTTACTTCTAGAGACCTGTTATCAGAATGTAAAACTTGGATCTGGGCAGGAATGTGTTTTCGGGTTCGGATAGGATAAGTGGGCAGGCGGGGCTGCTTTAAACATCGTTATCAGCCCGGCATGATGGGACAGGCTCCGCGAGGGTCATTAGCTGCCGTCCTATTATTTTCATGATTTTGAAATGGTCAGAGGATGCCCCTCCTTTTTACAAAGTATATGATTTCCTTCCATTTGAATGCATTAAGTCACACATAGGTTTGGGCTCCAAAGGATGAAATGTATATACCCATTTTCTAACATAAATAGAGCTAGTAATTATTTCAAGTAGAAGGGGAAGGAGTTGGGAGAGAGAGGGAAAGAGGGGGGGGGGGGAGGAGGGGATAACTACAACACAGACGCAGACACATAGAGAAGACCCACATAAATTCTCTCGGTAAGCCCACGGACACTCAGTTCCGGGGGGCTCCCGGCCCCTGACTCTGAACCCTTCAGACTCGTGCGCAGAAGCAGGATTGACACGCTACACTTTATCATGTCAGGATCCAAGAACTAAGCAGGATTTATACGAAAGACTCTAACGGTTCCGGGCGCACCGTTACGGTCCATGGAAAAAAAAAAAATCCCACCCTGCAAAGTGACGCCTCAATACTCACTCGCACAATGAGCCCTCGGATTGATTTGGATAAATATCTTTATAAGAATTTCTGAAAGATGTATTTGTTCGTGCTTAAGAAAGGCCTTTATCTGGTTTCTCGCAAGGCCTGGGATATATCAAAAACAAACGCGCACTTATCTCTCAACGATCAAGTCGCGGGCATTAAATATGCAGAGGTTTTTGTATGTCCTACCATAGCACAACAAAGTGGTTTAAAAATAATTTAAAAATAAAACACACACACACACACACACGAGTGGATGCAACTACACAAACAACATTTCCCCCGTATTTCTACAATGTTAAAAATATGCAAGAAAAAAAGAATAGTTTCTGGTCCTGGAGTTCTTGATGAATTAGTGGTTTTTGAATTAAAGTCTCGAGCCTCCATTCCACATGTTCTTAGTAAATATTCGACACCCTGGGTCCCGCGGTGCAGCCCACGCACCAAGCCCCGCCCCCCCACGCTGCTGACAGCCTGCATCCCCACATTAACGTTATTTAAATGCAGGTTGTGTCGGGGAATTAGAAATCCATTTAAGGCAAACAGCTTATTATCACAGAGTATTTCCTTTTCTTTCTTTTTTTTTAAGATTAAACTCACTTATTATCTAATAGCACCTAAAACAACAAAGAAAAATAAAATGGCTATTAAACTAAGGGCCTAAACAATTCAAAAAAAAACACAAAAACCCACCAAAAACAAATTAAGCTTAGAGTGAAATAAGAACTAGGTTAGAAATCCTCTTCTGAACAGTTAGGATGCGAATGTAATTACTGAAGAAACTACAGCTAATCAGCTGTGAATTGTATCCATTAATTAGTATTTGCCCTGGAGAGATGAGAAAAAAGCCAGGAACAGCACAGGCAGGCGACAGGGGTGTGAGGAGGATGAGCCATGAGCCATGAGCCACAGGATGGTGGCGCTGCCTGCAGTCAAGCAGGTGGCTCCGGGGAGGGGGGGGGGGGTGTCCAGGTAATTTGCAAAGCTCTCACCTGAAGGACTGAGAAGGACTCACCCAGGGCTCCCAGCTTATCTTTTGTATCGATATAAGGCCTTAATTAAGGGCTTTTAATTTGGGAACACTTGGTGATCAGGCAGGGACAGTTATCACTTCAAGTAGAAGCAAAGATCTCTTTTCTGTGTGGGGGGTAAACCATCACCTCCACAAAGATGGTTTCAAACGCTGACGTGCTACAGGCCCCGGTCTTCCCTCTGCCCAGGTGGCCTGGCCCCTGTGGAGCGCGACAGCAGTCACATAAAACACAGGAGACGCCCAGTGGAATGAGACCTTCCCACGTATACTAAAAGGGAAAAAAAGTATCCTTTCTTCACCTGGGATTCAAATTTAACCGGGTGGTGTGTGTGAGTGTTTTTATTTGCTACAATGGACCACGCTCCTGCAGCGGTGACCCCGGGTCAGGATGGCACAGATGCCACTTTTCCAGGTGACTTCCCTTGATCCAGGAACGCCAGCGTTAATTTTATTTATTTTATTTTAACTTGTGACCTATAAATCCTGCTCTATTTGTTTAAGAGCAGATCGGAGGCTGAAAGAAAAAGGGGTCCTTTGGGGACAGATCTCTCATATCATGACCTCAGAACAATTAACTTCAACTAAATTGTGTACAATTAAAATTATGTTCTAAGAGACCGTGACATTGGTAAAGACTTTACAAAAAAGAAAAAAAAGAAAATACAGGCCCTGGCCGGTAGGCTCAGCGGTAGAGCGTTGGCCTGGCGTGTGGGGAACCCGGGTTCGATTCCCGGCCAGGGAAAATAGGAGAAGCGCCCATTTGCTTCTCCACCCCCCCTCCTTCCTCTCTGTCTCTCTCTTCCCCTCCCGCAGCCAAGGCTCCATTGGAGCAAAGATGGCCTGGGCGCTGGGGATGGCTCCTTGGCCTCTGCCCCAGGCGCTGGAGTGGCTCTGGTCGCGGCAGAGCGACGCCCCGGAGGGGCAGAGCATCGCCCCCTGGTGGGCAGAGCGTCGCCCCTGGTGGGCGTGCCGGGTGGATCCCGGTCGGGCACATGCGGGAGTCTGTCTGACTGTCTCTCCCCGTTTCCAGCTTCAGAAAAATACAATTGGCACTGGAGACCAATTGGTGAAGAAGATGGTACAGTTCCTACTTGGACGCAGCTTTTATTTTTTCTTCAGTGTTTAACAGTAAACCCCCACGTACACACCCGAAATATTTTTTTTGTTGTGCAACATTTCCTTTTGTTTCCCCCACAACCCTCTGTGGAGACATACTTTGGGAAACCTTGTTCTAAACACTTTCCCGACAATGAATGTTCTGTTCTATTATTTTCTCCACGTCCTTATAAAAGCTGATAGCCTCATTTTGTACAACCGTATGTTTGTGCATTTTCAAAACAACTAAATAAGCATTTCTGAATTACGCGTTGTAAGTCACCTTCAGCTGGCCTCTTTCCAAGCTTTCTGGAGGGAAACTCTCTCTCTTGTTCTTCCCTCAAAGACCTCCTACCCACCCCTGTAAGGTTCTTCGAGGAGATTTGAAGAGCCAAAACAACGTATTTCAAATAAGCAAAATGAACATTAGGTGAAACAGACAGTTAACTACTCTGAAGAGCATATAAAACCCTTTGGAAAGAAAAACAGGCTTGTGTATATATACACTTGGAGAAATGGTTACCGAGAGGCAGGGGCATTTATGAGGTCCCTTCCACTTTGATGGGCTCTAAAGGATGTGCTCCCCAAAGATAGCATCCCAAAAGAGATAATGATCGCACGCAGGACTGAATTACTCCGCGCACTTCCGCTATCTTCATCATGTCACAAAAGAACATCTTCATTGTACTTGGAGGTAGATTTACTTTTTGCTGCTTGATGAGTAATTACAGCTTTGGCAAATGCAATTTATGAAAGACATCAATTAACAAGAAGTATTGCAGGATTAAAAAAAAAATGTATTCAGGACCATCATGTCCGTGGGCTGCCTACTCGTGTGAAGTGTCAAAGTCAATGAATGGCGGTTGTTAAGTTGAGGCCATCCAGCCAAAGGCTTGGGAGAATGCGGATTGGCACAGATAATAATAACCCATCTGTAATCACAAGACAGAGACTTCGGCCCGATGAGTCCACACAACATCATTCTCCCTGAAATTATTTTGACACCTATGTGAAGAATTGTACTGGCTTCTAATAAAGCAGCATTAACCACAGGGTATCAAACAGCTAAATACATAAATTTAATCCTTAAAAAAAAAAAAAAGAAAGAAAGATAATCCTTCGAAGTCTCTTTTCTTTTTTTTCCCCCCATTAGATTTGTTAGCAGACACCATCCAATTTGATGCCTCAGTAAGGACATCTGTCAGGTTGCTTACACAAATGAACTGTGCCCTCGCGGATCAAGGGCGCCAGGCCCGGTCACGTGGCGGGGGAGGGCGGTGCTGCGAAGTTCAAACACCCTCCCCGGCTCTGTTAACCACCCCGTGGGAAAGACCATACCGCCGGCGATCAAGTGTTAACCATTTTCAGCAGTGGTAATCCGTCCCAAGATATAAATCCCAAAAGAGTGAACACAAGCCCAATATGGCAAATGATAATAACACCACTGATTATCAGGGGTGGACCTGGAGCCCCCCTCCCCCATCAAGAAACAAAGAATGACTTAGTGAATAAAGACAGTCTCTATACCAAAGGTTAGGGGTTCACAGCAGCCCGGAAACAAAACCCTGCAAACGGTGAACTCTGAGGTATAATTACCAGGAGAATACAGACACCCGCACAATTCTGCTAATTACTTATATACAATTATATATAGAGAGAATTATACACACAGAATTATATACACCCACATATGTTCAGATGTACACATACATTGACAGGTCCCAATACAAAGCAAGATTCTTTCTAAAGAAAATACATTTTCAAAAATATCATTTGCCTTTCCAGGGGCTAACAACTCGTCGCTAGTTATCTCCTGAGCAACAGAGTCAGATATTCAATTGCCATGACACTTCTGCTTGGGCATCAGCAGGCATCTCAACCACAGGAACAAGCCCAAGTCCTCCTCCCTTCCCCCAGCCCTGCTCCACCACGGCCTTCCCCATCTCCTTTGATGGGGTACTTACTGGCTCAATTCCGGTGATTCGGGTCAACAATCATGCCTTGAATCCCCACACATCCGCCCATCAGAAGTTTCTGTTGGTCCATCTTTCCAAGTATACCCACAGCTGACCACTTGTCACCAACCTCCACGGGACTCACCCAGGCCCAAGCCACGCACGTCCTCCTGGGTCCGTGCTGTAGCTTCCCCATGGGTCCCAGCAGAGCCATGCTGTCCACACCACAACGCATTCTCAGCACACAGCCCAAGACATCCTTTGACAATCTAAGTCTGGTCCCATCCCTCCGCTCAGAGCTTTCCAATGCTTTTCTGCTCACGCAGGGAAGGTGCCCAAACCTTGACACCGGCCCTGGTGTCTTCTCTGACTCTGGGCCAATGTTCTCCCTCCTGTACACGTCCCTCTAGCCTGCTGGCCTCCTTGTAGTTCCTTCAACACCTGAGTCACATCCACCCCAGGGCCTTTGCACTGTCGGGTTCCTCTCCTGGGAATGCCGTCCCTCCCACGGGTCCTCATGGCTGCTCACTCCCCCCGTGAGTCTGCCTTCCAATGCCACCTTTTCTCCGACAGCCCGATAACACTTCTTTGCAGCCCTCTCCCTCCAGCATTTTCTATTCTTCTCCTGGTTGGTTTTTTTTTTTCACTTTTCACTGTCTTTCTCCCTGCCCCACCAGAAGGCAAATTTAATGACAGGAATGTGTTGTGCGTTGTTTACACGTATGTCCCAGTGCCAAGAAAGAATGTTTGATAGACAGCAGGTATTCCATACATCTTGATGGAATTAATTTCTAGTCGTGAAATGATACATAGACTTGTTCTCCGAGCCACACAGGGCACAATCTAAGCACTGGAACCCCAAGCGAAGAGGAGAAGGCACGTATCCATCACCACGGTCCCCCCACAAATCACACCTACGGGGAAAATATGGTAATAGGAAGAGTAAAAGTCCTAATAACATTAAAAATTTAAGTGCTAGAGATACTTAGCTTGGAAAAAAAAATGCTTTATTCTAGACAAAGCAGTAACCCTTTTTAAAGAAAAGATATGGGCCCTGGCCGGTTGGCTCAGCGGTAGAGCGTCGGCCTAGCGTGCGGAGGACCCGGGTTCGATTCCCGGCCAGGGAAAATAGGAGAAGCGCCCATTTGCTTCTCCACCCCTCCGCCGCGCCTTCCTCTCTGTCTCTCTCTTCCCCTCCTGCAGCCAAGGCTCCATTGGAGCAAAGATGGCCCGGGCGCTGAGCATGGCTCTGTGGCCTCTGCCTCAGGCGCTAGAGTGGCTCTGGTCGCAACATGGCGACGCCCAGGATGGGCAGAGCATCGCCCCCTGGTGGGCAGAGCGTCGCCCCTGGTGGGCGTGCCGGGTGGATCCCGGTCGGGCGCATGCGGGAGTCTGTCTGACTGTCTCTCCCTGTTTCCAGCTTCAGAAAAATGGAAAAAATAAATAAATAAATAAATAAATAAAAAAGAAAAGATATGGAGGCCTAGGAGGGCAGGGCTGGAGGCTTCAGGATGGGCCCGTGTGGTTGGATGCAAGCTTCAATGAGCAACCCAGGGTCCCACCTGCAGCAAAATGATGAGAGAATAGAAATCCAACAACCTAACATCGGTGGGGCGAGAATCTGAGTATTGCATCTGACAGCTGTTTTTCCTTTTTCATTTAACATGTTTGTTTGTTTGTTTAATGTGGTCCATGTCAGAGTTTCCCAAAGTGTGGTACCAGGGATCACAGCGTATCAGGTGCCCGCTGAAAATACAGAATCCCTGATCCGCGCCCTGGACACCCCGTGTCAGAACCTCCAGACTGCAGGGCCCTAGAAACCCGTGTTTTTAACCAGCTCCTCGGGAACTCGAAAACACACCCGTATTTGGAAAGCGCTGGCCTTGTTCCCGTCAGACGAGCATGGGGATTTCTCCCGGTGAACAAAGCCCTCCATCTCTCCGGTGAGGATCTCACCAGAACGCCGAGGGAGCAGCCGGTGCCCCGGGAACATGGGAGCGCGTGCGAGGTGACTGCCGGCGCCCTCTCTGACCCACGCGGCCAGGAGGAAGGACGCCGACGTCCCAGGCTGGACCGTGCAGGCAGGCGAGGCGAGCGCCACCGTCGGATTTCCCAACCAGTTCTGTGGACCCACAGAAGGAACAACAGTGCTTAAACATATGGACTCTACCCAAACAGGGAGGCCGGGGGGTTTCCATGATCTGGACACATTCGAGTCTGTGAATCACAGAACCATCTGGACCAGTTAGAAGTGGCAAAGAATAAAAAATAAAAAACAAAGAATTTTACCAAAAAAAAAAACCAACACTGCACTTGTTTAATATCAGAAACACATGTAAGTAGAGGAGAGGACACAAAGCTTCCCAAATGACGTTTTCTCTTCAGCAGAAATGGAGCAATCTGTGGGGTGGGCCCAGCAGCCCAGCACGACCCACGTTCGGAGAATGGGAAGAGGAGGCCCTGGTGTTCCCTACGCACACACGCACGAAAGAGGCTAACGGTCACTAACACGCGTGACATTAAGGGGCCACACCTTTCGTGTAATTCCGGTCTATTTCCCCCGTCCTCCCGAAAGCCTTACCAACACTTAAGTGAGCGTTTATTAGATGCCGATGAATATAGGTCACATGCAGGAAATGTACCGACCTTCCTGGTGACGGCAAAAAGTAGCAGTAGGAGATAGGATGGTTGCTTTTAAATGGATGACAACTCAATCAGGGTGATGATGGGATGGGCACAGACCTTTATCAACCTA
Source organism: Saccopteryx leptura (assembly GCF_036850995.1). Classification (NCBI taxonomy): domain Eukaryota; kingdom Metazoa; phylum Chordata; class Mammalia; order Chiroptera; family Emballonuridae; genus Saccopteryx; species Saccopteryx leptura. The sequence goes on from NC_089511.1 coordinate 6,731,695, forward strand.
AGGGTCGGGTCAGCGAGGGACACTGACAGACGGCCTGCAAGTGCAGCAGAAGGAACGGCCATTCTGAGTAGCATGTCTTGGACCAAGGAAGAAGGCCGGGGGGGTGGAGGGCGAGGTGGGGGCAACGGGTGTCCCAGCAGCCCTAAGGGTGCACGGGCTTTGTTCAGAGAACAGAGCAGAAGCCGATGTCACCGCCGGGGAGGTGCCAGGTACCGAGAGGACTGGAGGTAAGCTGGGAGAGGTAGGTGGCTGGCAGCCAGTGTCCGGGGCCCTGAAGGCCAATCTGAAACGGGCTCCCCAGGAAGGTCTATGAACGATGTAGTTGGAGCCAGGAGGCGCAGAAAGAGAGAGATGGATGGGGCGGGTCAGCACTGGGGAGACTGGAAGAGAGAGACCGGTGAAGGCTGGCATGAGGCTGCGGACTGGACAAAGGTCAGAGGACGAGGAGTGAAACACAAAGGGCGCTTCAGCTCAAGTCAAACTAACTGGCTTAGACCCCCTCCCCCCCATCTCGCCAAACTAGTTGAGGACGGTGGGCAAGTTACCTACCTTGTCTTAAGGACAAGTTCAAATCCCAGCTGAGTCACCCGTCAGCCAGGGTGTTGTGCACAAGCTCTGGGGCGCCGTGCACTCGGGCTCCCATGGAGAATTCAGGAATAAGAACAGCGTCTGCCTCATCCTGGGCGAATCGAGGACAAGACAGGCTGGTGCCCGGGACGCGACCTTTCCTATCTGCACTAATGGCCGGGGCAACAACCCAATGGGCCTCAGAGACAGCGAAACAGACCGAGCATACACATTTCACAAACTGCCGCGGCTTACGTGACAGCACAGGACAGTCTGGCTGCTTAAAGAACCCCAGGGGCTTCCCAGTGGTGTTTAGAGTCAAATGTAAACTTCCTGTCCACGGGCTGTTGGTCCCCACCGGATCTGGCTGCTGGCTCCCGTGCCCACGGAGCTCCAGGCTCTGTCTCCAGCTGTTCCTCAGTCCCTCTGTGCCGTCACACCCACGTCCTCCTGCCTGGACCACTCTCCCCCCAGCCTGAGTTTATGTAGGTCTCTGCTGAACGTTCTCCTCAGGGCGGCCTCCCCCTGAGCAGCCTGGCCGAAAGGACACACACGCCCATCCCCGTCCTCTGTCCATTCCCATGTATATCCCTACAGAGGGCTCGTCCATCCCCGTCCTCTGTCCATTCCCATGTACATCCCTACAGAGGGCTCGTCCATCCCCGTCCTCTGTCCATTCCCATGTATATCCCTACAGAGGGCTCGTCCATCCCCGTCCTCTGTCCATTCCCATGTATATCCCTACAGAGGGCTCGTCCATCCCCGTCCTCTGTCCATTCCCATGTCTATCCCTACAGAGGGCTCGTCCATCCCCGTCCTCTGTCCATTCCTATGTATATCCCTACAGAGGGCTCGTCCATCCCCGTCCTCTGTCCATTCCCATGTACATCCCTACAGAGGGCTCGTCCATCCCCGTCCTCTGTCCATTCCCATGTCTATCCCTACAGAGGGCTCGTCCATCCCCGTCCTCTGTCCATTCCCATGTCTATCCCTACAGAGGGCTCGTCCATCCCCGTCCTCTGTCCATTCCCATGTACATCCCTACAGAGGGCTCGTCCATCCCCGTCCTCTGTCCATTCCCATGTCTATCCCTACAGAGGGCTCGTCCATCCCCGTCCTCTGTCCATTCCCATGTACATCCCTACAGAGGGCTCGTCCATCCCCGTCCTCTGTCCATTCCCCTGTATATCCCTACAGAGGGCTCGTCCATCCCCGTCCTCTGTCCATTCCCATGTATATCCCTAACAAGGGCTCGTCCATCCCCGTCCTCTGTCCATTCCCATGTACATCCCTACAGAGGGCTCGTCCCTGCCCGTCCTCTGTCCATTCCCATGTATATCCCTACAGAGGGCTCGTCCATCCCCGTCCTCTGTCCATTCCCATGTACATCCCTACAGAGGGCTCGTCCCTGCCCGTCCTCTGTCCATTCCCATGTATATCCCTACAGAGGGCTCGTCCATCCCCGTCCTCTGTCCATTCCCATGTACATCCCTACAGAGGGCCCGTCCATCCCCGTCCTCTGTCCATTCCCATGTACATCCCTACAGAGGGCTCGTCCATCCCCGTCCTCTGTCCATTCCCATGTATATCCCTAACGAGGGCTCGTCCATCCCCGTCCTCTGTCCATTCCCATGTACATCCCTACAGAGGGCTCGTCCCTGCCCGTCCTCTGTCCATTCCCATGTACATCCCTACAGAGGGCCCGTCCATCCCCGTCCTCTGTCCATTCCCATGTACATCCCTACAGAGGGCCCGTCCATCCCCGTCCTCTGTCCATTCCCATGTATATCCCTACAGAGGGCTCGTCCCTGCCCGTCCTCTGTCCATTCCCATGTACATCCCTACAGAGGGCTCGTCCATCCCCGTCCTCTGTCCATTCCCATGTATATCCCTACAGAGGGCTCGTCCCTGCCCGTCCTCTGTCCATTCCCATGTACATCCCTACAGAGGGCTCGTCCCTGCCCGTCCTCTGTCCATTCCCATGTATATCCCTACAGAGGGCTCGTCCATCCCCGTCCTCTGTCCATTCCCATGTACATCCCTACAGAGGGCTCGTCCATCCCCGTCCTCTGTCCATTCCCATGTACATCCCTACAGAGGGCTCGTCCATCCCCGTCCTCTGTCCATTCCCATGTATATCCCTACAGAGGGCTCGTCCATCCCCGTCCTCTGTCCATTCCCATGTATATCCCTACAGAGGGCTCGTCCATCCCCGTCCTCTGTCCATTCCCATGTATATCCCTACAGAGGGCTCGTCCATCCCCGTCCTCTGTCCATTCCCATGTATATCCCTACAGAGGGCTCGTCCCTGCCCGTCCTCTGTCCATTCCCATGTACATCCCTACAGAGGGCTCGTCCATCCCCGTCCTCTGTCCATTCCCATGTATATCCCTACAGAGGGCTTGTCCATCTCCATCCTCTGTCCATTCCCATGTACATCCCTACAGAGGGCCCGTCCCTGCCCGTCCTCTGTCCATTCCCATGTACATCCCTACAGAGGGCTCGTCCATCCCCGTCCTCTGTCCATTCCCATGTATATCCCTACAGAGGGCTCGTCCATCCCCGTCCTCTGTCCATTCCCATGTACATCCCTACAGAGGGCTCGTCCCTGCCCGTCCTCTGTCCATTCCCATGTATATCCCTACAGAGGGCTCGTCCATCCCCGTCCTCTGTCCATTCCCATGTACATCCCTACAGAGGGCTCGTCCCTGCCCGACTCCCCTGCTCTCAGAGGTCTCTTCGCTGCCTCTCACATCACGAGAACCGGGAGTCCATGATGACAGGGAATCCACCTGGTTCAGGGTGGTTTCCTCGAGCCCTAGGCAGCGGCTGGCCCACAGTGGTAGGCGGGTGCTCAGGATTGCCTGTGGGATGCATGAGTGAGTGCACGAATGAGCTGGAAAGACAGACCCAAGTTCAAATCCCAACTCTACCACTTCCAGGCTGTGTATCAGCAGCTGGGTTTCACCGTGTCAGCTCCCTGTACTTGTGTGTCCTCCGTTCCAGGGAGGAAAGGACAGGACTTGGCAGTGCCGAGCTGTGTAAGGAGAAGCGGGACAACACAAAGTCCCCAGCCAAGAGTGGCATGGGAAGGGGCAGCTGATAAAGGTAAGAAAAGGTGAGCATGAGGAGCCTGGAGAGAGAGTAATCTGATAATCTGGGGAAAACAAATGGGCGATGAAAACATTTCATGTAGTATTTATTAAGTGCCTACCTGCAATATAAAAGAGATAACGGTAGATGTTGGGTAAAAATATGTGACTAAGACACAGTTTCTACCCAAGAAGAGTTCTAAATAAAAGGATACCTGTGACGCAACATGGCAGGTGCTAGACCAGTGATACATGCAAAGCACCCGCTCTGGGAAAAGTCAGCAGCAGATTTCAAATAAGAGGAGCCATTTGAGTGGGGTCTTGAAGGATGTGTAGGAGCTCGTTCACGAAGCAAGAGCACACTGGTAGAGAAAACCACTTGGGCAAAGGCCGAGTGTCATCCCAGTGGGCCAGGCAGACCAAGAGATGGGGATGCACGCTTTCTTGGCAGAGAGAACAGAGGGAGGGTTGGAACGGAAGCCAGCGTTTACAGACTACACTGTGGAGAGGTGCAGTTCAAACATGCGAAATGGCTAAAAGGTGTCTCACATTTGTACACTTTGTAGATGGAGGAGAGACTAAACACAAAGGAGAAGGAAGACCAGCCAACAAGTACCGGAAGATTCTGAGTGTAACCCCGGGAGGTAAGAATGTCTACTCTGTGCGTCTTCTTTTATAGAATAACAACAACTTGGTAAAACAGATGTGCCTGGACTGTTCTGGTTTCTTGGCGATCAGTGGAGTGATAGCTAAGAGCAGCCATTTCGTCTGGATGGGGAAGGTGGCTCCTTCCTTTGATGTCACTGTAAGCGTCAGAAGGACCTCCTCCCCTGGTCCCTAACCAGCTAACACTGACACGCACGATTTCATCACTTGGGTTTAGAAAGCACTGTGTCTGGTGATATCATATCCTAATATTCCTGAAAGGAATAGCATCTTGGCTCTCCTGAGTCATGGGCACTTCCGTGCGAATTTGTTTATAATAAGTAGACGCGCTGAGGCACACAGTAGGTGTCATCTTCAAGGATGCTCAGGAAACAACTCCTTGGAAAAGTCGTCCTTGGCCCCACCTTGACCACCCCTGACTGGACCGGCTTCTCGCCCTCCAAGCTCCCGGACACGGCGGACATCACTTGGCACCGTGCTAACGTGATCTGTTTCCCTGTCTGTGTCCCTTCAGGGCAGAGGCTGTGTGTGCCTCAGTGACTGCTGCAGCTCCACGGCCTGGCACACAGTAGGTACTCAACTGATAAAGCAACAGCCTCGGGATCAACCACGAGGGTACCTGCAGTTGGCGGCCTCATTGTGGTCGAAGCCACTTATCTTTCTGCGCACGTGACACGGACCACATCAAATCCAGGCGAACCAGCAGTGATGGTCTGCACAAGTGTGCCCAGCCTTAGAACAAAATACAACAGACATGGGAGCTTACAGAAGATAAAATCTGAGTTATTTTGCTGGCCCTGCCAGACTGTATAGTTCACGTTGCAACCAAATGACTAGAGACTTCAGAGACTTTGGCTGAAAACAAACTCCTGAGTCTCTAATGACGTAACACATTTATACCAAATACCCTAAGTCTCCAGGTCCTTACCTTCACGGCCACGTGAAATTTTAAATGTAAAAAGGGAACAACAAATTAAGAACTATGTTTGGCAGTGTTTTTAAATAAAAACATCTGAACTGATTATAGCATTTCTTTCGTTCACTAACCAAACTCTCCTAACCAATGGCAAAACGGAGTTCTCCAATTTCAATCCCTCTCATTATGATTTAGTATAAATTCCATCAAAACACACATGACTTCCTATATTGTCTTCCACTCTTTGATCTCTAAAGTATAAAATTTGATGCTGTTAGAGCACATCGTGTTCAGATATCTAAAACCAATATGCTAACCTACAGATACAGGTGCGGCTTTAGACAGAGACAGAAATACACAGGTATATAGATCAGTGATTCTCAAGTAGGGGCAATTTTGCTCTGCCCAGAGACATTGAGAATGTCTAGAGAGATTTCATTGTCAAGACTAGTGGGCACTTCTGGCCTCTAATGAGTCAAGGACAGGGTCCTGGTAAACATTCATTCTACATTGCACAGAACAGCTCCCACAACCAAGAATTATCCTGTCCAAAATGTCAATAGTGCTGAGAATGAGAAACTCTAATATAGGTCAATCCATACATGAAGAATGAACAAAAGATAAAGTATTTTAAAATAAATATTACAGGATTATTGCTTCTTCATGATCCAAACACAATTGGCATTCTTTCTCCAAGTGGGCATTAGGCTGACTTCGGGTAGATCTATTTATAAGACTATTGATTGCAATCAAGGATTATCTGAAATGTGTTTCAAATATGTACCAACCAGTTGGTTGTCAGCTACTCAGCTTTCCATTTATATACTCAGTTGCTCTTTTTTTTTTTCCTACTGCAAATAAGTCAAGAAATAGAAATAGATTAACACGTTTTTCTACGGCTAACATTTAGAAAAGATCAATAAACTATAAATTCTCCCTGAAGAATTGAGCGACTTAGAATGTGTTTTTTTAAAGCCTCAATCAGTTGTTTTTTTTTAATTTTTCAATTACAGTTGACATTCGATATTATTTTCTATTCATTTCAGGTGTACAACACGGTGGTTAGACATTTATATAATTTACAAAGTGATCCCCCAATAAGTGCAATACGCACCTGGCACCGTACTTAGTTATTTTAACAGTATTGTATCCGCCTCAATCATCTTTGGTAAACCCAACACTGGAAGCCTGCTCAACTAAAAAAAAACAAATCATCAATAGTAAAGAGTTCTTACGCATCTAGAATAGATATTCATTCAAATCAAACCAATATTTCATATGAGGTTTATTCACGTCTATTAATTTTTATATCTATCAATTCCAAAAGTTTATGAACAAGTCTCAGATACGTGATAAGAAATTGCAAGACAGATGAAACCACTGGCGCTGGTCTGGCCACTGAAACATGCCAGGATGAGTGTCCCAGAGCCGGGGCGGGGGGGGGGACACTTCTGCCCACACTTGATTACATGTGTCTTCCTGTGATTTTATGATTGACCTAAATTTTGTAGGGACTTTTTACCAGGTAGGTGATCATATAGCTGTCATTAGTTCTCTGTATCTTACCAGCTAATGTTCATTTGTTTATCTAATGCCTTTTACTAGGAAGGGCTCACCAGAGACTATACATCCCACTTCTGAGAAGATGTTGGAGCAAGAAGAAGGGAAATCATGTTCCTCCCAACCAAGTATTCCGAAATTTGTATCTTCAGATTTTATATCTTATATTTATTTAAAAGGAGGGTCGTCCACCCTCACTAAGACTGATATTTAATTAGCTTGAGTAGGAGGCTAATGGTTTCTTAAATATAACCATAAAATAAAATCCCTTCAAAGTAAGGACCGTTGGCTTTCGTCTTGAAGGCAAATAGAATTCAGTCAAGATGTCAGTGTTAATCTGGTGTAGAACCCAAACTTATTTTAGCATTTAATATAAAATAACCATGACTTTAAGTATTCCTAAATAAGAGTGGCATTTTATTCCTAGAATCCTAAACAGCACGTTGTATTCTAATACATTCAAGATTACCTTAACATTTCTTTGCATGCATTTAAAAGGATGTGATTATGCAGCAATCTGTAAGCAGCTCTTCTTAAGTCATATATCAAATTTCACACACTTCAGCAAAAAACAAATTCTATTCCAGAAGAGTGACTCAACCATAGGAAGGCAAATTATACCAACTTGTCAATGCAAAAATGACCGAAAAGGAGATAAAACAGATGTAAAACTCTTAAAACAATCACAAGGGGATATTAGGGAGGCTGCATATTAACCTAAAGACAATATGTGAATATAATTTAAGAATCTACTTTTTTGATGTGTCATTTAGAATGCAACGTTTTGGGGTGGGGTGGGGGGATTTTTGTTTAGAAACTTAAACTACCTGTCTTTAAAGTAAAATGTTTGCCCCTTATTTAAAGGGACTCATATAAAATGCATGTATTACCCGCCCATACTGACTCCATCTATTCTTAGAAAGAGAATTTTTTTTCTCACTGCCACTAGTGCGAGAATATATATGGCACAAAGGAAAAATGACCCCACATCCCACACGCTGGTTAATAACTGAGGAAAAAAGTCAGATCCATCAGAAAGCCTATCTATAAATTACTTTGGCCATAATAAAAATAAGTTAGAGGTATGGTTTTTTTTTTTAAAGAACTGCAGCTGCCTTCATATCAAGATTAATATTGAAAATAAACCAGCAGAACAGGGCCCTTGGGATAAGTAACAGATTCCAGGAGGGATGTCCATCTGGCACCAGCTGTACGCTGCTCCCATCCCCAGCTCCTCTCTCTGGCCACTCCCTACCAAACATAAGAGCCCACACACACGGAAGACCGCACCCTCAGAAACGACGCATGTCACCCAAACCATCTCTCTCATGTTTAATGGCGTTCATGGGACCACAAAGAGGTGAGGCTGGAAACCCTAATGCACAACTGAGAAAAAGAAAACAGGTTCCTCTAGAAGGAAAACTGTCAACATAAAAGATTGTATTTCTCCATGAGAAAGCAAACCCTTCGGAAACAACAGGAAATACACTGTCAAAGCTCTTGACCCTAGCCTTTGACCAAGAGAAGACCAGAGAAAACTGCAAGTGATCACCTCACCCCGTCATCGAACGATTAGAGACACCCCCTCTGAAAACAAGAGCTAGACAGTGGTTGTCAACCTGTGGGTCGCGACCCCGGCGGGGGTCGAACGACCAAAACACAGGGATTTCGGATGGCTTTAGGCGACCCCTGTGTTTTGGTCGTTCGACCCCCACCGGGGTCGCGACCCACAGGTTGAGAACTGCTGAGCTAAAAGGAAACCCTCCTGTGCCTTCCCACCCACTGTCGGGCCAAAGGTGTTTAAAGTTGCCTCCTTTACCAGTCAGGGAAGTTCTTAAAACAAGAAACGTTCACTTTACCCAGGAGACAAGATATCATTTCTGATAGCAGCACCTGAAGTTGATACCTCGTGCTATCCTGTGGAATGCTAAGTGTTGCTTTGGAGACAATACTGACCAAGGAGTCCTGACCTTGGCCTTGGGAAATATGACCGATGGAAGGGCCAGACGAGAACGTGGAGTTTTACAAAGTGGCAGCGCTGAAGCAGAAAACGTTATCTCTGACACTAAACGCGATTGTCATATATGTATTTCTGAACAGAGCCCAAAGTTCGTCAAACCTTATGGACCCCAAGAGTGGAGAGAAACCTCGTTAACCAAAGAAGGTCTTCGCAAGAGTTTTATTGCATCAAACAGTCACATGCTAGGAAGGTTGTGCGTCTCAAATTTGTTGATTTTATCTTAAACAATTCTGAGGTGGTTTTCATGACATAGAAAAAATGGTTATGGTATAAACAGCAAACCATGATTCAAAACCACATGCGCTACAATATCATTTTTTTTTTATTCTATGCTTTCTAAAATTAGCACCAACTAGTTGTCAGGAAAAACAATGTTTACAATGGAATGTGTCTCAAGGAGCGTTTCCTTTATCTGTCACCATGTAAGTAACTAAAAATCCTGAAAAGGAAAAGAACCCAACAATAATCAATGTTTAGTGTCCACTCACTTACTCATTATTACAGAAACACACCCTGACAGCACCTAGGTGCCTGGCAGTTGGCTAGAATACTGAGAAGACACTATGAGCCAAAAATAAAAAAAGGTGGTGGCCTACCTTCAGGGAGCATGCAGCCCAGAGCGGGAAATCGGATAGCTGTCAAAGGACGACAGACATATGTGGCGAAACTTCGCCTGTACAGTATGCCACGAAGAAGGGCAGAGGGTACAGGATGAAAGAGAGCAGGCGCTGGTAGACCAGGAGGCAGGGATTGCAGCCGACCAGGGTAGAGACGGTGGCAGCATGAACCAAGGTGGTAACGGTGGGCCGGACAGTGGAGATGAGTCAAGATGGTGGGAGTTGAGAAGCGGATGGATTTCAGGGTGACGGGGCGCTCAGAGAGGTGAGTGGGCAGGGGCTGCTCAGGGACACACCGCTGGATCTGGGGCTTGTGTAACGGGAGGGCAGGATGCCGCTCATCGCTCATCGGAACCGAGGCAGCAGAACAGACTCGGTGATGGGAATGGGTGGCGAGCTGAGTCGTGGCTGCATCTTAAACGTGTTGAGATGGAGGCCCCAGGAGATGTCTCTAGTTCACAGGAGAGGGCTGGGACAGGGCGACTTGGTTCGTGAGCCTCATGGGCGCAGACGGTCAACAGAGCCATCGACAGGAAGGAGATCCGGGAAGGGACAATCCGCAGGGCAGGGCTTAGGGCAGAACCCTGGGGAACCCCCACGTTTGACGACAGAGACGCCGGCCCAGCCGAGGAGCCCGTGAAAGACGGGGCGGAGTTTCAGACGGGCAGCCGAGGCCGAGTGACGTTCCTGACGTCTAGGGAAGACTCCAGTGAGAGCGAGGGGTCGGTCACGTTACATACCCGGCTAAAACTCGGAAGCTGAGACACACTCACAGGAGTTACTGACGCCAAGACACGTGGCTATTCGCAAAGGCAGGGACTGTAAACACGAGGCGCGGAGAGCTGCAGCCGCCCTCCTTGTGAAGACAGGGCAGACAGACACACAGCAACTCAGACTCGTATCCAAACGAACTCCAGATAGAGAACTGGAGGAGAAGGAGCGAAGCCGCTGACTAACGAAGAACTAATTTACACGGAGAAAGAAAACGTAGTGACCATCCATCATTTGACCTTGATTTATGTGGGAGAAAAAAAAAAAAAAGCATCTGAATGATTTCAATAGGTAAGCAGACCCCCCCCCCAAATGTCTATAAAGAAAAATTCCTTAGAGCACATACACAAAAATAAGATGTTATGATAAAGCAGAAGATGCATTATTTGGGATCAGTGAAGAAGCCATGTTGGCCAATGAACTGTGTGAGCTGCATGTTCCAGAAACCGTTGCTCTGGCAGTGATAAACACCGGGCAGTTCTATGCGCATCCTCATTTGGCTCAAGGGCCACCGAAGCAGCTGAGTCGTAGGTGACAAAAGAGGAAAAAGAAAAAGACATCCCTTTCATCCCATTTTAACATGGGTATAGTTCAAAATTAAGCATCCCTATCCTGAGCAAGAAATACCCTGTCTCCAGTTTTATTCACCGATACTTGTAGTAGGAAGAGGTATCCGGACTGTTCGGAAGGACATCTCCTAGAAAGGGGATTAGAAAGAAGGTTTCCTTCTGTCTCTGGGACAAAGGTCTGTAAGCCTGAGACCACCACTGTCGTGCATGTCCTCTTAAAATTGTTGAGAAAAACAAAAGAATCAGACCAGATTTTGTACTTCAAGTTAATGCGTGAGTGATTAACTGGTAAGTTCTAATAAAACTGAAAACCATTTCTCACAAAGCAATTTAGCTTTGATACACGCTGATGTGAGGGCACTTTTAAACGGGCAGATTTGTCTACGGAGCATTGTGAATTCCCACATGTCTACAATGTTTTGGAATCAAAGCGTAATGACTGATCAGGAAAAGAGAGTATTCCTCCCCCCGCCACCCATTCTGACAGGCATAACGAATGAAACTCACACCCACACTGAATCTTCGCCCTTTCATCCGAGATCCTGCCGGCTCTGTTAAAGTAAGCAACAGATAATATACCGTTCACCAAAAATTAGGGGATATTTCAAAATGACTATGAAGCGATAAAATATCCCCTAATTGTTGTGAGCAGTACACTTTCAGATCTCCAGACTTGGAAATAAGTAACTGACTGGCTGTACTCTCTCTATCGCAGTCTGGTAGATACAGTCTTTCTTGAACACAGGCCGCATTTTCCGAATGTCAGGCCACCTCCTCCATCTGACACGCTGCGGCTTCCCACCTGCACCCGCACCGCCACACAACCTGTCCCCCAGCTATGGCCTCGGGGTGAAATTCCCCAAATTCATCACGACAGTGCGAACTCCTCTCCTGCAGGAACCCTCTCTGATCAGGACACCAGCCGCTGCCTCCTTCTCTGGGATCTCCAAGCCCTTCCTTCCCAGTTCTAAGGAATTCTTCCCACACTTATACCACCACCCATATCCCCCACCACAGCCGAAGCTTCAGGGTGAGGACCGTCCTGTCCCCGGTGACTCTTCTGCAGGACCAGCTACCTGCAATGCCTTATCTATAGAAGGAACACAGCGATGATCTGGAATTAATTTTTCATCGACCCTCCTCCCAACTGACTCATTTATTGAACATGTACGAGCCTTCGTTATGGAATACATGTACACATGTGCACACGTGTGTGCGCGCACATACACACACACACACAGACACACAAAAAGGACTAATAAGCCTTGGATACGTTAACACTAAAAATATGCATCTCCCATATGCATGATCCTTTTAAAAACTGCAGTACAACTGGCATACAATAACTTCAGGAGTTCATCGGGACTGCACATGCACATGACAAAATGATCACCACAGTAAGGCGAGTTGCCATCTGTCACCATACAAAGTTACTATTATTGACTCTATCCGCCATGCCGTCCTTCCTATCTCCCGCCTCCCCAACGTGACAGCTGGAAGCCTGCACCTCCTCATCCCCTTCACCTATCTCGCCGGCCCTCCTCCCACGGGCATGGGCTCCTTATTCTTAGGTTTTGGATCTCAGCAATCCTTTACGACCGTTCCTATCCAATTCCCAGAGCAGTTCTGCTGAAAACCCCTGGCCCTCTGACCCAGCTCTCTGGTCCGATGCTCACCCACCCCTCCAGTGAAGAAATCTGTCCCTTACACCAAGAAAACCAGTCATGAGGCAACAGATTCTTCAACTGCCACCCCAAAGTCAGCGCCTTAAGTCACCCCTTCCCTTCCTCAGCCAAGGAGAGAGAGCATGTCCTCCTCTCTACTTGAAACCCTATTCCCGTCTAGACGTGGCTGCATCCATTTACCTCTCATTGGCTTTGTCAACTGTTCCCACTCTACTGCTTCCTCGCTCAACGTATAAAAATGTTCGGATCATGTTCATCCTTGGGGGGAGGGGAGAGCCAGGACCACGGAGACCCTCTCAAATTCACGTCACCTCCCATTCTACTAACCCAGTTTCTGTCTCCCCACCTGGATCTCTCATTCACGCCCAACCCTCCTGCTATCTGTCCTTTTTTTTTTTTTTTTTAACGATCGGCTGGCTGTCATTATGTCGACCATAGCCTCTCAGTTTCCAAGTCCCACTGACACGTCCCTGTAGTATCTCTACTCTCAAACGATCACGTTCCCTCCTCGGACACGTTTCAACCATTCCCTTTTGGAAAGAGTATTTTCACTGGGAAACAGTTCCTCTCAGCCAGTTTTCTTATCTCCCCCCCCCCCGTCCCGAAGATTTCTCAGTTACTTCTCAACACGTGCCCTAATAATTCGTCATGTCGGACGTACCAGTCGGACGTACCAACCACCACTAACCCTCTCCAGTCTAAATATCTGCCACGTGGTGAGCTGTGTCCTTCCAGCTCCTGAGCATTACCAGGGATGCCTCGGCAACAATGGCAATCCCACAGATCAAACAGCAGAGGAAACCTTTACCAATCCCCAGGGGTTCCCCTTGAGCCACCCTTACTGTCCCACCCAAACACCCCCTTTGATCCTCTCCCATCCTCCACATGTGGCCATTCAGCTCTGCCCACGACACACACCACTCTGGTTACTTCTAACGGCACTGCCGATCCCGATAAGTCAGTTTCCAGTTTCTCCACTCTAATCCACCCTCCCTACTGTGTCTGGAGTTACCCTTTTCTCCGATTATTTGGTAAATAACATTTTTATTACAGTTTTTTAAAAATGGCCCATAATGGGATGTACGACTGACAGAAAAATCATTTCACAGCTGACCCCCAAGAGGATCATTCAATATTTTGGCATAATGTTTCCCATATTTTTTTGTTTTTCTTCTCCGTAAGTGCATCCAAATCTTAAAACCAAAATTGGGACCTCCTGACTAGGCGGTGGCACAGTGGAGAGAGCATTGGACTGGGATGCAGAGGACCCAGGTTTGAAACCTCGAGGTTGCTGGCTTGAGCTCAGGCTCATCCACCTTGAGCATGGGCTTACCAGCCTGAGCATGGGATCATAGACATGAGCCCCTGGTCACTGGCTTGAGCTCAAGGTCGCTGGCTTGAGCAAGGGGTCACTTGCTCTGCTGTAGCCTCCCCCTGCCCCCGGGGTCAAGGCACATATGAGAAAGCAATCAATGAACAACTAAGGTGCTGCAATGGAGAATTGATGCTTCTCATCTCTCTCCCTTCCTGTCTGTCTGGCCCTATCTGTCTGTCTCTCTGTCTGTCACACGCACACACAAAAAATGGGATCAAAGTATATACATTTATTATACTTTTTAAATATAAAGATATTCCGCAAACATTTCCCTCACCATCACCTTCCAAATGGGATCTTTTTCATAGCTGCCCCATATCCCAGGCATGGCTAGAGCCTAAGTTACTCAGTCAGTTCTCAGTAGGGTTAGCCTTCCCGGATGGAAGTCTGATTTATACACGTCCCTGTCGGCCCTAAAACCCTTCAGTGAGGCCCACAGCTCAATGATGACAAAGTGCTCTCCCAGGTAGGGAAAGGCCACCCTCAAGGCAACAGACAGCCCTTATCTATCCAGCCTCCTTCTTTCCTCTCCTCATCAGCTGTTGCCTTCACCCCTTCTGCTCCCATGATCCTTCACTTCTTGGTCCTCCCTGCCCAGTGGCGGCTGGCCTTGCCGCCCAGATGCCCGGGCTGTCTTTCGCACTGAACCGGACTGGTTTCTTCCTCCTTCTCCCTCATTGGACCACGAGCCAGCCCCTCCAGGAGACGCCCCATTTCAGCGCACATCTGCAGACTCGGAACATTACTCGGCCATAAAGAAAGAATGCACTCTTCCCCAGTGCGACCATGTGGGCGGACCCAGAAGGTCTTGCGCTGAGGGAAATAAGTCAGACCGAGAAAGATAAACACCATACGGTTTCACTTATACGTGGAAGCTAAAGAACAAAATAAACAAACCGAATTGAAACAGACCCGTGAGACACCAAGGACAGACGGATGGCTGCCGGGCCGGGTGGGGGCGCCGGGTGGGGGTGAACAAGGTGGAGGGAAGGAGAAGCACAGCTAGGTCCTTCCAGAATAGTCAGGGGCTGTAAAGGACAGCACAGGGAATAGAGTCAACCATATGGAACTAACTACGTATGGTGCCAGGTGGGGTCCTAGACGTATCGGGGAGGAACCCTATGTTACACACCTGAAACTAATACAAAATAATATTGAATGTAAGCTTTAACTGAAAATAAAATTGAGAAAGGAAGACTCAGGGCCGACCCTCAAATTTCTGTTAAGTAAAAAAAATAAAAGCGACGGTTTTTCATTTGGGTGCGTCACCAGATTAGGACTTCCCGCCGAAGACCTACAAACACGAGCTCCCATTTATTAAGGGCTAAGCGTGGGCCACGCGTGATGTCTGAGCTCGGGCTGCCATTGTAACGTCTCTGGGGAATCATCTGACCGCCGAACTCGCCCACCCTATTAACTGTACACTAACTGTACACGTCACAAGGGAACTGCACCTCTTCTTGGCTCAGTATTTTGTCCTGAGTACCGAACACACTGAGCAGGACGCAGTAGGTGCTCAACGAACGCTCCCTGTGTAAATGAATAAAAAATGTATCAATGAGCCGGCGAGGCCAGTAACAGCGTCACCTCCATCCGCGGACAGCGGGGACTGGAGCACAAGCACTTTGGTTGGGGTTTCACATCAGAAACCAGAAGCTGATACTGTCCGTAGTTTTCGATACCCTGTAGTAATTTTTCTGAAGGGTCCTTGTCCCTCGGGAAAGAAGGCGCATGTCAAGCCGTGCTCAGGGCCACAGGCCACACTGCCAGGAGCAGGAGGCGCTTCGGCTTTTGAAGGACTCCGGTCTGAACCGCTCTGCTCGGCCCCCCCTGGACATGAGAAAGGCTGACTTAGGACATATTCCTCCCCCACGTGTTCCTAGCATGATAAATTAGATTTTATTTTCTCAAAATGGATCAGCCCAACAAAATGGAGGCAGTAAAGGACTTTGGCAATACCTCTCAAACTTTGGAATGGAGCTATTGTTGTCCGTTGCTTTCAAAATTACAAAAACAAACCCAAAACAAAACAAAAAACAAAAAATCCTTCACATCAGAATAGAGAACATTCAGGAGAAGCTGACTTTTCATGTATTATATCTGGAACCTAAGACAGAGGGCCAATCAAAATTAAGTCACTCCTCCCCTTCCCAATTGAGTCGGGGCTGCAAATGTTACCAGGTGTTGTCGGATATGACGGGAAAACTAAAAGGCCTTATCTTTGCTTCTGATTTACAGGATGATGAAAAGAACCTTCACTTTTTCTTTTCCCCCAAGAGTAGACTCTTTCAACTCCCAATTTTGTTTTCATGTGAAGCACAAGGTAGATCAGACAACCCAACTGCAAAAAATAAAAAGAAGTCCACCCCGGCTTTCATTCCGAGAACAATCAGATCAAAAGAATTTTTCTGAAGGCAAAACAGGTGGGTTTTTCCCCTTTCTACTTACAAGTGGAACAAACATGTACTTTGTACCTCCACTGAACACAGAGCAAGTGGACAGAACAGAGCTTCCTTCTGCTTTCTTAACCCTCACACCTGCCAAGACTCCTGCCCTACAAAAGGAACAGGCTTCTGAAACCAGTGACTTATAACTGGGGCAAAGAGAACCGGGCTCTAAGGGGCAGTATCCCACACGACTTGCGCAGAATACGTGCAAGGGAGAAATCAATGGAAGGCGGTGTTAAGAAATACTTAACCTTGGACACACACACGCCCAGCCACCCACACTCACATGCCCACGTGTCCGCCAACCCTCCGCCTCTCAGAAACCAGCAATACGGGAAAGGGAGGGTAATGCTTTTTTTTTTATCGAAGTTCAGCATACCCATAAATTGGACCCTACAATAAAAGTAGAAATGGTGAGTTCCCGGAGAGGTTAAAAAGTA
Source organism: Saccopteryx leptura (assembly GCF_036850995.1). Taxonomy (NCBI): domain Eukaryota; kingdom Metazoa; phylum Chordata; class Mammalia; order Chiroptera; family Emballonuridae; genus Saccopteryx; species Saccopteryx leptura. Next base: position 6,748,420 of record NC_089511.1, read on the forward strand.
TATGTTTCCATAAACTACCGGGCAATGAAAAGTCATAAAGCACATTTTATACCAAATATCATCCGAAGAAAATTACTTACCAGCAAGAATGAAGACGATCGGTTATAAACATTGGACAACCCTAAACACTCCGCATTGTCCCTCCCAGCCCCTCATTTTCTTACAAGCAAATGTCCTCCATGTCACCTTTACCTGCATCCCAGTCTATCTCAGAATCCTAAAAGCTGTGCCTTATCGAGAGAACGTGACATGGCTTCTTCATCTAAACACCCAAGGCCTTTGCTTCCAACCCCTGGCCACCCCACCGTTCCTACAAAATCTCCCCCTTTATTTGGGAGAAAGGTGGTAATTACTTCCACTCAGGGTGGCGCTACTTCAGATACTCCTCTAACGTGGACGCCTTTCCCCGCGAACACATGCTCTTTTAACATTCGCCTCTACCCCTACTGCGAGGCTTGCCTTTTCTAGCTTAGGAGAGCAGCTATGTTCCGACTGGTGATCTAACCTGTCTACTCCCAGTTCAGTTTCTGAGGATAATTTTATAATCTCTTCTTCCAACTCCCAAAAGACTTCTCAGATACTGGCAAGCCAATCTGCTTGTCCTCTGTGGCAGCGACTAACTAGTTTCCAAAAGCCACGCCCCTCGCTGCGTGGTAGAGAGTGCCTGACTGTCTCTAACTTGCCTTGTGATCTGGTGGGGCCAGGCAACTAGCTCTCACCCATGCCATGTGAGCAGGAACGGTGTGTGTCACTGTGGGCCAAAGCAGTTGGGACTCAAGTGTGGCTTCTCCACCTTCTGTTCCTCCGCTCCCACCTCCGACCCCAGCTGGCCACTGGCCCTTAAAATGCGACGGTAGCGCCACCACCAGCCTCAGTCCACCACCACCACGACCAACCCTGACCTGTACAGGTGAACAAGAAATACACCTCTACTACGCTTCCCGTATTCTGCATTTGGGGTCTATCCGTTACAGTGTGTTAGGCTATTCCAACCAGGTCATCATCGCCCATTTATTCATTCTTACTTCCCATACCATTTGAGGCCATCTCCACGGCTCCACATTACTTAGATCATTCTGTGTCCTTCTGTCCTTCAAAGCTCGGATCAGATCCATCGAATAAAAACGTCCATCGGAAATCATCCTGTCCCCACTGACACATGGTTTTTATTGCACATTCACTTGCAGCTGGTCACATCCCCCTTTTCATCCCTCCATCAATAAATGTTTATTCAGTTCTCTCACGTCAAGTGCAAGGTTCTTTCGCCAACTTGATGAAATGATACTAGAGGAGGAAGGGTTTTTTTTATAGTAGTTTGCTTGCTTTCCTCTGACAAACGATCTATCTATGTCATCCGCATGCCAGTGGGTACAAGAATTTATGCAGATGGCCAACAGGGTTTAATTAGCTCACTTCCACCCACGCCCTCCCCAGCACCATACAGGGAGGGGTGGGTGATAGGTCTTCTGTGAAGAAGTTATTCTCCTAACAATAGTGACGCTGCCTGCTGTGGTGGTAAAGGACACAGGTTGGCAGTCTGGGGGAAATGTGTTCGAAACCTACTGACAACTGGGGTCATGTGAACTTTCTATGATTTCCTTAAATCAGCTAAACTCCTGTTTCCTCATCTAGAGAATGAAGACAATACTGAGGCTGACCTGGAAGGACTATTGCCTATTAGCTCATAAGAGATGTGAAGAAACTTTTTTTTACCTTTCAAACATCATCATATGGCCTTCAGAGGAGTCAGGAGTTCAAAAAGGACATTTGGAAACAGAGATCTTCCTTTCGCCTCAAAATGCAATTCCTGGCCCTGGCCAGTGGCTCAGTGGATAGAATGTTGGCCTGGTGTATGGATGTTCTGGATTTAATGCCCAGTCAGGGCATACAAGAGAAGTGACCATCTGCTTCCCCCCTCCCCACTATTCCCCTTCTCTCCCTCTACCCCTCATGTAGCCAGTGGCTCAACTAGTTCCAGTATGGCCCCAGGTGCTGAGGATAGCACCATTGAAGTGCCTCAACTTCAGGTGCTAAACATAGCTTGGTACTTGAGCATTGGCCCCAGGTGGGGTTGCTGGGTGGGTCCCAGTAGGGGCACATGTAGGAGTCTGCCTCACTATCTCCCCTCCTCTCACCTAAAAAAAAAAAAAAAGAAAAAGAAAGGCAATTCTTTGATGCCTTATTTTCTCTTCAAAATTCATTTCTTCATTTGACATGGTAAACAGCCACATAACCTTCCACTCATAATTATCAAAGAAGTTGCTACTGAGAGGAAAATATGTGTGAAAGTTACCACTCTGAACCAGTTTTTCCAGATCTACTGGATCTAAAGCAGGTAACAGATAGACCATATTAATACTAACAATAAATGAATAGCAATAAATGCTATTTCAGTACCTTTCCCCTTGATCAGAAACCTATAAGGGAAGTTTTACTTCTCCCCAGCTTGCAGATGCGGAAGCTGATTCTCAGAGAAGTTCGGCGTCTTGTTCAGAAATCACACAGGACAAGCACACGTGCACAGAGGACTTGAAGCCAGTCTGTCTGATGTCAGATGGTGCACCGTTAGCGACACCACGATGTTCAGTCCACATATAATCACCACATGCTTCCAGCAGGGCACCTGATCCTCAAATTTCCCCTAAAAATGCATCTAGAAATTATCCAAATTATCATGGGGGATGGCAAAAGATTATCTCTCCATCTCCAATTCAGTAGAGTGAGACCGGAGTGTTACATTTTCTTCCATGGACTCTCACTAGAATTTTGGGATGAGAAACTTGGAAAACAACTTCCACCCCATCATCCACAACGATGGAATATTACTGTCATGAACCCCGGGCTGATGAAAAGAGGCGCTGTACCCAGTTTTACTAAATGCTGTTCACAAAAAGAGTATCAAATACTTCTACGACATTCTCTCAGCCTTCTCTTCTAAAAGCCTACACAAAATAGGAACTGGGAGCTTTAAAAAAAAACATGCAAAATACCATATAATCAAGATTGTTTAAATGTATAAAACTGTCAAGTAGATTATCCTTTATGCAATTCAAATGAGCCTTTGGGAGACAGAATTAACTGAGGGCAAACAAGAGCTTAACTTTAGAAGACAAAGAGTTGGCTTATATCAAGTTGACACTTCCAGATAAGATACTGCAGTATACACCAGGTTATACTTGCAATAATAATTTTTGATTGGCATATCATTTGCCACTATTCCTGCTTGGCTTCCCCGAAGCACATGCAACCCACTATGAACTGTGATGAAAGACGTCTTTGTATTGTTCAATATTTACAGGGTGCGTTATTTTATGAATGCTCCAGTTGGCTTGAGTTTTTTTGCGTTTTTTTTTAAAGGCATTAAAACATTGCAGATCAAAATGATCTCCTCTGCCTCACAAAAGAAGTGCTTTCTAAGGACAGGTGACAATTCTGTTCAGAAATTTTCACACCAAGGCTCAGTCAACGTTCGGCGGTAAAAACAGACCTCTGCTTTGTCCAGCTGCACAAACAGATCTCCACCTCGCCTCTCTTGGCGTATTCCTGAATATCCTCTTTGAGATCCCACTTTTGTGGGGGAGCGAAATCAATTTTCTTTTGGACAGAAAGAAAGTAAGTGAGATCGGGTCTAATGATTTTAATCTTTTAAATAAACATGAACTGAACTTGGGGCCCAAGCCTTTTCCCTTGAAAAGGTCTTTGTTGTTCAGAAAGATCTCTTTCAACCTACGAAGAGTTAATGGCAGGGACAATCTAACCTGGGAAAAGAAACGAAAAACACGTATTGGTACCCACGTTCTTTTCAAAGCAATAGCAAATGTTTCAACACACACACACACACACACTCACGCATACACACGCACACCTTACAACCAAAGGATCCTGCCCCCAAATGCAGACGGATGTGAAGTTTCATTTTTGAAGCAAATGAGGTTTCCCAATTCCATTTTTAAACAAACAGAAAACTATAACATAAAACTTTTATAGCTACTTTGCTTAAAAAAATAAAAAAAGAAAGAAAGAGAAAGCACAGTCAGGTTTATGAAATAGAGTCTCCCTCAGCCTCAAAAGGGAGATTTTTCTGAAATTCAGCAGTACTTCAGGATCCCTACAAATACCGGCCCACGGCAGCTTTTCCAGGCCTGTTGCAGCCCTTGCTAATAGTTATTGTTTGTACAACTGTAACTAAGTACATTACCAACCAGTTGTTCAATCTATATACATTTAAGAAACACACATTGCCAAGGAGTGACTCATATATCAGTCTATTATATGCTACAGGGCTGGCAGAATTAAACAAATCACTCTGCCTACAGCTGAAGAATACAAGCCATATACAGAGCAGAGGTTATTGTCTAATTTAAATCTTGGCTCGCTTCCCAGCGCTGTACAAGATTCCAATTTGTGGAAATGTTGCTCTTTGCTACTGCCAGAAAGGCTGCGGAAAATGGCATTGGGAGCCTTCCAGAAATATGTCTGCAAAATGCCAATCAACAAGTCACTAAAGATTAACAGTATGACTGTACCAAATTAATTTAAATTATAGAAACATATGGCTAGGATGTTTGCTTTGCTCTTAAGACAACACCCACCTTACAAAGAGAGCTAGGTTTGTTCCACCGTATATAATAACGTCCCCATGTTCGGATTCCTGCAGAATGCGACCATCAGCTCATAAATTGGGAGCCGCTATCCTGACCTAGCCAGTCTTTCTGTGTGTGTGGTTAGGGTCTTATCTTTAATACATTCAAAACATGTGCGAAAATACTCTTTAGAATGTGGTATTTTCCTCCCCCAAAAGATATAAAGAAAAAAAAAATCAACATTATTCGGCGACTGAAAAACAATTGGCTCTATCATGCGGGTAAAAAAATAAAATCTAGCTTTACTGAGATCTTCACCGTAGAACCCAGAGGATGATGCAATCGACTGCACATTATTCCAAGTTTTAAAATATGATTATCGGGCTAAGAATTTAATATATAGGCAAGAGAAATTCTCCTGTTATAGGACCAAGTCACAAAAATCAAAAGACAACACAATCTCTACCCCACCAGCTGCTCTCAATACATATTCTATTCATGCTGCCTCTCCGTTATTTCCACGGGAATCTTTAATATATACAATCATGTCATCAACCAAAAGGGGGGAAATCAATGGCACTTCGAGCCATAGTTATACATTAGTGCACGCTGTATTTCAACTGAATAGGAAGGGAACTGTTTTATGTTTCTCTCCACTGCTTTTCTATTATTGCCTAGCTAATGGAAATACATCAAACAAATGTTCTACAAGAGCAATAAATATTAAAGTTGACCTATCCATCTGGGAGAAATGAGAACAATACCGCTCACTTTTAGCCCAAATATGACACTGATAAATGAAGCGATGAGATTCCATCACACTTTCAACAACCTGGGCTGGGAGCCCCTCCGTGATCCCGGTACCAACAATTTTCTCCATTCATCTTCATTAGGCAGTCACTTGACCTGCCTCCCAACATCCCTGTCAAATCACGACCCTTTTTTGGGGGGTGGGGGGCTGTACTTTCTAATGTAGCCTAAATATGTGCTTTATGTTTTTATTTTATTTATTGATTTTTTTTTTATATAGAGAGAGAAAAACCAGAAGAAGGCCTTGATGAACTTGAAGGAAGGTGCAAAGAATTCCTCTGGAAGTAGAGACATCAAATGTTATTCATGATTAAACGGGAAGCGGCGGTGGGAAAACGGGTCGGGGCCGCCTCCTCCTGCTCGCCAGCCCAGCCCCACGCTGGTGGGGACCGGCTCTGCGTGTGCGGTGTGCGCCTGCGCACACCTCCCACCCCAGCCCTGAAAGGACAATTACGTATTCAAATGAAGGACAGACTCGGGCCTTATCACAGATGTAGCAAATGCTTTCCATTCCCCTTCCTCAGTCACAGCCGCAAGTGAGCTGGAACCGGAAAAGGCAGACATGCTCGCCCTCGCACAATGAGCGGGTTTCATCCCAGGTCCTCGTTTCCCATTACAGCCCCATTATTTTCTATTTCCGCCGCATAACACAGAGAGGCGCTGATTTGATTATTCCATAATCGTGAAAATGAATTACCAATGCAATATATAAAATTGCTATTATAGCACAAAGCTACGAATAGAACTCACCAGGCCCCCCTGGAAATTAGGTTTGATAACTAGGGTCCCAGGAGAGCAATTAGAAAGCCTGCAGGCACAAGCAGCGGGCTAGGTGCCCCCACACCGGGCTCAGCGACGCAGACAGCGGCTGGCACGGGCCGCCTTGACTTTGGAACAACGTGCAAACTCCTGTCCACGAGAATGAATCTGTTTCAGAGGTACTCCTTTCGTGTTCCTTCACGGCCACGTGTTCCAAATACTCATCATGTTCACCAGAGCCGCGCGCGAGCCAAGTACTAACACAGGTTTGCTAGGCTTGATCTGAGCCAAAAGGCCGAGAAGCCATCTCGCAAGGTTTTCTGATTCAAATAGTATATATGGATAAACGAGAGGGATGTTTCAAGCTTCTCAAGGTGGGCCCCCTAGGAGTGTTTCCCAGAGTTGTGAAGGCTGGAATCGATGCTCCTACTAGATATCAAGGGCTGATCTCCAAAACCCTCTAACTGCTGCCACTGAATGTTGCCTTCTCACCTCCTTTTTAGAGTAATCGCTATGTCACTATGAATTAATAACAGGTGACATTCACTGATGACCTTCTGTATGCTAGGCAGTATGCAGATCAATTCCTACAAATTATTTCATGTCTTCTTCACAACAACCTTAGTTAATAGTACAAACTATCACATTTCATACAATCTAAGACTCCGCTGCTTGTCAGATACAATCCAACTACAGGTAAAATGTGGGAAAAAAAAATGTGTGCCTTAGTGAAGTACTGGTTATTATTATTATCATTATTATTATTGCAATCTCCATTTACTGCTTAGAAAATGGCTCAGAGAGGTTAAGTAATTCATCCACAATCACACAGGAAGAAGATCTAGACTTAAACCAAGAATGATTTGATTCTGAAATCTTAAATTCTAGATATGTTAGTCTCCAATTATTTTTTATTACATAACTCTAGTAAACTCTAGTAAAGATCTTCATATAAATAATAGTTAACACTTTCATATTCCTTACCATGGTGTCAAGCACTTCAAACCCTTTCAAATGCTAACTCAGTAATTCCTCACCAAACCTATCAGACAGGCACTACCACTGCGCCAACTCTACAGAGGATGCGTGGTGATGTGGATAGGAAGAAATCCCCCAAAACCACACCCTTCCATGCTTCAATTTTAATTCTCGCTTCTAAAATGTCTTCCATTACACACTAGCCAGAAAGCCAGGTTCCCGCAATGTCAGCAGCCATCAATATTATGCAAGTCAAACCTGCACTCTTCAATGAAAGGAAACAATTTCAGTCAAACGGAAAAGTCTATTCTGAACAAACGGAAAAGTCTATTCTGAACAAGAAGCACAGATGGAGAAAATATTTCAATAGCAAGGAAGGAAAATGACCATTGATCCAGACTGCCATGTCTAATGAAAAGCAGTACGGGTTTTTAAGAAAATCTTTAGTATTGAAGTTCTCAACCAAATAAGCTAATTACTACCTTGTACTCGGAAGAAAGATCTCTCAAATCTAACTTTGAACAAAACTAAGAGCAGTGGAAGTCGTTTACCATTATTACCCAAATCTGAGAGACTAACGTAAGAATCCCATGACTCCTAGTGAAGACTGAACTTGATTAACTCAGTTTCTGGAAACTTCCAATTGTCCGATAATATTGCTTCTTGCCTTAAGTATAGGATTGGCTTGCTGGTGGTATAATACTAATCCTAATTAAACAGTAACCATGCATTTTCTCGTTTACTTTCAATCAGTGGTCAGCAAACTCTCTCTTAAAGGACCAGTTAGCAAATATTTTAGGCTCTGTGGGCCAGGATGCCTCAGTTAGTAGAGCATGAGACTCTTAATCTCAGGGTCATGGCTTCATGCCTCACGTTGGGTGCCACTTGCCGCAGACCAGCGCGGCTAGTAATTCTGGGCCCTGAGAGAGAATGGTGCGGAATTAAGAAAACAGACCCACCGAGCAAAGAGGACGGGATCAGGAGGCCTCTTCAATGCTGATGGCAATATCCGAGAGCAATAGCTCCCAGTTTGCTTTATTATATGGCCATATGCAAATAAGAAAGTCTTTGATACAAAGTCACACATCTGAGGCAAAAATAGGAACTCTCTTTTAAGGCATAAACAGGAATCTATTTAAGGTGTAAACAGGAATCCCCCCACCATGCATAAGTGAAATCAACCAACATCTGAACAAACAAAGGGTGAGAGGAAGGGCATGTAAATTGTTTCCAGCAACATAAGCAAGCAAGTGAAGTGGGGCTATGGGATGAGTGCAAATACTCAGCTTCTATAGCCAGAATGGAGGTGTGTGGGGGGGGGGAGAACTTAGCCTTTTGCTAAGCCTTGAATTTACAAAGGCTTTTTGCCACTTGCAGTCTACCACACCAGGTGGTCTCTGTTGCTAACTCCTCAGCTCTTCCTAAGGTAGCAACAAGCAACCCTAGAAGGCAGTCATATAAATGAATGAGTTGGGGTGTGTTCCAATAAAACTTTATTTACAAAAACAGGCTACTGGCCCAGCGACCATAGTTTAAAACCCATGATTTAAATGAACAGTTGTCTCCACTTTATTTTTTTTTTTTCCGCTTGATGTTTATTACAGTCTTTCACCTAAAACTTGTGTTTGTTCGTTAAGAAATTTTATAAACTCAAAAATTCAGAAGGGATAAAGAGCCTTGAGCTATGAAGTCAAACAGGGCTGGGTTCCAGGACAGCCGTGGGACTCCTGGGCAAGTGACCTCCCATTTCTAGGCGTCAGTTTTGTCATCTGTAAAATGGAGATGATGACAGTCTTGACCTCATCAGGTCATTCAATGAGAGGCCCAGACAACTGAATGGGCAGAAGGTGTGACCCTATCACCCGCTGTCACAACTTCCTCCTGCCTGATCACTAATGACATAACCAAACACCCAGCACAACAGAGGACGAGATAGGGACTCATGTTAAAATGAGCAAGCGAAAGAAATGAAAGGAGGAAGGGAGACGGCAAAAGTTTACCCTCGTTTCCAAATTAAAATAGAACCCGAATCTTCTAAGGTTTTATATATAAAAAGAAAGACCACAGAAAGTAATAGTGAACATGTAAACTGCGTGAACAGGTTTTCTCAACAAAATTCTATAGAATTTGTTTTTTCTCCCAACTTCCAAAGAATAAGAAATAAAAAGCCAATGAAAAGAGCTGCTATTTTACACAACCTGAACCCAAGGATGCACTTCTGGGAACAACACACAGATCGGGAAGGAACCCGGTCCAACACACACAATAGAGCAGAACTCCCAGAACAAACGCGTCAGATAATTACAGGTCGCTCCGAAGCCCTCTTTATTGTTGTTTTCAAATTCAGGTGGTCGCACGGTGGTATTTGTGTTCCAACAGAATCACCACTTTCATATTTGCAGCCGCGTGAGAGGAGATATTTCACAAATAACAGGTCATGAAAATCCGGGGATTAAGTAGTACCTTTCAGCAACGTCGACAACGAGGGCAACAACCCACGCCAACCATTCCTCATTGTGCAACAGTGTTTGTGGCCGGGACAGGATGCAAAGGCCCGGGACAGAGAAGCCCGGACTCTGAGAGGCAGAGAAACGAGAAAGGCCGGTGGGCACACCGGGCACACCCGAGTGGAAGGGCACGGTCCCGTCTACAGTCTCTCCTGCTCACACGACAGACATTTCAAAGCCCAGGTGAGGTTCAAAGGGTGGCAGGGATGCGGCTTGTTTCACCACTGCAATAAAGGAGGTTCTTCCAGACCCACTGGGCTGGACAAGGAAAGGATTGAGCTTGAGACAGGAAGGCGAGGCGTGGTACTCGATCTAGGGAAATGGAGAGTGGAGAGGCAAGAAGTTCCAGAGAACAGTAGTCCCTGGTGATGTGTTAACAGGAGAGAAACTTTGAAAGAAACGACATAGTGAACGTCAGGTAAAGAGAACCACACATGGTGTAGGGGGCGGGGAGAGGCTGGCTAGGAGTCCCTGACTCTTCTTACTCTCCTGTTGGTCATCAAAGCAATTAATACTGAATGATTAATTTATGGCACCAACAGTCCTGATTTTATTCACCTCTCATTTGAATATCAATCATCAGTCTCGCTACCCCATTCCTTCAGAGGGATTACAGTCCTCCCTCACCATATCGCTATATCGTGGTTCACTTTTCGCGGTCTCACTGTAGCGTGAATTTTTAAATTGTATGTATCTAATTTTATATGGCGGATTTTTCGCTATATCGTGGGATTCTGCGGTCTATAGGTATTTTTATATATTTATTATTTTCATTATTTTTGCGGTAAAATAAGCATAGGAAGTGTTTATAAGGGTGTGGGGAAGGTTAATAACAGCGTGGGAAAGGTTTATAAGAGCGTGGGGAAGGTTTACAAAGCCTTAAAATATATATATAAATAATAAAATAAATAGAAGGTCGCTACTTCACGGATTTTCGCCTATTGCGGAGCGTTCTGGAACCTAAGCCCAGCGACAGATGAGGGACCACTGTACCTGTTTGCCTGTTCCTTTGTGAGACACTCGCAAATAAAAGGGCTCCAAACGAAGCATGAAAAAACAGACGGGTGGGTAAGTTAGGAACCCGCATAGGAATAACTGCAGACTGTGCTGGAAATAATGGGTGTTCACGAGCTGATGGCTGGATTTTGCCTCAAAAACCATGAACTGCTTTGGCATCCAGAGAAGGGTCTCCTGGATAAGCCCAAGTTCCTTCTAGAGAAGTCATGACTGTCTAAATCACAGTCAACGAGCTAACCATTAGGGAGCACAAGAATTAAGAATCTCAATTTTTACCTAAACCTATTTGAAATCTCAGTGATGAACTTGATTAACGTAGCCTTGAATCGATAACTCCTAGTCAAAATGACAATGACTGTAGCAGAAGGGCCTCCATATTCACCTCTGAGCCTATTAACTCCTCTCAGGCTAACACCAGTGCACAAAGTGCCTCTTGGCTGCAAGTCTCACTAGGCACAGGACCGAAACACAAAATGCCCACACTCCATTCCCCTAAATCCTGAAGGTGTAGCTGCCAAAAGACAAGAACGGACAGGACGGATGCAGGGTGCATTTCCTCCAAACGCTAGAAGCCACATCCAAGGGGAAGAAAGAGAGCAAAGTAAGAATGCAAAACACACAATCATCAGCACCTTCATTCCAGCCCAACCCACCAAGTAACATGTCAGACTGGACTGCGGAGAGATGAGGGACATTATAAAAGGGCTGTAGTACACAGCGCCGGCACCTGGTGGGTTCTTGGCCCTTCTTTTAAAATAGGGGCGTTTCTGGACAGTGGGATGACCAACCAGAGGCTCATGGCGGCCAGCCCCCTTCCATAAGATGCTCATTACCACAAACATATTGGTTAGGTTCCTACAGTAATCGAGAACTTTACAGGCTGTGGGCCAGGTGCAGGTAAGAGGGCTCTTACCTGGGGTGAAGGGAGTTGTTGGGGAGACCTCCAACAATAGGATACCTCTTAGAATTATTTTAAAGATTCAAAAGCATGATTAAATCACACATTAACATTCTCCTCCTTAGAACTCTGACTCTCCTTAGCAAGTCCTTCTAAATTGACTTCATCTAAGAAGAGCTACCGTTTACAATGTAGCATTGTTTGTGTCAAATTCTCCAGGGAGGTTATCAGGGAGACAAGTGGATTTCAGTAGCTGGTAACCTTGATTAGAATCACCCACAAAGATCTGAATTCTGCTCTACCTGTTCAAAGCTTCCGACAAAGAGCAGTCATGGACTCTCAAGGTGACGAGACCCATGTGGTTCATGGGAGGCGCCCCACTCTTTACCTGGGGTACACGGACACCTAACATATTAAAATTTTTCAAAGTCACAGAGCAAAGTTGGTAGTATCTCAGACGATCAATTTTACTCAAAGAATGGGGGAAGGGAGGGAAGCATGACTTTTATATCACTGCAAACATGGAGATACTATGTAAAAAAAAAGTGCAAAATCTGCATTTAAAAATAAAACAAGAGGCTTTCAGGACCTGCTGCAAGCCAAGTGTCTCTGCAGATGAGTTTTCCGCCTTCTGGGCCAGCTTCTGTGACAGCAAAGCAAGGTGAACCGTACAGGAGACGCTGAAGTCGTCATGTCAACATCTATGCTCGTTTGCCCGTACCGTACTTTAGTAAGCAACATAAGCTCCAAGCAAGCAAAGAAATAGTTAGGAAAATATGTCAAAAACTATTTTTAAGGAAAATGATATAAACTCAATTGCTTCCATCTTAACAGAGCAATGGAATACTCATGGATAATCTCAAATATCAGTTAGCCCCAAACCTGTACTAAAGTCCAGAAGTAATCAACCAAGACATGAAATACATTCGATCACTTTTACAGCTTCCCTACGATCATCAATACATTTTACAAGGGCTAATACTGTTTTTTTTTTTTTTTCCTTTTTTGGTATCTAGATCAGTGGTCCCCAACCCCTGGGCTGCAGATCAGTACCAGTCCGTGGGCCATTTGGTACCGGTCCACAGAGAAAGAATAAATAACTTACATTATTTCCGTTTTATTTATATTTAAGTCTGAACGATGTTTTATTTTTAAAAAATGACCAGATTCCCTCTGTTACATCCGTCTAAGACTCACTCTTGACGCTTGTCTCTGTCACGTGATACATTTATCCATCCCACTCTAAAGGCCGGTCCGTGAAAATATTTTCTGACATTAAACCGGTCCGTGGCCCAATAAAGGTTGGGGACCACTGATCTAGATCACATTATTTGAAAGTCATGGCTCAAATCCTGTTAGGTGATGTCCAGGAAGGAGTGAAGGTAAAGTCAGGTGACTCAGCTATGTCACCAGGAAGCTCTGGAGTTTGCATAACTATAACAGTAGGACAAATGAGTTTCAGGTTTGTTACTGAACCTTGTTTGAATATTTGATCAAAAATACTGAGCGCCTCTGACTAAGCACGGTAAAGCTAAGACATCCGTTATCCTCGCAGAACTCCTATGGTAAGTTTAAGAAAAGTTTCCCTTTGATTTAATTGGAGAACAAATCAACCACAGAAAGAGCTGGAGACATTATCCTGATGGCTGACTGGAGGCGACGCCCCACACAGGTGCCCTGTGGGTCGGAGCATAAACGAGCACAGCCCTTGGGGAAGACAGTCCTGCTGTTACCTAGTCCAGTGCACAGGGGACCCTAAAGCCCTCTGGCATGCGGCATCCCGGGTACAGACACAAGGATGCCTGCAGGGATACCGCTCATGAATAGCCACACAAAATGGAATCGCCTACAGCAGTGAAAACCAAAGTACAGCCGCGGGCATCGTCTTAGATGACTGTCACAAAAATAATACCAGGGGTGAGGGGGAAGCAAGTCAGACAGGGAAGTGCACAGTAGTATTCCATTTATTGCAGAGACCAGAAATATGCAAAATTAAGCAATATAGCGTTGGCGGGTAACTACTAGCTGCGCCGTGAAACTATTTAAAAAACAATGACAAAGGGAATATGCTAAATATAAAATTCAGAGACCTGACTACTTCTGAGGGCGGGGCTGGAGGAAGCTGCAGCCGAGAAGGGCATACCTTCCAACTAAGGTGGGTGCTGGGTGAATAGGCGATTGTTTAATCATTAGTCTCTAAAAGTACTCATCAATTACACTCTTGCATATAAAGTATATTTCATCATTTAAATTCACAAGTATAGTTATAGATACATCTATATTTACACAGATAACAATTAAGAGGTTTAAAATGCAATAAAAGAGTGAATAAGCCCCAATCTCTGGCACACTAACAATCCCAAACTGATCGTTATTGATAAAGTAATTCAAAAGGATGAGCCTACTCTAGAATTCCTGGCTGGCTGCTGCGCTGTTCTTTCAACCCAGGGTGATAAAGTTGAGGAAAGTTCCACTTTGCATATCTTTCTTCTAAGCAGCAGATATGAATAAACGTTTGCTGGGAATTATCTCTATAACTTATGCTTGAAGCTACTGTTGCAAGTAAAGCTATTTATATAGCCTCATCATGGGGTCTGAATGCTTATCATTGCAGTTTTATTACAAAGAACATCTAAAAGATCTCTTTCCAAGCTCGGGGGAGAAAATAGTGCTATAATAAGGTATCTTAGATTAGTGGGTAAAAATGCCCTTTTAAGAGAACATAATATAATTAGCTTATCTTCCAAGTCGGTCTTTGTGCCCTATTAGCCTCTGACAAACTATACACAAACCTTTTAATTAGTATGTTATCTTTGGCGCAATTCATAACATGTACCTCATGTTATAAGCAAATTAAGGTTTTCCCAACTAACACTAAATTCTTCAGTCTAGTTCTAAAAAGTATTTTGCCATTTATATAAAATGACAACATTCAGACCTCTGGCTCCCAAAACACTTAAGCTGTTTTCTCCCAAGCTAGATAGCTTTCTGCTATCAACATTCTTCCAAATATTTTACCTAAGACAGAAAATCTCATATTAAATTCAATTTCACACTTGCCAATCACACACAGCCCGCTCACAACTCCTCCAGATAATGCAGTGTGGCGTAATGTGCATGTGTGTATACACACGCACGCGCACAATCACGCAGAATGCCTAAGTACGTACAAGCACGTGAACTGCCAGATACTGGTTAACACAGGCTTTTAGCATATCCTCTTACTATCTATTAAACGTAATGATTGACATGAGCAGGTCTACCAATATAATTAACCTTTACATGGGGATTGGCAAGTCCTGCATCTAAGACCCATAGCGCCGGTTCCCAAGCTGGTGCTACAGTGGCGAGTCATGGAATTTGCAAGATGAAATCTGCAAGGCCCCCAGCCCCATTCCTCCCAGGAACCAGAAGTATTTGCTGCTGGTCATGATGATGATGCTTCCAAGCACAAAATCAGCTATATTCCTCCAGTCGCTGGAAACGTACCCCGTTCCCTTGTACCTCAAAAGATATGCTGCATTTCCAAGACATATCAGCCTTGCTAAAAATGCTGCTGCTTATAAATTAAAATGCAAGGTTTTTTGTTTGTTTTTGTTTATCTTTCTCTCTTATGACGAGCATAGATAATCTCAAAATATTTGTATTCGGCACTAGACAGTTGGCTCACTGGTAGAGTGCGTGTGGATGTCCAGTGTTCGATTTTGGACAGGGCACACAGAAAAAGTAAACATCTGCTTGTCCACTCCTCCCTCCCCCCCCTTCTCCTCCAGCAGCCATGCCTCCATAGGTTTGAGGGAGTTGGCCCTGAGTGCTAATGATGGCTCCATAGCCTCTGCCTCAGGCACTAAAATTAGCTTGGTTGCAGAGCAATGGAGTAACAGCTCCAGATGGGCAGAGCATCACCCTTACGGGGCTTGCTGGGTGGATCATGGTTGGGGTTCAGGCAGGACTCTGTCTGTCTGCCTCCCTTCCTTTCACTTAAAAAAAAAAAAAAAAAAAAGTTGTATCCATAACTTGATCACAACAAGTAATGGATGAGTAAATTCAATACAAATAAAAATTTTAAAAATTAAATAGTAAAGATCACAAAGGAATAAAAGTAATTCTTAAGATGAAGTCCTTAAAATTTTACAGTAGATAAGTGGAGCAAAAATATAAATAAAAATTTTATATTAGAAATTTAAAACATGGGTGTAGTAAATACTGGATTTAAAGTTGAAACTGCTATTTGAACTCATGACCTTAACAAAAAATTATCTTTTCAGCAATCTCCCTAAAATGTCCTCACGGGGGCGTCATGTCTTCTTCCTGGAGGCACTTGAATGGAACAGCATCCAGAGTTGAGTCTTTAAGACTTTTCTACAAAAGGAACCAGAGCTCCCTGGACAAGAGCTGATTCTAAACGTTGAGACAGGAGGACATCAAGACGAACTGGAACCTCCTGTGACTCTGAGAAAACAAAGGTGTTTTGGGAAACGTCTGGGGGAAGGGTGCAGCTGAGAGGACCAAGGAGGGAACTTCAAGAGACTCCCACAGGTCATGCTGTGACCATCTGAGCACCAACAGAATCATAGCTCTGAATTCAGATCACTAAAATAGCAAAGTGATGTAAAGTATACAAAAACAGGTATCTAATACAAGAGAACTGTGCAAGAAGATATTTGAGAGTGAACTGAATGAAGTGAGGTGCTCACTGATTTGGACGCCCTGCTTCTCCAATCACACACGCGCATCTTTGTAAGATCTGCGCTTTTCATTATGCGTGTTTGTGGGAAAGAAGGGCCGCGGGAACTCTGAGGAACCCAGAGAGCGGGAGAAAAGCAGGAACTATCCCGAGAACACGTGAAGAAGCCCAGCAATAGTTGGAAGAATGAGTCTGAAGGTCTTAAAATTTTTGAAAACTAGCAGTCCATCCTCTAATGACTTAAAAAACGCAGTCTACTTTTGAAAACTTCAACGCAAAGTCATGCTTGACTTCACAGTTTCAGAGGATACTTACAACCCAAGAATACAGCTAATGCCAAGCTTTCTAAAACGTGAATGCCTTTACCCCTCTCTCCCAGAGTACGCACAAGGGTCAAATGTGACAAACGGGCAGTCCTTCTGGCTCATCTTTCTTTGACCGTATTTGGTGATTCCTCTTTAAGATCGTTTTAGCATTAAAATAATAAGATATTTTTTACTTCTATACCCCAGAAATCAGGACACATTCTGGGGGGGGGGGAACAAACCCCAGAAATATTGGCTCAAAATGATTTCTTCCAACTGAATTACAGAGACAAAAACGTGCCTCAGAAATAGTTGTCCCAGAGCCAGGAAGGTGTGGGTTTGTTTGTTTGAAGGAAAAACTACAAAGCTGACGGATGATGTTCAACCCCCTCAAAATGATGCCAGCCCCATAATGTCCTATAATCCAGAACTTCACTCCTGGGCTAGTCCAACCACCATCATAGGTCTCTATTTTTCTACTAACCCAGAGCATAGTTACAAATGCCCTATTTTTATTATTATCATTTGCCAGGCACTTTTTCTATGCGCTTAAGAGGCAGCCAGCAACAAAAGAGACCAAGGTGTCTGCCCCTGACAAGTGGGGACAGGCAAAGATAGATGACAATAAAAAAGAATTTCAGATGATGAAAATGTACTTAAAATAACTGGGTGGGAAGGATAGTTCTGAGAGGGGTAATAGAAAGGCTTCCTAGAGGAGGTGACATTTTGAACTGAGACATCACTGATGAGAACCAGCTGGCCTTCCCAGGAGCTGGGTAAAGCATCCTTGCAGAAGAAAAACAAGTGGAAAAGCCCTAGGTTAGGAATCTGCCTGGCATTTAAGAGAAAAACAGAAAAGAAAGCTAAGGTAGCTTAAGCAACGTGAACGCCGGGGAATATGACGACTTGAACATGGGCAGGAGGGGACTAGAGAACAGGGTGTGAGCCAGGCAGGCAAAGAGAGTCAGCAATACCACCCAACATCCACAAGTTTATCAATTCTCTTTTTGTAATTCCAAACAGCGTGTACGCTGATAATACCACACTGGGTACCACAGCAGTGGATCACAAGGAAAGGATGACTAATATGCAAACAGACAGCAACTGATGCTTTGAGGGGCGTCAAAAAGTTAAAGGTGGAGATACCAACACAACAGTGTGTATAAAGCACAGCCTTACGCGAAGGACACTACTGAGGACGTACACCACAGACAAGGCCAACGGTTCTCCGTTTTCACTCCTGCCCGTAAGAGTCACCTCTCTTAGCAGCACCATCTTCCAAACCATAGAGAACGCAACATGACCTCTGTGTTCTAGAAACAACTAACATTATGATAAGTGGAGGTGTGTGGTATATTCATCACAAAGATGACACATAAGCCTTTCTTCTCTGTCTATCCAACATGCAGAAAGATCTAGGACCAAGCCCATTCTTCCTGAGCATCCACAATTTAAAACTGTTGCTAGGGTAAACCCAAGAGCGAACATTACCAGTTTCTAGAGACAGGAATTGAATATGCACAGAAAACGATTTCTCTTTCAGTTAAAATGGGATGATATATGCAAAGCTTCTAGCAGCGTACCTAGGATCCTATAAGGCTCAGGAAATGCGAGTTCTTTTCCAAAATGAAAGTGACATGATTGTGTGTGTGTGTGTGTGTGTGTGTGTGTTGCTTCTATTCTGGTTCTAAAACGAACTACTGAGCAAAAGCAGACTGACCTAGAATTGAGGTGGAAAGGCCAACCTAGAATCGAAAAATCTAACGGGTAAAACTTCCCTAATTTTTTACCTTCAGTTGAATACCTTTTCTTCTTTTTAAAAAAAATTTTTCATTGAATTCATTGAGGTGACATTGGTTAGTAAAATTATATGGGCTGCAGGTGTCAGTTCCGTAACACATCATCTGTGTGTTGCGTTGTGTGTTCGCCACCCCAAGTCAAGTCTCCCTCCATCACCATCTATCCTTTTACCCTGACTCATCAAAAATACTTAGAAGGACAGCAGGGTTTTTACACAGATTTTTTTCCTGGATGCTTTACATACATTAAACCTTATAATGGACCTGAGATAGGAATTACTATCTCTTTATTTAAAAAAAAAATAATATACAAGTTTAATGTAAACAAAAGCACAAACCTAATAAATGGCAATTGCAGGAGTCACCTGATGGTTACTAGGCTACAAATCCATGTTTTTTTCTATGACATCAATCTGCCCCTCCAATACACAAGTTGAACAAATTTCATATTGTTGGGGCCTAAATAGATACTTTTTAAATTAAACGTTGTGTCTTCCCTTGTATTTCTGGGTGTCACCTCAGCTATAAATCAAGAGCCAACACTTAACAAATTTAACTCTTCACGACTGTTTCTGAGCAAGAACCCAACTGGTACTTAACCACTAAATGACTCTTTGCACACTTCATCTTTCAAACAGCCACTTAAAAACAAAGAAAATGGGTACTGTTTTCTCAACGTGGTTGTAAACACACTGTAAACCGTGCTACCAGTGGAGCCAGGAAATAGACAGAAGGCTTGTGAAGACTGGGATGGGATGAATATACTGGAAGAAGACTAGGAAGTGGAGAGTCTAAGAGCTATTTATAGGAGACACAGTTACCTTGAAGGAGCAGGCAATCCCTAGCCTAGAAAAAGAAAAGGAGCATGTAACTTTATAAAAGAGCGAACTTGATCAAAGAACCCAAGAGAATACAAGTCCCATGGGAGCAGAGCTCTGTATCTGTCTTGTTTTGTCCCATGGTAGATACTCAACAGGCAATTGTTGAATGAATAAACGAAGTAAATGGAAAAGGTAAAAGCAGAGCTATGAAGAATTTACCAAAATAACAGTTTTAAGTAGGGAGAAGTAGTCCTGTGCCCTGTCCTTGGTCCTGAACGATTGTGATTGTCTAGTGACAGTTTCTTAATTCCAGTTCACTGGTACCCAAATGCTACTCGTTTTTTTTTTCTCTGAATGTTCCTCTTTATGAAATAGAGTCTGATGTTTTCGGGCTGCAAAACAAATCAATCCGTGACTTCTGTTCTGAGTCTGCATAGCTGACTGCGTGTGCTTTAGACAGTTCTATCACGCTTGACACTATCTTTCCTTCCCTCTTTGGAGAAGCTGGGCCTTATGTGTTTCTCATCCTCCCCTGATGTTATACGTTAGTTTAAAAATAACAGTCATTATCGCTCAATTATTCAGTGATCAAGTGTAACACCAGGTGCAAACAAAAGTTCTGACAACACTAAGAAATGCCCTTCTTACTGTGAAGGCTTTAAGAGAAGCTAGGGGCTCATGTTACTCTATAAATTTGAAAGAGTTTTGTAAAAACAGAAGAGCAGAATAAGCTGATTGCTTTTCCTTTTTTCTTTCTGGTATTTTTCTTGATATTATGGATACCTATAGCAAAAATATGTTACTTAGCTTGCCACCTTCTTCACTGTGCCAACTGGCATAATCAACTTCTAGAAAGTTTTTAAATTATCTTCATAGTCAATATTCTGAACCAATAGCTCTAAGATAGGCACAGCATAACAACTCTGGATGTTTCTCTTTTCTTTTTATGATTCATGTGTGTGTGTGAATCTTATATTCACACTTATACACATACACATAAATCAAATACATACATATATTTGTTTTAAAAACTCAAAGCTTTCTATATTGTCAAACTGAAAGGCCATTTGAACTGATCTGGTCCAAAGTCCTGGTATTATCTTAAATGTACAATAATTTTCAAAATTCACATAGATATCCAAGATGATCACGGATCTAAAACTTAAGAAAATCAACTGAAGATTAACATTAGCACATTTAGATTAAAAATTGTATCATTTAATATTTCTATCTATTTTCAAATATCAGGAACTAGGTCTATACAGCCCTTTGGATCTAACCAACACCATCAAAGACAAATTACAATATTTCACCCATATAAAAATAGGTATATAAACAAAAATTTTATTTGCAGGGGAAAGGGACCTGAATGTATAACTTAAAAGCTTTTAGAATAATCTTTCTCACTCACAAGCAACAGTGAAGAAGAAAAGTTAGCAACAGAGCCAATTATATTATTTTCTAAGTAACAAATAATTTGGGGCATAATATTTTTCACTATACCTGACATAAACTTTTTATTCAGATATATGACATTTCCTCTTTCTGACCATAACCAAAATTCAGCAAAAAATTTAAAAGAAATAAAACATGTATGTTCATCATAAAGGTTTACCTAAGGATATATATAAACATGGACATACTTACTGATTTAATTTAGTTGCCTTAAACATAAATGTAGAAATGTCATATAAAGAGTGGATTGGAGGTGGGGGTCAGTTAAGCACAAGGAAACTTCCTGAGGTGATAGAGATGTTTATTGTGGTGTGGTTGTCACACTGTAGCATATCTGTCAGAACTTAAAATTGGCAAATTTTATTGTATGTAAATAGTAAATCTGACAAAACACACACACACACACACACACACACACACACACACACACATACACACACAACCCTGATTACCATGACAACTAAGAATTTCTAGAGTGCCTACCTAGAACATCATGTACACACAAATATTATGACCCAACATAATATAGATACAATTAATGAATCAAATGGTGATTCTCTTATAAAACAACACAGGCACACGAGTGCACACATACACACTCACACATACTATGTGTTGAGGAATTCCACTTTTCTCCACGTAGAAGACACTCCCATGCACAAGATGCATCTTAATTTGAGGGCCCAAAATTTGGGGAAAAAAATATATTACATAAAGTTATTGAACTCAAGTTTTACTCATCATAAAATTCATGCAACTCCTCATCACTGTCAAAACTCCCATCCATGAGCTTGTCCTCATCTGTGTCTGATGACGAATCACTGTCTTCAACAATGAGCGCAAAAACAAGCGCAAAAAAGCGGGAAGTGCAAGTGAAAACGGCTACAAGCACTGTGTAAGAGGCACCCTGTTTTTAGACCACAAATCTTTCGGGAAAAGATGCGTCCTCCACATCGGGAAATACGGCTTATACATGGGGAATGAAGTGTAAAAGTTAATAAGTTCCACGTTCTAACACAGAGCAAAAGGCAGAGCGCCCCCCCCCCCACCGCCTGACTGTCCCTCACTGACGCTCAGTTTCATTTACATAGACCTGGGCACCTCCCGGGGGCACCCTAACTCCCTTCCTCCAGATGCCGCCACTCGATGGCTCCCTCGGTTCCAGGCCCTGCAGTCTGCTCTCACGTGACACTCCAATGTCTTGAGCAGGAGAGAAGAGCGGCCCACCCCCACCTGTACCTCTGCTGCTACACAAGAATTAGGCAGCAAAAGAAATTCGAATTCTGGAGGGGGAGGAAAGAAGTAGCTAATCCAGGACAGTCTGTGGTGACAAGACCATCTCTCGCCATTCTGACAGCTCTCCTGCCCCGGGTGGTGCCCTGCCCAGCCCCCCAGAGTGTCTACACATAGAGGAGACAAAAGCCCTCGTGATGACGACTGCAACCTATTAAATATATAGTTTATGAAGGATAAAACATTAGAACCGTGGGAGCGCTGAAAGAACAGGCCGGCTCTATGTCCCTCACCTCCAAGCTCACTATTTAAAATCCTCGCTCCCCCGATGCTACCACACCAAGAAAAGTGAAAAAGATCGGGAATACCGCAATCTCTTCAGTCACGCTAAACACACCGAGACCACTTTGAAAACACATCAGGAAACACAACACTAAGAACAAAACGATACCGAAATCTATAAGCTAGTATGAATACTAAAAAGGGGTCCATTTAGTCCGTCTGCCATCCCTCTCCCGAACCCACAAGCAAAGGACACCCAAACCCCTGCTTCCAAAAAACCATGTTCCTGCAAATTGTGTCCTACATGCGCTTTCCATTTTATTTAATACAAAGCAGGGCACAGGAAAACACAGGTGTCTCTACAGACGGAATCCACTGACGCACACGGAACACTTGTGATAATGTTGAGTCCCCACCCACCCACCCCCTTTTGGAATTTAACACACTCCCGAAAACCTGCATTTCACATATCACTAAATATTTATAGAGTCTAAAAGGATGGGGTTTGTTACTTTGCACAGAAATGCATCTTCAAATAATATTTCAGGCTAGTTTTGAAGAGCTGCAATTGATATCCTTTCCATACATACTTAACCTCCTACAGATTTATTTGAGTCTCAATAGTGACTATTCTCGGGTAAGAGGCATATGTTATTATAGCACACTGCACTCCCACAAGCTGTCCGTTCAGTGTATTTTAATAAATGTCTGCCAGAGCTGTATAAATTTGATCCTGTTTAAATTTAATAAGGATCAGAATATATCAAAGCACAAATACCCATGGGAGAAATAGATATTTTGCATAGTTATTGAATGGCCTATTCAGGGATACAATATGTAAGACCCAGACCATCAACCTTGAATTAAAAAAGAGATTAATGTGTTCAAAGCTGGCTACTTGTTAAATAACATATGAAATTAGTGTTTAATAAAACATCTTCTCTATATTGCTGCTAATGGTATCAGTCCTAACACAGCTTTAATATCAATATTCCCATACAGAATTCTAATATTTTCCAGAACTGGCGGCAACCTAGTTCTTAAATATCTACATTTACTTGGCTAAAATGTAATACTATATGGCAGAGAGATGAAGAGAGGCTTATAGTAATTTAGAATTGGGGGCTATCTCAATAATATAAATGAACAGAACAACTACTTGGCCCTGACCCAGTTGCTCCGTGGATAGAGCGTTATCCCAGCATGTCAAGGTTACAGGTTTGATCCCCAAGCAGGGCATATGTGAGAAGCAATCAAAGAGTGCACAACTAAATGGAACTAAGTGGAACAACAGATTGCTCTAAGTGGGACGAGTTGATGCTTCCCTCCCTCTCTCTCTCTCTCTCTCTCTCCCTTCCCCCCCCCCCTCAAATCAATAGAAAAATTCATAAATAATAAAAACAAAAAAGCCACTACTTGACTTCACATAATTCTCAGTTTCCAAGCATGATGAACAAGGAACTGCTGTCCCAAACATTCTTGTCCATGATAGGATGTCTCTGATTTGAATCATATTTCAATGGTCATTAATACTCTGTGGTTAAGTAAACGACTTCCATTTTTTTCTGCCAGAATTTACACCTGAGTATAAACACAAAGGACAATGACTAATGAGCCTGGATTTAGAAGTTGGAAGAAAACAGAGAAGGGCAAAATGTCAGCAATCAGGAAATCCTCCCTCGCAGCGAGAGGGACTTTTGGGAGGACCCTTGTCAAGAAGATCAAAGAGAAACAGTTATCACTCAAGGCCTGTAAAACCAACCTTTCCTAACACTAAATGTCCTGCGCAGATGGATGGGTCAAACTATCTTGTGTTAGCTACAAATATTTTGGAGGCGAAAGCCCATGAAATCTTCATTAGCTTGCGCATGTGATAGGGAGATCTACATCTCCTTATTTCCGATCGCTTTCATCTTGTTTCAACTAGAAGGGGAAGAGCTAGTTCGTTCATCAATCAAACTGATACAGTACCATGTTAGTTGGCCAACTTGACCAAAACACCAAGTCTTATGACCAGACAGGGGGTTATCACAGACCCCAGGCTCTCATCAATGTGCCTGCTCCCCTAAGCTGGGCGGGCCCCTCACTCTGTCTTCTGAGACTCTCTTCTCTACCTCTTCTGTCTCTTCTGCCCTCTGCTGGACTGGACTGGGTGCAAGAAGTGACTCTCAGCTCAGCAAAATAAGGAAAGGATATGACGGTTGGGCGATCCGCCATTTTTTACACAGAGAAGACAGGCTTACACCCCGACCATCGCTCGAGTAAAACGACCTACAAAGACAATGTCCCAATGGCCAACAACTGGAATATACACACAGATACCATGTGTCAGATGTGCCCAATTTTATGAGGTATTGATATATAAAATCCAAATATAATAAACAGCAGGTCCATAAGAATAATTAAGTGTATTTTTTTAAATCCTTAGATAGCTTCTCTAAATCCATTTAAAAACAAGCTCTTGGTTGAATAACTTCAGTTGTCCAATAAAAGCAGTGTCATTTCTTATACTGTAGCTTTCCTGAAAAACTTTTTTTTTTTAAAGATCCAGCTGAGTAGCGGGGACCAGCACCGACCTCATCTTACACCAAACACACTTATAACAGAGAGGCAACCGCTACCAATTGTGCACAGAAAGCAAAAGCCACTGGATGTCATACATGTCTGTTCACGTTAATATGCTCGCCTCTAATTACAGCTCTTCACGCGCCTGCCGAATTTCAGTGACGTGTGTACCACCGAGATGAAATCTGCCATTTAAAGCAGGTCAGCATTCTTCCTTAGCCAGAATCTTGGGGTCAGATGTGTCTTCCAGTCAAGAGTTTTTAAGATTTGGGGAAGTTACGCAGTGTGTCTTCCATCTCTTCCATAATACCTCTAGCATATACTCTGATTTCTCTTCAGATCGCATAAATCTTTCGACGTTTATAATACCTCTAGCGGTCGGGACAGCGCCCCAGAATCCCGCACACAAGTATTTCTGCAATGAAATGCCTGAATATCACACAAAGGGAGGTGCACACAGGACAAGAACAGCTGTGTGTTGAGTTTGGTTCAGGCTGTGCTGCAAATGTGTTGCCGTATACTTATTTTTTTAACCTTGTTTTTCAGAACTTATAAAATTTGGGAATTATGAGTAATGTGGTAATTTGAATAACAACCAATGTTCCTTTTTATTGAAAAAAAAACAATATTTTGGGCCTGGGCTGGGTAGTTCAGTGGATCAAGTGTCGCTCTGGCGTGTCAGAGGTCATGGGTTTGAACCCTGGTCAGGGCACGTATAAGAAGCCATCAATGAGTGCACAACTAAATGGAACAATGAGTTGATGCTTCTCTCTCTCTCTCTCTTTCTCCTCTTTCCCCCTCAAATCGATGAAAAATAAAATTTTAAATGTAGGTACCATAAGTGGAAAACCAGCATAAACAGAATACAACCACCAAAAGAAATAAAGTAATAGCAAAATAATCTAATTTAGCAAACTTTGAGCTGTAGAAGGCTTTCTACCTGAGCCCTGCATTCTCACCCCCGCCTTCCTCTCTCCCTCCTACCCTCCCTCTTCCTTCGCCTCTTTCTCTCTCCATCTCTCTGTAGGAGAAAGAGATAAGCATTTAGGTGGTAAAGACATTTTGGCACCAAACTGAGATTTTTCTCACTGATGCACTAAGAAGGACCGAAAGGGAAAGAGGACTGAAATGCTTTGTGTGCGATTTCATGTGGTTTAACGACCTATCTGTGTAGCAAAACATCAAATCACCTCCCCGCCATGGGAGCAGCCTCCACCCACCCTACTTCTTCTAGTCCCTGGCCAGACGAAGTTTCTCTGTCAGACATTTGGAAATAGAGAGGTCTTCAGGATTCAGCTGAGAAAGAAACTTCAGTTGTGTAAGACTACAGCACTCCGAAAAAAACTTCATTTGTACAATAAATACCACAGGGGTACAGGAAGTGCTCGATTTTTACATAATACCCATTTCATGGCTATTAAATACGTTTGGCACAAGTCTATGGCTGCCGGTGCAGAAGGCCCTGGAGTCACCAGAGTTGGAGATACTGACACCAGAGAGCAGTATGCGCACACAGCGCCAGGGGACATGGGTGCATTGTCCCCTGTGGGCCCAGGTCCCTTCGGGGACCTTGGAAGGGTGGTGCTCAAACGGAGCTTCCCACACAGCGACCTTCGCCCCACTTGGGAGTTTGTCAGAAGCGCACACTCTCGGGCCCTACCCCAGATCAACTGAATCAGAAACTCCAAGAATGGGGTCCAGCAATCTTGAGTTTAACAGTCCTCCATTTTATTTTTATTTTTATTTTTTTTGTATTTTTCTGAAGTTGGAAATGGGGAGGCAGTCAGACAGACTCCCGCATGCACCCGACCAGGATCCACCCGGCATGTCCACCAGGGGGCGATGCTCTGCCTATCTGGGGCATCGCTCTGCTGCAACCAGAGCCATCCTAGCACCTGAGGTAGAGGCCACGGAGCCATCCTCAGCGCCTGGGCCAACTTTGCTCCAATGGAGCCTCAGCTGCGGGAGGGGAAGAGAGAGACAGAGAGGAAGGAGAGGGGGAGGGGTGGAGAAGCAGATGGGCACTTCTCCTGTGTGCCCTGACCGGGAATCGAACCCGGGACTCCTGCACGCCAGGTCGACACTCTACCACTGAGCCAACTGGCCAGGGTCAAACCAGTCCTCCATGACACTCTGATGCTCCTTAAAATCTGAGAAGCAGGAGGAAAAGCAGCACAGGCCCCCAAACCAGCCTGTTGGACTTAAATCGCGGCTCTATCACTTCTTAGCCTATTTTGTTGAATGAGTGATTAAATTTAGCCGTGCCTGTTGTCACCTATAAATTGGAAAACTAATAACACTTACCTTACAGAGCTGTAGATTATTGAATGTATTAACACATGGTAAGTACTTAGCAAAGTTCTTAGCAATATCCCACAAAGACCAATACTGTCCTGTGTGACAGACAACCTTGACCTAGAGCTAACAATGGTATTTCCTTCCTTCAAACAATAAGAGCATTTAATTACTATGTTCTTCATTTAGGACTGAAAAATTAAGGCTAGAGACCTTGTTCCCTAATGGGTTGGAAGCCCAGGTCTATGCCAGCGGATGCAGCCAAGTGACAGGTGACGGGCCACATGCAATCTTAAAACAGTTGTGATTTAATTGCCAAATTTCTGGTTGCCCTTGAACATTCCCTCAAGTTGGTGAGTGTGGAGTTCTAACCAGCCTTTTGAGGCACCAAAGTTCAGTTAGCCACAGTCCCCAGCAGGCCAGCTGGAGCTGTGTGTCACCTTCCTGGTGTCTACAAACAGGGGTTTGTGAGCTCTGTCCTTCTGCAATCACCAAGAGCAAGTGTGTTCTCTGTGCAGAGGGTGACCAACCATCCGAGTTTGTCTTTCATGTCAACACGGGGAGAGAACCAGGAACCCCGGGATGAGTGGGACATCCTCTGCATCCGTGCAGGTGGCTCCCAAATCTACATCCAAGGTGTCCCTCCTGATCTTCCGGCCCCCATTTCCAACTGCCACCGGGAATATTCCCTTGAAAAAGTCTCACTTTTGTCTCAAAAGACAGTTTCCTTCATTTACGTGCACATTCCACAAATACATCTTGGACCAGCCAGCACTGTTCTGGGCAACAAGGATAGAACAGTGAAGAAAAGAGACCAGTCTCTCTGCCCTTCCACGGTGAGCTCCAGCACAGCAGAGAGGGGCAAGCAATAAAACAGAGCATATCTCCAGACCCAGAGTTTGGAGGAGAACGGAGCCAGGGTGGAGGGAAGAATTCCAGGGGAAGGGAAGAGGGTGGCGTTTTAGATTGGATGGTCCAAAAATACCTTCCCGAGGAAAGGACAGGGTGGAGGAAAGACCTTAAGGAAATGAGGGAGTGAGACGAGAAAACAGCTGAAGAAAGAGTTTGGGGCAGAGAAATGATCCAAAGGCCCTGAGGTGGGAGTGTGCCTGGAGTTCCCATGGTAACAAGGACAGGGTGTGTGGCGGGGCAGAGGGAGCCACACCTAGCAGGTGAGGTCAAGGAGATCGTAGTGGTCACCAGCTTAAGGCTGCGCAGGCTGTCATGTGGACTTTTTTGATTTTGACTAGGAACGAATCAGAGCCACCAGAGATCAGAGGCGTAACAGCACGAATAGGACCCAGACTAGTTATTTTTCTAGACTAGTCCTCAACCTACTGTTGTTTTTCCCTTCACATCCAAGGAAGTCAGTCCAAGCAGGCTAGGTCCTACTCCTGTCATTGTAGCACACTTCCCATTACAGACAGGAGCCACATTTAAGCTCACCGGGTCCTCTGGCAACAGAGACCGACGTAGAACCCAACGGTGAACAGAAAGACTTCCCTTGGTTCATCTACCGGGATTTATGTACTCTAGGCTAATATGCTATTTCACTGGAATTATTTGTTTACGAAGATAGTCTGATGAACGACACTTTTTTTTTTTCGGTTCATGAAATTTTCAACATAAAAGAGCCCTCAATTCCTATTTGGAAACCCGTTGCGCCATTTTTATTCTGCCTGTATTTTAATATAGCATCAATATTTAACTACTCATTAAATGAAGTATGACTTTTATAGTGAAAATGTCACTCTTTGCAGTTCATTAAATTCATTTAAAGTATAGCTGCTTGATTCTTTCTTTTTCCCCCCTGGAAGAATAAGAGGACTAGGAATTGAAGGCATAAACTTTACATTGAAGCATGTGTTTCCTTCAAAATTAACATTCAGGATCAGTAACATTATTCATCGGACTGAGGGACTATTTGCATCTTCTCTTAGGGGCTGTCGTCTTTCCAGAGCATGGAGCTGTTTATCACGGTTGGTTATGACCAGTGGAATGTCACTGTGGACATTAAGATGTCATAAGCTATTATGAATCTCTGAAATTCTGCATGTTGTATTAAAAAAAAACAAAACATTATCTTGAACCAAGGCATCAGAAAAATAAAAATAAACCCTGGAAGATGTGAAATTTAATCAGTCGCTGAATCCAACAGGACCTAAAATTGGTCTATTTTGGTTGTTAAAAATCATTCTGATAAGACATTAGATGGCCGGAAAGAGAAGGATATATTAAAGACCGAATTTGAGAAATGAATTCAAATGCATTTTTTTTAAGATGGTTGCAATTTTTTGTTCCTAAAATTACTATGATTTACATGTAGGGAGCACTAAATGCAAATGATTTCAAATCACCCCTGGGACGTGTACATGATTACAGAGTCTCTTAATGAGCTTTCAGAAGACTTCCCGGAACAAGACATAAAGGAAATGAGCGCTTCCGTGCCCTTCTGGGGACCCAACTCTCACGACAAGCGCACAGCCACGCCTCCTTCCTCGTCCCGCAGCCAGTCCAGCCATGCCTCCTTCCCCATCCTGCAGCCAGCCCAGACACCCTCTAAAACAAACACCCAAGCGCGACCCTCGGGGCAGGCTGAGCTGTCAAGTGCCTGGACCTTGGAGCCCAAACCCCTTGAAGAAGTTGGTGTGCTTGTTCCTCTCCTCCTTTTGTCCTCCTCCCGGAAGCCCTCCCACTGGAAAAGAACGGAAAGAAAACAGGATCTGGCATCCAGAGGCACCTACCTACATGACCAAGACAGGAGAGCACACACGAAATAAAAGAACAAATCAAATCCCACTTCAGGCATATGCCCACCTGTTAAGTGAGAAGAAGCGTGCGTCCTGCCATCGGTCACGTTACCAGCACCTGGAGGGGCGAAGGCTAATTTCAAATCACTGGCTAACAGTCAAGTATTTATGAATTTACTCCACTGCTTCTGTCCTACCCGAGGGGGTGGGGGCGTGAAGTACAAAAGCAGTAACTAAAGGAGGGCCTTTTCTCACGCCTCTGCTGCTTCCCAACACAGGGACGTCCATCTGTGTGCCATGGGGCAGGGGCACACGCGTGTACGTGCACGCACACACAAACACACCCCTCCAACACCCAAGAGAAACTGGAGAAAAAAAAACAGTGCACCACGGTCCCATTGAAAGATGCCCCCAATTGAATTATTTGTCCCTCTTTTTAAACAGTAAAAACACTGGTCTGCTCCTGTGCTCTCATTTAGATCTTCAAGAATTAGCTCTACGGGAACCGCCCCTGTTGTCCAAAGTAGCTACTCTTGACAAGACTTTCCCACTACCTCTAAGCCGTTCTCCATCACCCCCAGTGGCTTGAATCGTCTCGGGCTTTTCTGCCTAAATTTGTAGTGCCTCGAGTTTAATTACCCCAGAACAATCCAGTCATCGACAACCAACTAAGAGTGTGAGCTTTTTTTTTCCCCTCCATAAATCTATTCATGGAGATTCCACCAAGCCGGGAATGTCCAGGGAAAGATTCAATAATCAGGGGGAGAAATGAGTTGCAGAAACTCAAAGGGAATAGAATAGCCAAAGCAGGAGATTACGCAGCCAGGAGATGAAGGCTCACTGAATTAAACATTCTTAAGCAGACTTACATACATAATGAATTGGTCAATTCTGTCCAATGTTTCTGAAAGAGATTACCCTTCCAACAAGCCAAATGAGTGTTCAAGGATGCTCGCTCGGATGGATTCCTGAACAAAATAAGTGTTAATCACTTTATCTCCCCCAATCTTTTTTTTGTGAAGAAGAGCAACTTTCATTTCCATAAAGCCTTGAAATAGTTGGCTGGCAGGGGATGGGGGGGTTGAGGCGGGAAGGCTGGTGAGAGGGTGCAGACAGTGAAGTCCCTGAAAAGGGGGATTTCCTGACAATAAAACCCTGATCAGAGCCAGAGAGGGGACACTGTGGTCTGCACCATCCCCCACTTCCCTTTGGGAACTCCAGGCATGGCAGAGAGGGGCGGGACGTGGTGACAAGTGCTCTGGGAAAGAGCGACCAGGTAGACTTTGAGGGGGGCCGCCTAGGAAATGCCAGACCAGCACAATACATTTTCTTGATATTTGCTTTTTTTAAACACATTGCCACAGGATTCCTTATAGTCTGTCCATGGTTCAAAGAAAAACAGCCCTGGCCAGCTGGCTCAGTGGGAGAGCGTTGGCCCGGTGTGTGGAAATCCCGGGTCCAATTCCCAGCCAGGGCACACAGGAGAAGCACCCATCTGCTTCTCCACCCCTCCCCCTCTCCTTCCTCTCTATCTCTCTCTTCCCCTCCCGTAGCCAAGGCTCCACTGGAGCAAAGTTGGCCCAGGTGCTGAGGATGGCTCCATGGCCTCTGCCTCAGGCGCTAGGATGGCTCTGGTTGCAACAGAGCAACGCCTCAGATGGGCAGAGCATCGCCCCCTGGTGGGCGTGCCAGGTAGATCCCTGTGGGGCACATGTGGGAGTCTGTCTCTCTGCCTCCCCGCTTTTCACTTCAGAAAAATACCAAAAAAGAAAAAAACTGTCAAGTAGTCAGCCTATAGAAAGTCTAAGGAAAGGGGACTGAATATTAGCATAAAATCTTGCAACTAGTTATTTAGTTACTGAGATCTTTTTTTAGGTACTGAGATTTTTCTGCACTCCATCCAGGCTCAGGGCCGGGTACAAAAGCAACAAATCGACATGGCCAACAATTACTATCCGAAACTCACGGTTTGCAAAGCCAAAGCTATTTCTTAAACGTCTGTGCCAGGAGTCCCCAAACTTTTTACACAGGGGGCCAGTTCACTGTCCCTCAGACCGTTGGGAGGGCTGGACTATAAAAAAAAAACTATGAACAAATCCCTATGCACACTGCACATATCTTATTTTATTGCGAAGCATCTGGAGGCTCCAAGTATAGGTTTTTCTGTTTCTGGTTGAAGATCTTGTTGAGTTTTGGGGGAGATTTATCGGTATCGCTTCCTACTCCACCATTACTCTGACCCACATATCTTATTTTAAAGGAAAAAACAAAACGGGAACAAATACAATATTTAAAATAAAGAACAAATAAATTTAAATCAACAAACTGATCAGTATTTCAATGGGAACTATGGGCCTGCTTTTGGCTAATGAGATGGTCAATGTCCAGTTCCATATTTGTCACTGCTAGCCGTAACAAGTGATATGACGTGCTTCTGGAGCCATGACACGTGCGTCCCGCATCACTGGAAGTAGTACTGTATGTGAGCGATGCCACGCTTTGCGGCACCACCATATACAGTACTCCTCTCACTGACCACCAATGAAAGAGGTGCCCCTTCCAGAAGTGCGGCGGGGGCCAGATAAATGGACTCAGGGGGCCGCATGCGGCCTGCAGCCATAGTTTGGGGACCCTTGGTCTATGCTCTCACGCCATACACAGTAGCCATTCCATGCACATTTGGGGGATAAGTGAAGGAAGTGAAGAAGAAAAGACTTCTGAGCTTGGGGTTCACATGACTCAGGACTTAAAAAGAAACTATCAGATATACTGAGAACAATCAAACACATGAAATCACCAACTTGAGTGGGCCCCATGAATTCAGAAGAAGTGACACAAAGCATATACATCCCCGACACGCAGGTCCTACCTAGTCTTCTAACATGACCGTGGCGTGGCACCAGTCACTGGTGGTGCTTTAACGATTCATCCCAAACACCTTTGTGACTGATTTAGTTCAGGCACCTGGAGACAGAGGTGGGTCCTAACGAAGCCAACTCCCCAGATCAGATCGTGACACTCATTCCTTCTAATGAACAAAGACCTTTCCCTCTTGATCCCCCCCCCCAAAGTTACTCAGCTCTGCAAATTCTAAGGATACTTTTACTAACCCACAGAGACTGCCAAACAGAAAAAAATAAGGTGACAGGACAGGTGTCTCTTCACTCAGTTCCGATGCCTCCTTACCAGGCGACCATCTCCTCAAAGTGGACGCTAGCCTTCCCAGCTATTCTGAGGGACACTCAGGGATAGAGGTGCCTTTTAGCTCCACAAGGCCCACAGAAATAAATGCTCTATATTTAGACAGATGCCCTTTGGAACAAAGGAGTAACTCATCCCAGTTAGCACTTTTTAAATGACAAAACCAGAAAGGTTTCCAAAATATTCTTCCAACTCATTGGCTTTCCACCAGGGGCAACTGGCCCCTCTGGGGAATAGTTGGCAATGTCTACAGACATTTTTGGTCATCCTAACGAGGGGGGCTAGCCACTGGCCTACAGTAGGCAGAGGCCAGGGATGTGGCTACACTTCCTCTAATGCAGCGGTTCTCAACCTGTGGGTCGCGACCCCGGCAGGGGTCAAACGACCAAAACACAGGGGTCGCCTAAAGCCATCGGAAAATACATATTTATTATAGACCCCGGTGGGGGTCGAACGACCAAAACACAGGGGTCGCCTAAAGCCATCAGAAAATACATATTTATTATACAATACATTTTTAAATAAAATATGTATTTCCGATGGCTTTAGGCGACCCCTGTGTTTTGGTCGTTCGACCCCCGCCAGGGTCGCGACCCACAGGTTGAGAACCGCTGCTCTAATGCATAGGACAGACCCACAACAGAGAAGTACCCGGCCCGAAACATCAACAGGGCCGAGGCTGGAAAACCTTGCTCACGTTATATGTTAAGATATTGAGAACAGAGGGTTCGTCCATCAGTGTTCAAGTCCATTAGGTGTGAAGTCCGCCTAATGGTGCTGTTACCATATTGGGATATTTTGAGGTCAACTTCTTCTCCCATAGTCTGTGTTCAGCCGTCTTTCCACATGTTAAGAAATTTACCCAAGCATAGGATAAAAATACCTTGGAATCATAATGATAGCCAACATCAATGAGTGCTTAGAATAGACAGAGTTACAGTCAAGATTTACAACAACTCTCTGTGTAAAAACTATTATTATTCTCTACACAGGGAGAGTATTTATTACACACAATAATGCCACGCTACAGGTGGGTTTGTGAGCCCCTAGACTCTAAGGGCTACAGAGCCAGGCTTGATCTGTTTGGTTCGCCACAGTCTACCCAGCACCCAGCAGAGCAGGACCCCCATTTCAGAAATGAGGCATAAGGACATATTGATAAGTGCCGGAAAGGGGTTCGCACCGGGCCTCCGCCCTCACACCCTGCCACCCTGCTAACTGGTGGATGTTCGGAGTCACTGAACTCCATCAGACCCCTCGGGTCCAACCTGAGATAAACAGAACCATCAACCACCTGAGTTGGAAGGACTCGGGCTGCTTTGCAAAGTAACCAAAATAGAGTTTTCTGCTATTCAGGGAGCTAATTAAACAAAACAGTGACGATGACCGCCCCCGCCCCCCACAACAGTGGTAAAGTACATTGGCATTGCCATCAGTCACCTTAAACTAAAGCAACCTAAGAAGGTGGCTGGTTTTACAGGCAGTCTCTGAATCGGGGTAGGGCTCCTGCTGGCAGTCGGCGGGCTTCCCCAAGCCAAGATGGCGTGGCTTTCTCACAGAACCAAGTACCCGGGTGCGTGCAGAGACTCTCCCTGGCCACAAGGGAGCCAACTCCCTGGGATGCAGGTGTGGGGCGCTCAACACTGGACAGCTGGTCCAGGTTTGTCCCACTCAGCATAGCCTCCAGGTAAAACGAAAACCCCATCTTACTTCAGATGGAGGGGGACCACGGCATGATGTGACCTTCTAGGAATTCAAGCTTTTCTAATAATAGTAGAGTTCGAATATTATTTGAAGGCTCGGGGAGTGTAGCATTTTCTCTATGTGCACTATTTCAATAGATTTCATCCTTCTGGGGGAAATGGCCCGTAGGTAACAAACTCGAGTGCTTTAAATTGAGAATGACATTCATTCCTATTAAAAAAAAAACACAAGGGGGGAAGAAAATCAGAGTGTGTTTTCTGGTTTTACAATATTGACACCACACGCACACTTTACACTTTTCTTTTCTTCCACAAACACTTCCAGTGTGGCAACTTCTCTTGTAGAGAGATATGCAAAGTGCCCTTGACGTTATACAAATATATTCACTGTGCCTATAAGCGCTTTCAGTATTTATTCATAACCTGCTCTTCTCCAGCAAAAATTGGGGATGACTCTTCAAAGTCAATTTGATTTTAAAGAGAGGAGTAATACTTATAAAAATCAAAGCAAAGAAAAAAAACAGAATTAAGACTACACTAAATCCAACATGACCAGCACATAGGAATTGATATCCTATCGTCATGAGACAGTTTCCAAATGGGGCTTCTTTTTTTTTTGTTCCCAATTACGGTTGACAGTCAATATCACTCTGCATTAGTTTCAGGTGCACAGCGCAGCGGTCAGACAGTCGTATACTTTACAGAGCGCTCCCCTGATGTTTCCAGGACCCACCTGACACCACTCACAGTTATTACAATATTACTGACCAATTCCTTATGCTGCACTTCATTGACCTGAAAGGAGTAAAAGAGGCTAAGTCATCAAAATTAATTTTTTTTTTTTTTTTTGCATCTGGAAATGATGGAGATGCTGATATCAATGATTAAAATCCGACGAGGAACTTTGGGGGCAGGAGCAACGCATGTTGCATGTGGCTTGCGGCTTGCGTGGGATCTGAACTGACGGCAGGCAGTGAAGTGGGGACACCCCACAGAGAGAGCTGCCACAGAGGAGACGAGAATGCAGACCAAGCCAGCGATGAAAACTGGAGGCCCTGGGACACAGAGGTGGCACACATGGCCCCAAGTCTTCCCTGCTCCCTGGACCCGCGCCCCTTTGTCAGGTGATGTTGCAGCTCTTCCCTTCAAGAAATGGGCCCTGCTTCCTTCCTCTCCCCAGGAAGCTGGGCTGGCTGTGCAACTCGCAGAAGGAACAGTGTGACGCTTCTCTTCCTAGACTGCGCTCAAGGGCTCTCAAGTACCACTCGGAATGCTGCCACCTCCAGGCTCTTGTGCACACCTCAGCATGTGGAGGTGGGTGACAACAGCCAGGAGAGAGAGAGGGGACCCAGCTGACGGCCAGCCAAGCCCCAGAAGCAAAGCTGCCCCGGGAGCCTGCAGGAGACAGAGCAGGCACCAGGGAATCTTCCCACCGGGCCCCACCCACACGGCTGACTTACAGAATCGTTGAGCAAAATGTGTTGCTTGTTTAAACCGCAGAGTTTCATTTGTTACACGGCAATAGATAACTGATACAACAGTGGGGTGGGAACAGCTATGGGCAGAAAAGAAGGTCCACCTATAAAGGGCTAAACATACAGAGGCCAGAGCCAAGCTTTGGGAGGTCATTCTCAGTGGCTAGGAAGAGGCTGACACAAATGACAGAGCTAAAGCCATCAAAGTATCCAAATACACAATATTACGGAACTGGGGGTGAGAGGGAACAGAGACAGGGGATGTCAAAGAGTCATCAGAAAAGCATAACTGGCCCTGGCCGGTTGGCTCAGTGGTAGAGCGTGGGCCTGGTGTGCAGGAGTCCCGGGTTCGATTCCCGGCCAGGGCACACAGGAGAAGCGCCCATCTGCTTCTCCACCCCTCCCCCTCTCCTTCCTCTCTGTCTCTCTCTTCCCCTCCTGTAGCCAAGGCTCCATTGGAGCAAAGTTGGCCCGGGCGCTGGGGATGGCTCTGTGGCCTCTGCCCCAGGCGCTAGAGTGGCTCTGGATGCAACAGAGCGATGCCCCAGATGGGCAGAGCATCGCCCCCTGGTGGGCGTGCTGGGTGGATTTCGGTCGGGCGCTTGCGGGAGTCTGTCTGCCTCCCCGTTTCCAACTTCAGAAAAATACCAAAAAAAAAGCATAACCCCTGGGCTTAGAGCCAGAGCTGGCCTAAAGTGGCCAGTGCACACTCTAGGGTGAACGAAGCCTCCTCCAGCCGGGCGGAGCTCCCCGGGGAACCGAGGGGACACTCCCATAGTCCAAGGGAACAGAAATTGCCCGCAAGGTGTGACGGAGCCCCAGCGCAGGGAAGCGGTGGAACCCTCCGCTAGAGATTTCTTGTTTGAGAAGCTGTTCAGAAACGTGTTAGAGACAGTCCGCAGAATCAGACAAAAGTGGCAAAGTGTAAAATAGTCCTTTCTCTGAACTCAGCGTCTTCAAGGGAGGCCGGGAACCGCCCGCGGAGGCAGCATCACCTGGGACCAGGTGCGCAATGGCGCGTCTCAGGCCCGCCCCAGACCCCCCGCTGGCCTCCGCACAGCCCACAGAGACTGGGAGAAAGTCATTCTGCTTTGAGTCCCTTTCAAGCCCCCAGACAAAGCCCCAACACTTACAACCCCCCCCCCCACCTTTTCAATGAACAGAGAGCAGAGCTTGGGTAAGCAAGGGCTCCAGTGAGCTTCCCATAATACCCCCACCCCACCCACCGGGGTTTATTCTCAGGATTTTCTTCTATGTGTGAGAAATGATAGAATCTTCCACCTGTGGTAGTCTTAATTTCCCATTAATTTACTTAAGGGGAAACAGTGAGTCAACCGCAAACGCGGAGCATACCGAAACGCGGACGGAACGAGGAGAGAAAAGTCACGACAGGGAGGTGGTCCCTCAGACCGAAGACGGGAGATCTGGGCTCGTTCGGAGCAGGAAACCAAGCAGATACAAGGGGCGCTGTCAGCGGAACTCAGAATACTCAACCGTCAGAACGGGGTCAGCGTCCTTGGAAGGATTTCTCCCAAAGGGTGCAAAGGCTCTCTCTCCCGAGGTCTGGAAGAGAGAGGGATCTGGGTCCGAGGCAAGTGAGGGCGGGCGACAAAGGAGTGAGTCCCATCAGAGAACACCACCACGCCCGCCCGCCCTCCAGGAGGGGAGAGGTCAGAGTCCCCACCTCAGAACGAGGTGGGGCTGGTTTGACTGCGACTCGACTCGGAAGACTGGAGAGACTTGGACTTCCCATGGTGGAGAATGCCCGAGACCACGCAGATGAATTAAAGGGTTTTCTGTAGCAGGGGCCCAGGTGGAGTCAGGCAGCCTGCCTTGTTGAGAAGGAAAAGGGACACGGTGTTCAGTCATCCTGACGTGGGGAAACGAGACTAACTGGAAGGATGACACAAAACACATCACCAAAGCAGAGGGGACCGAGGCGGTGGCATGGGGGACAGCAGACAACGGCTTTGTAGTTGAGCCTGCATAAAGAATCAGGGGTGA
Source organism: Saccopteryx leptura (assembly GCF_036850995.1). Taxonomy (NCBI): domain Eukaryota; kingdom Metazoa; phylum Chordata; class Mammalia; order Chiroptera; family Emballonuridae; genus Saccopteryx; species Saccopteryx leptura. Next base: position 6,786,547 of record NC_089511.1, read on the forward strand.
GCAAGGGGCCCACGGATTAAATGAGAAGGAACGTAAAGGACCAGCGAATTCTAGGGCAGAAGAAGATTCTCTGAGTGTGTGGAGATGAGAGGTAAACTGGGTTTGATCAAAAACGAAACACATCAATTAAAAATAACATCATCTGGAAATGTGGACAAGTGCTCGAAACTTTGTTTCCAACCCTTAAGACTTGAGAAAGGCTAGCACAAAAATCCAAGAGGCGGTCTGCAAAGAAAAGAAAAGTGGGCCTAAAATACAGTACTCATAAGCCATTAAAACTAGGACGGGGTTTGTAGTTCCGACAGAGAACATAAATCATCGGGTATTTTGAGCACGCTCCAAATAAGACCGGCCCACTGAAGAAAATATCACAGCGTCTCACCAAAGGAAGAACTTCCAAGGAGTAAACGAAAACCAAAATACTGTGTGAAGTTTATCAAAATATCATACTGTAGTTTATACACAAAACCTCAAACCTATAGATAGATACCCAAGAAGGGTTCCTTGGGCCCCACCCATCACTCACTCCCACACACCTGCTACATACACACTCCGTGCTGTCCCATCTACCCACTCGTCCCTTACACAGTAACTGAGTGTTTCACTGGGCACACGCCAGCCTCAATACAGACTGTGTTTCCTGGGTAGCTTGTAGTCACAGATGTGGCCATGTGTCAGAGTTCTGGCCAGTGAAAAATATATCAATGTCATGTGGCAGCTTCTGGAAACTTCCCTTTGCCCTTGACATTTTCGTCCTTCTTCCTGGTTGGACCATGAAGATGACTGGTGCTCTGCCCTGAATTAAGAGAACAAGGGTCACATGAACACTGGACGTAGCTTAGCTCCCAGATGTCTACGAAGCCACCAGACCAGCCCTGGACTACTGACCCCCTACACTTCATTAGGGGAAAGAGAGAGAGATGAGTGTCCACCTCATCTAAGCCACTGCTACTTAAGTTACTGTTTTTCTGTTACTAGTGGGTGAATCCTAGCTAACACACCCATCTTTGCTTGTATCCAAGTCTCCCCTCCTTGGCCATTTCTTCACCAACCTGGACTCGTGGATGAAGAACAGTCGCTTCCATTACCTCCTTCATGTTTCCCTCTACCTGTCCTTCTCTCGTTCCTGCCTAGGCCAGACCCACCACTGACCCATCCTTACCCCCACTGCTCAGTCCCGTCACCCTCCGGCACCTGAAGTGCTGACAGAGGACATTGAAGATAAAATGTAAGCCTAAAAACTTCTACCAGGGATCCTTACCATGGGAGGCAAGCTCCTTCAGAACAGGACAAATACATCCCCCCCGCCTAGAAGCGACTGGCACGTAGTAGGTCCAACATAGGTTTATCCAAAGATTAAACAACTAGATCTTCTCAACAATAGTTTTGTTCATCCCTAGTGCACTCGTACGGGAGTTTCCAGACACTAGGCACGCAGTCGCCAGCAGAAGCCCCTCCCTCAGGGAGCCTGAATACAAGGGGGGTGGGCGGGGGGTTTATACAAGAAACATGTGACTAATGAAATAAACACAAATTCAAACAGACATGTGCTGTCAATAAAATAATGAGGGCAGGGAGATCGTGACTGGAGGGACGGGGGAAGGGTATTTTAAATATTTAGGTATTACATTATGAGCAGACTGAACTTGAAGGCTTCGACATGAATACTGAGAAACGGATCTTTGGAGAAAATGTTTCAGAGAGAGGGAACGACAGGTGCCTAAGGATGGGGAGCAGGCTGGGGAGGGAAGGCCCCAAAGCAGGACGGAGGGAGGAGTGGAGGAGAGCAGGGGGAGGGAGGAAGGGGGAGAGCAGGAGGAGGGAGGAGGGGAGGAGAGCAGGAGGAGGGAGGAGGGGAGGAGAGGAGGGGGAGGGAGGAGGGAGGAGAGGAGGAAGAGGGAGGAGGGGAGGGAGGAGAGCAGAGGGAGGGAGGAGGGAGGGGAGCAGGGGGAGAGAGGAGGGGGAGGGAGGAGGAGAAGGAGGGGGAGGGAGGAGGAGAAGGAGGGGGAGGGAGGAGGGAGGAGGAGGGGGAGGGGAGGAGGAAGGAGAGTAGGAGGAGGAGTAGAGATGAGGGATGAGGCAGTAGGCGATGCCAGACCTTGGGCTTGTCAATCAACTCCCACACCCATTCTATTCTCATTCTCCCCTATCCCTCCTTCCCTCCCCACCCCCTTTCCCCCCTTCTCCCCATCTTCTCTTTCTTCCCACTCATCTCAAAGAAGGGTTAGCAAGCTTTTATTTCAAGGCCAAGGGCCCTCCATCCCAGGACCAGCGAACCTCCCCATCCCTCTTCACTCCTCTCGACTCCCTATCTCAGGCGTTCTCAGGACTGTTCCGAGAACATCTTCTCATTAGCTAACCGCCATGCTGTTCAAACTGTCGACGGCTACGGATCTGCCCACCTGCACCTGCAAACGAACCGCCCACACACGCTACTGCACTAGGACCCACGGAATAAGCCCTCAGGTCTTCCACCGGACATGCTCGTGCCTCCGCGGCTGTTCTCAACCAACCACGTCTCCCACCACCCAGTCCCATGTGCCCTCCTTGCCCGCCCCAAGCCTGCCAGCCTCTGTGAGCCCTCGTCCCGGTCCCACCGTCCCTCGGGGACCTCTCCCTCATCCCAGCTGCTCGTGGAGCACACTCGCCTACATCGATCACCGGCCTCAGCCGACAGCATCCCCTCTGGACACCTATTCACCACGCACACTCTCTTCACGAACACCCACCAAGATATCTGCTCCCCGAACGAACTACAGGTTTCTTGAAGGCAGGCCACGTTTAATTTCAGCCCCCAGCAAGGGCATCCCCAGGAAGTCCTTGATAAATAATAACTACGATGTGCATATTAAATGGGCACAGGCCGTTGTCAGTTTCCACAACGCAGCGGCAGCGGCACAGACAACTCATCCCCAGAAACCTTGAAAATCGCCAAGCTCCACGTCAGGTCACACCGTCAGGTCACGCCGCAGTGTAAATGGGCCCTGCCCCCACCCCACACCCACTCTCCCTCTTTATGACCTCGGCATTTCGCTCTTCCTCGGAGGAACCACCGCTGGCGGAACAGTTAGCCCAGGTGGCGTCCAGGGGGACGGCAGGACCAGCTCCCCCCCACGCCGGAGATGGGTGACTTTGGGCCTGGGCATGTGACCCCAGTCTGCCCAATGAGACTGGATGCAGACAAGGTACCAGACAAGCGGGGAAACAGGATCGCTGAGGCCGAGCTGTGGGGCTGTGACTCGGGACCGCTTCTGGGCCCCGCATGGCCCTGAGAGGAGAGTCTGATGGACAGAGGACGCCAAACACGGGAAGGCAGCGCTGACCTAAGCAACCCGGACAGCCCCCAATGCAACGCTGGACCCACCACGCCTGAAACAAGACTGACAATCTCTTTCGTATTTCACGCAGTCTGAAGACATTTTCCCCGCCATCAAAAGGATTTTCACTAATCACAACACTTTTTAACCACTTCTCCCTTAAATACTTTGATTAGAATTTTTCAAAATAAGCCCAACAATAACAGTTGAGTTTCTCATTCAAGATGTCGGCATAAAGAAGTAGCCACACAGACCGACTGGGTGTACCTAATGTTCAATATTTCTACATTTACCATATTTCCCCAGGTATAAGATGCTCCCATGTATAAGACGCACTTTAATTTGGGGGCCTGAAATTTTGAAAAAGAAAATGCATTACATAGAAGTTATTGAACTCAAGTTTTACTCATCATAAAATCCATACAACTTTTGATCGCTGTCAAAACTCCCATCCATTCGCCTGCCCTCATCTGTGTCTGATGACGAATCCCTGTCTTCAACAATGAGCGCAAAAATAAGCGCAAAAAAGCGGAAATGCAAGTACAAAATTCTACAACCACTGTGTAAGACACACCCAGTTTTTAGACCTCAAAATTTTCGAAAAAATGTGCATCTTATACATGGGGAAATATGGTAACTCATACTACCCCTCCCCAAGAAAATCAGCATCCAACCAATTATACATATTTCATAAATATGTTTCTAGTCGGGTCAGCATTTGGGACTTCCACTTCCTATGTGTAGAAGAGATTGAAAAGGGAATGTCAAATGATGATTATTACACAGTACATCAAAGTCCCTTGCTTGTTACAAATTAGCTCTAGAAACTGCTGAGAGAAATCGCTCAATAGGGTAGAGTGACTTCTACATCAATTTAGAATATAAAAAAAACTCACTGCCATTATCATTTTTAATATAATTCTTCTATATAAACAATTCAGTCAATGTAGAAAATGCCACATTAAACTTATAACATTTGGAGGAGAAAAGCCCAGCTTGAAATCTATCTCCTTCAAAAGAATGAATCGCTCTCGTTCAAATATGTATTTAGAGTGAAATCCAAATACTTCTTGATACTGGCCAATTTGTTTAACTTGTGGATTACCAAGACATTCAAATTATTCTTTTACAAACAAAGTTACATTAAGATTAAAGACAGAAGTTAGCCATACAAGACATTCCAATGGCTGGTATGTCTTGCACAAGCATGGAATGCATTTAAGAGAACATGGCCTCCCGAAGGAAGGGATTAAGGGTCCAAACCTAGGGAGCAAATAAAATAAAATGATCTACTATTAAGGGAGATGATAAAACCTGCCAGGAGCTCATGTGGACCTCAACTAAAAACTTCTACTCATATGTTAACAGGTGTGTGTGTGTGTGTGTGTGTGTGTGTGTGTGTGTTTCTTATTTGGGGAAAGAGCTGACTCCACCTTCAATTTTTTTTTTTTTAATTTATAAGCATCCTTTCTTATTAACCAAACTCAAAACAGATTCTCCAAGGTACTTGACATTATTAACATGTCACAAAATCCAATTAGAAATTGCACTTCTTACATAAACAACAAAATCCCATCAAGTTTTAATTCATAAATGGCTGACAGGGTTTTAAATTATGTTATTGAATATTATGCATCATTCCCACTTAATAGCAACCATTTAAGAATATTTCTTTCCAAATCACTATTAAGACAGAAAGGATATATCATCACGCCAACACACACACACACACACACACACACACACACACACACACACACACACACACACACACATATACTCCCTCAAATCATTCTTATAAACGATATAGTACGATTTTGAAATTTCCTGAGTTCCACACATGACTTCCTCTCTAACTGGAAGCTGAACTAGCAAATACCAACCAACCCACTGGAGCTGAGACATGTCCTCTGTCCCCTCACTCACGAAGGAGTCACGTCCATTTCCATCACTTTCCCATACATAGGCAGGATCTTGACTTTGGTCTTCAGCCCTGAGCTATCCCTTGCGTTTCAGGGCACTGACTGGTCCAAGTGCCTACTTGATGTCTCTGTGGGGATATTCCATACAAATATCCAAAATCAGCTCTATTTTTCCTTCCAAGCCAGCTTGTCCTCTGACCTCTCTGCTTCTTCTGGTCAAGCTCCTACCATTTGTCCAGGGCCAAGTTCTAACATCCAGAGTCGCCTCTGTGTCTTCCTTCTCTCTCCCTATGTTACAGAGATGCTCAGCTCAGTGCCTCCCTCTTCTCCGCATCCAAACTCACATCCCCTTGTTTCAAATCCTTCTCACACCTTTAGTTCAGTGGGGGTAAGGGCATCCTCCCTGGTCCCCTCACCTCTGGTCTTACTACAGGAATCTAGTCAAAAAATCAGATCCATATTCACAAAGTACGACTCCGACCAAACCACTGGCCCAATCAAGATTCTCCAAATGTCCTCAGCAGTAGGCACTACTGGCTTTCTTTCCAACAGTCCTCTTCCTCGGTAACAGAGCATAACATCAAATATGCTCATGTGACACTGCCCCCCAGCCCTAGGTGACATGGGATTGGTCTAAGCCAATCACAGAAGTCTCCTTCTTTGTCAATGATTGTCCTAGGGTGAATGTGTGATTCACTTCTCATCAATAAAGAGTCTAGGCCCTGGCCGGTTGGCTCAGCGGTAGAGCGTCGGCCTAGCGTGCAGAGGACCCGGGTTCGATTCCCGGCCAGGGCACACAGGAGAAGCGCCCATTTGCTTCTCCACCCCTCCGCCGCGCTTTCCCTCTCTGTCTCTCTCTTCCCCTCCTGCAGCCAAGGCTCCATTGGAGCAAAGATGGCCCGGGCGCTGGGGATGGCTCTGTGGCCTCTGCCCCTGGCGCTAGAGTGGCTCTGGTCGCAACATGGCGATGCCCAGGATGGGCAGAGCATCGCCCCCTGGTGGGCAGAGCGTCGCCCCTGGTGGGCGTGCCGGGTGGATCCCGGTCAGGCGCATGCGGGAGTCTGTCTGACTGTCTCTCCCCGTTTCCAGCTTCAGAAAAATGAAAAAAAAATAAAAAAAATAAAAAAAAAATAAAGAGTCTAGTGGATCTGTGTCCAAGAAAGCCTGTCCTTGGTAAGAGATGTGCAGAAGGAAAAGTGGTCCTTTGCTATCAACCCCGCTCCCCATCACTAGCTTGCTCCCCGTCCTGCATGCTGTTACGTGAGGCTGTGTTGCCTCAGTGACAACACTCAACAGTGACCGGGAGGAGACTGCTGAAATACCAAAAGTGGCAAAATAAAAAGAAAAGCAGCCCAGGCCGGTTGGTGGTAGAGCATCAGACTGGTGTGTGGAAGTCCCAGGTTTGATTCCCAGCCAGGGCACACAGGAGAAGCACTCATCTGCTTCTCCATCCCTTCACCTCCCCTTCTCTCTCTCTGTCTCTCTCTTCCTCTCTCTTCCCCTCACACAGCCATGGCTTGATTGGTTCGAGCAAGTTGGCTTCAGGTGCTAAGGATGGCTCCATGGCCTTGCTTCAGGCACTAAAATAGCTCAGTTGCCAAGCAACAAAACAAAGGCCCCAGATCAGCAGAGATTGCCAGGTAGGGGGCTTGCTGGGTGGATCCCAGTTGGGACACATGCAGGAGTCTCTCTGCCTCCCTACCTCTCACTAGAAGAAGAAGGAGAAGGAGAAGGAGAAAGGATGAGGAGAAAGAGGAGGAGGAGGAGGAGGAGAAAAGCAGAGGGTCCTTGAAGACATAATTGAACCATCTAAAACAGTGGTCCTCAACCTGTGGGTCGCAACCCCGGCGACCCCTGTGTTTTGGTCGTTCGACCCCCGCCAGGGGTCGCGACCCACAGGTTGAGAACCGCTGATCTAAAACAACCCAACACTGCCTGCCTAACGACTTCTCTGTCAGCAAATTTCCTTAGAGTTTATACCACTGTTCGTTGAGCGTTGTTACCTGCAGCCCAAAGCATTCCAGCTGAGTCAGTTGACAGAGCACAGGCTCCTTGCCTTACCCTGACAGCCCTCCGGGTCATGCTACTCACAGCAGCCCGTGAGTACCACCTGGGAGACCAGCCACACCTGTGCTGCGGTCTCCTCCAGTCGGAGGGTGAGGTCCGACACTCCACGCCGCGGAAGGCTCCCCAGGTGACCCACGCATGTTAAAGCTTGAGAAACACTGCTCTAGAACAGGGTGACAAACTGCTTTCCTCCATGTCATCTGCGAACCTACGTACCACGAGGAACACGTGCTCTGTGTGTCCCCAACCACCATGATCTCATGTCACCAGGTTTGAGCATCGTTGGTTGTTCATTCAATGTTATCTCTCCTCAATCAAAGTTTTCGAATTAGAAGCATCCAGGGACCCAAGAGGAATATAGGATGAGACACAGGGACTGGAGACCACCCTAGTGAACAGGGAAGAGCAACACATACATGCACACGCACACACACACACACACGTGCACGCACAACACACACGCACACACACACGTGCACACACACAAGCTACAAAATTAAAATTAACAGATGCTTAATTAAATGTCTACAAACTGTAACTCATCAACTCAGATACAGCATCCTATCCTATTCAATGCAGGATGTGGATGCATTTTAACGTCTGATGCAATGTCAGAGGGAGCCCAGATCGAGAGAGCTTGGAACCTGCCCCTGGTCTGAAAAAGGCCGAGGGCCAACCTGGAACCAACCTTTCCGCCTTAAGTCTTGTCTGCCTTACAGCAATCACAAACCTTCTTTACCCAACTCTCCCACGCCTTTAGGCCAGTCACTCCAAAGCAGGATCCCCAGTTGGAAATGCAAAAAGCATTCTGAACTCACAGACCATACAAGCACGGACAGACAGCAGGCCAGATGTGACCCGTGGGCTGCAGTCTGCCCACCCCTGACCCCGAACTATTCCATTGCCTTGAGAGCCTGAAATTCACCAAGGAGAGAATCCAAATGGTCAGATTAGAACTCCAAGGGAAGTGGTCAGATTCCACTTCCACCGCTCAAATGAACTGTCCACACAGCAGGGCATGACAGTGGGACTGTCCGTGCGGTTGACCATAAACCGTAGTGACTTCCTGGAAAGTGATACTGGATCCTTATCTCCATATGAGTTTGTCTAAGACCCAGTGGCAGAGAAACAGTACACAAGTCTGTTTTAAGGGCCCACATGATGGTTTTCATTATTTGTTAATTTCCTGCCAACGTTTAAAATTCAAAATATTTCACATAAAAATTCAGACTATCCATCCCTCTCTTGTAAAAATAATTAGAGGACTGGGCCCAAATGTTGGCATGGCAACAATCTACTAATGCTGGACAAGGCTACCCCTGTAAATGGGGCACATTATCCCTAGACCATAAACCCTGTCATCACAGAGGGTAACTGGCTGTCCCTACAGACATTTGTTATGGCTCAGGGTCTAAGGTCCTTAGAAAAAAATCTCATTTCTGTTTCACAATGTGGCTTCAATCTCTTCTCTGAAGACCTGACATGGGAAAATATTGAAATCTCTCTTTCTCTCACCTGCTCTCAAAATTTAACACCCCCCATCCTCCAGACCCTAGAAATGAAATCATTAGTTCTCATGTGTCAAGTTCACAAGATCTTAACCTAAGAAGAATTTCGATCAAATCCCCTTCTCAATATGGTCTCAATTTGAACCACCGTCTCCAAGAAGATAGATAAATGACAAATTACCCTTCAGGTCCTCTTACCCTTCAAGCTGGCTGAGATAGGGGGGCCCAGTGAGACAGAGTGAACGCGCCCACATCAGAACATCTTAATTAAGCAGAGTGATCAATAGCACACTGAGTAAGTAGAAAAGCATGGTTTGGCACTGATGGGCTAAAAACAACACAGAACTATTCTACATCGGGTAAGAAGTGAACAGCCATGTTGTAAAAGAGCAGGGGAGACCCCAAGAATATGCAGGACAAGCTAGTCACTAAAGTTAGTCCAAGTGCCTTCCCTATTAATTAATCCACTGTGTAAGTTCACCTTACACTCACATTAAATACAATAGCTTATTTTGACAATTACATGCCCATTGATGTGCTCTATATAACCTTCTTACTGGTAAAAGAACAAATTGGACCCAGGGAAAGAAAAAATCAGATAGATAGCTAATGGGTCACCAATCCCCTGAGTACACCACAAGACCTTTTTGTAAAAAAAAAAAAAAAAAAAAAAATTGTATGTGTGTTAGTTTAATTTGTTGGCCACATCAGAAAAAGGACTGTTCAAACAGATTTTTTCCACTGGAAAATAAAATGGAAATTAGCCCTTAGAAAACAGAGATGACTTTAAGTTTATACATCAGTGGCTGGTTCATGAATTATTAACTGATTTTAATGATCTTGGCTATATTTTATTTGAAGTTATTCTGCTACTTGCAAGGACTTTTGAACCCTCAAAACTCTTTCATCCATTCTCCATAGATAGAGTACACTTTCAGGAGTGCTGACATTTAAAAAGGGTCCATATACTCACAGAACGTCAAGATAATATACATGCAAATAATTTTTACAAAGCAGTCTGGTCATTTGTGAGAGAGAGAGAGATGAATGAAACCCTATTATTCACGGTTTGTAAATAAATTTAAAGATAAGCGCTAACTTTTCACTTGTTAAGCCTGGAGGGGAGAGTCCAGTATTTCTTCTAAAGTTTCCCAGATGGTCATGAAAGCAAGCAAGGGCAGAGGCCTACTGTCTTTGAAATCCATCATTTCTCATCCAGAAAGATAATACATGTCATCAAGTTAAGTCTCAAAGAGATTAAACAATTACAGGTATTTTCAAATAAAACAAATGCGTATCTTTGCATGCCAGTTTTTCCATTTTCCCTGTAAACCGACACTGAATAGCACCACTTCAGACACACAAGTTAGCTGTGAAACAAACGCTATAAACCTTTAATTAGCACTTGCTGTTTTATACCCATAAAGTTAATACTTCCTTTTCTACTCCATTCTCCCTGTAAAGAAAAATTACAAGGAATAAAATGGGGCTTTTCACTCCTGAAATGAAGAGTAGGAATGTACAGTTTTGTGGCTCAGTTTAAAGGTTATTGTGCGTGTTGGTTTTGTGGTGTTGTTGTTTTTTTTTTAATTTGCAAGGAAGTGCAAACATCCCTGATAATAAATACAATTTGATTTCTACCGATATGGAGCACTGTATCTAACTTTCATAACTCGGGTACACGCAGCACTTTAATGATGACCAGGCTGCTGAATTACTAAGAAACCAAGTTCTCCCAGGCAAACAGCTGCATTCAGAATAGATGAGGGTAAAACAACTTGCATCCTCCCTCCTGAAGTTAAACATGCATCTCAATAAACAATGTCTGTTTTCCAGCTTTCTATACCCTCCCTGAAATAAAGGTGCCACGTTTCAATGGACTCAATATAGCCTTTCTCAAAAAATAAATAAATAAAAAGAGTCACACACAAAACACCCACAATTTCCTCTGGTCCCTTGAAGTACCCTTGGGATCCTAGTGAACAGAGAGATTGGCCACGCATTGCAGTGACTGGATTAGTACAAAAGGTTTCTATTTTGGTGTCATTCGAGTGTTGCTGATCTTAAATCAGAGAAAGTAGTTACATTAGGCAAGGTAATGGCTTCCAAAAATAAGAGCCTGCCCAGTTATACAAGGCTTGCACACACAGGCCGGGTTGTAAGGAGATAAATAATACCCCACTGGAACAATTAGGTGGAGTTTCAGAAACACTACATACTTAATCAGGCTGCCTGAATCCCTCACTGAGCATACATTGGGGACTTTTTAAGGCATTTAATAACCCAAGTAAATCCAAAGTCAGAGGACAGACACTAAACCTTAACTCTGGCTACAGAGCCTTCTCTTATTCTCTATGCTTAACGTATCACTCTTGGAATTTTGAGAGCATGAACGCCCCCCACCACCGAAGGGTTTAAAACACAGTTGAATCATGTCTCTCCCTTCTGCACTTGTGGGGAGGCCCCTCTGTGTCAGGCACGGGGCGAGGACGATACAGGGTGAGGATGAGAGACCCTAATGGTCTGCCACAAACTTTGGCCCCAGAGTTGGGCACATAGTATAAACAAATAGAAAGGAACACGAGGCGCTATCAGCCACAGGGCACAGCAAACCGCTGCTCGCTCTTCATACAATTCCTCCTCTTCCTGCCATTTATTCACTAGTTTTGAATAGCACCTTTTGCGGGACAGGCTCCTTATTTCCTCCTCTGTTATCCAAGCAATCATAAACAAACTACGATTTGAAAGAAAGGGGGAGGGGGAGGAGGGAGGAGCAGAGGGGGAAGGAGAAAGAAAAACCACATTCAAAAGGCACAAGCCATCCAGGGCACAGCTCTTTCTCTGAATATCGCCCTCAGGGCTTCCCCCAGAGCTTGGCCCTGCGGGCTTTGAAGCGGATCGAGACCCCGAGTTCGCACCGCCCTGGCCGGAGTGCTGCGGCCCTCGCACAGACTCGCTGCTCGGAGCTGCTCGAAGCTGCTCGGAGCTGCGCCAGCCAACCTTCTGACATCCACCTTCGGCCACCAGAAACGCTCTGTCCTCGAAGTTGCGCTGGGGGAACTGGAGGAGGTGGGGTGACCCGGGGGGTGGCGTTCAGGTCTCCAACCCTGATCTCCCCAAAAGGCAAAACTTACCCCTCCCCAAAAAAATTAAAGATGAGAAGCCACCAGTGCTAACAGAGAAGAGCAGGCACCTTCGTTTTGTGGTCCAAAGCGACCTACAGGAGCTTAGCAAAAGCCACCTGCGAGGGTCCCACTCCACCCCCCAACATCCAGGGCGCGCTCAAAAGTTTGTTCCTTTCTTTCCCTAAGCCGCTCGGGGTCCGGCTCTCCGTGCGCAGGGGAAGTAAGAACGACTGAGAGTGGGGCAGCGAGGTCATCCGACCATGAGATTAGGGACTGCCGCGCACCGCCCCCCCCCCCCCCCGGGGCTGCGGTCCTGTTGACTAATAACAACAAAGAATCACACGCAAGTCCCCTCTTTCCGTCTCGGGCTGCTCTCGGTCCTCTGGGGCAGGAAAGGAGAGCCGGCGGGTTGGGGGGTGGGGGCGAGAGTGGGAGGAGAGGCGGAGGGCAGAGGGGCAGAGAGAGGGGAGTGCCTGTAGAGGGACAAAAAGGGGACAAGGCGGGTGGGGTGGGAAGGGGGCAGGAAGAAAAGGGGCAGAGTTGGGCAGAGACGAAGGCGCAAAGGGAACAGAGTGGAGAGGGGTGGAAAGAGGGGAAATAAAGTGCAGCAGGCGATAGGATGGAGTGCGGGGCGCGCCCAGGATGGGGAGGTGGCTGCCGCCCCGCCGCCCCGCCGCCCCCACCCCGGCCCGGTCACCTTGCTGTAGCCGTAGTACCCCAGGCACTGCGCGAAGTCCAGGCCGGCGGGGTCCCCGGCCGCCGCGGGGTAGAACCTCATATCCATGCCGGAGCCGAGCCCGGGGCCGAGGGCCGGGGGCCGAGGCTGGGGCTCGCCGGGGCGGGTGCCCGCCTCCTCGAAGCCGCTAGATCCACCGTCGGGGGCGCCCGGTCGGTGTTGTCCGGGGGGGCGGCGCGCGGACTCCCGGCCAGAGAGGCGCCGCAGCCGGAGCCCAGGGAGCCCGGGAGCCCGGGAGCCGCGGCCGCAGCACACAAAGGCGCGGCCACGCGAGCCGCGGGAGAGCGGGAGGCGGCCCGGGGGACGCGCCCCTCCGGGGCACCGAGGCAGCGGCGCGCGCGGGCCGGGCGCCCAGGGCACGGGGCGCGGCGCGGGGGCGCGGGGTGCGGCGCGGGGGCGCGGGGCGGCGCGGGGAGCTCAGGTGCGCCAGGCGAGGCTGGGACGGCGGCGGCGGCGGCGGCTGGGGCCGCTGCTCCTCCTCCTCCCCGGGCGGACTGAGGAGAGGAGCCGCGGAGACAAGGGGCCCGGCCCCTCCCCTCCTTCTCCCCTCCTGCCTCCGCCGCTCCGCCCCTCCCACCGCGGGCAGCTGGCGCGCCGCCCGCCCCGCCGGGGCGCTCCCCGGCCCGGCCCGCCTCCCGGCGCGCCCGCCTCGCCCCGCCCCGCGCGGCCCCTGCCCCGCGCGGCCCCTCGCCGCTCACCCCGCGCCGCGCGCAGCCTTCCCCATCGCCCGCGCCGCGGCCTCCCCCTCCCCGGGGCCCCTGCTCTTCCCACCTCGCCCCCTTTCCCTCTCCGGTCCTCTTTGTCCCCGCTGCCTCTGTGCGCTCCTCGCTCCCTCCTTCCTTCGGCCGCTTCGGCCGTCGCCCGCCCGTGTCCCCTGTGGCCCGCTCCCGCCTTTGCGACCGCTGGTGCTCTCGGCCCCCAGCTCCTGCCACCCGCGTCCACACGCCGTCCGCGCCTGTCCCACCCCAATTTCGGTCGTTTTCCTCTCCGCGTCCCCGATTCCTCTACCCCGCTCCCTGCCTAACCCTACTTCGGTCCCCTGCTGGGAGGCACCTATCCCAGGAGCAGTGTCTGCGGGGGGCCGGGACCCCACGGACACCTGTGGTAGGGTATTGGGGCCTGACCTCTCACAGGTAGGCAGTCTTGAGGCTTCCGGGGGTAGCCACGTGTCGGTTCCCTTCGTGTTTCCTTCGCTCTTGTTTGTATTCGGAAGGCATTTGAGTAACTGGATCTAGGCGGATCGTTCACTGCTCTGGGAGAAAATGTTCCCACTTTCCTAAAGGCTCAGGGTCCTTACACTGCACTCACCTACCCCCTCGTCATTTCTTGCTGTTTCTTTAAGCTACGTTTCCACCCCCACCCCACCCTGGCCCAGCCTGGCCCGGATTGACTGCCTCGGGTTAATTGGTGAGTTTGGTTCCCAGCCTTGGCCAAGCAGGGGACTTTCTATACTACATAGTTGAGAACATTCAGGGAGAGGTTTTGAGATTTGCCCTGTCCCCGGAACCTGCAGATTATTTCGAGCTGAAAACAATGAAAGCCCAACAAACTCAGGAAGAGTGTTCGTGCCTCCCTCTTACCTGCCTAAAGAGACTAAACAATCTCCTTCGGGAAGGGAGCCTGAGCATAGGCACCCCGGAGCCTAGGCAGTGAGTGTTGGCAGACCGACTGGAGGCATCCGAGCAAAATGTCTGTTCCTCTGTCCCATTGTCTCCGGGTGGCCCTGCAAGAACTTCCCAAACGTTTGCCTGCCTCCCTCTCCTGTTCTCCAAAATGACATCTATTCCTCATTTTGCCTCACTGTCTTTGGCTTTTCCATGCTTATGTGAATTCCCCACGCACACGTATTAACATTTGATTTTCTCCAGTTAATCTGCTGTGTGTCATTTGAATTGTTCGACCAGCCAGAAGAACTAAAGGAGTAAGGGAACAGCTCCCCTCACCCCTGCCTAAGACAGCACCCTCCCCAATTGGGTGATTTCGGAGGTACTTCAACCAGAAGGGTGAAATGTACAGATGTTTTTACCTGACACTAAGGCTGTGTCCCACTGTCACCACTTGCTGGCCCAGGGCCTGAACTTGGTCAAACAAGCATCACAAGGGGTTTGCATCTCTTCTGTTCTCCAAAGCGGGCACTTGCGCTTGGAGACACCTGTGTATATATCTTCTCCCAATATTATTTTTCTGAAACCAACCAGGAAAAATAAACTTCAATTAGGTGAAAGTTTGTGTATCTGCTCTTCTCTTAGCAGAAATTTTTTACTTGGAGATGGCAGGAGAGAGCAGCGTGTATTCAGGAATGGAACAACTGCTCACATTGTCCCTGAGTTGATGAGGATACCCCCACCCCCAAAAAAGCTTTGGTCTCCCCTCCGGAGTCTCAATTTAACGCTGACAACCCAGCGGAGCTCCCTAATGGCCCAGCGGGTCGCACAAATTGGCAGTGAGCTGAGATATTATCAGGACAACACCCCATAGAGCAGGTTCTTGAAACGCAGAAGTGGAGGCCCTTTCTCTGGGCCACTGGGCACGCCTGTGGCCTTTCCACCAATCAGAGCTGGAGGTTGCAGTGGCCACCTGTTGTCTCGCAAGAGAACATCTTTTAAGTCTCACTATTAGTATTTAACAATGGTGTAGAGTGCAGCATCTGGCCGCAGGAGAAAACAGCCTGCTGGTCGGGAGGTACCAAGAAAGAAATTAGTTTTGTTTTGTTTTTTTTCTTCGAGAGTTGCTAAAAGGAGCCCAAAAGCCTGGGAAACGGAGTTTTTCCTGGCACACTCACATTCCTCATCCGTTCGGTCTGTCGTGTGTCTGGGGGCAATCTGAGTTTGATTACAGAGGATGAAGGGAAGGATAATCAAAGTTACAGAGAGACCAGACCTGCCGTCATCATCAGACCTCGAGGATCAAGAATCCAGATCCTCTCAGTGGAAACCCCACTAGCTGTGAGACCAGGAACTGCATGTGGGCTGCTGTGTTTGTTGCACTGAACGTTGTGCTGTGGGGCCTGGAAAACTGAAGGGAGACTCCCAGGAATAAAAGACACCGGGTCCCATCCAATGCCACTTCTTGGCCATCGTTTTGGGAAAGGCTTCCCCTTAAAAGCCCCCTCCCTGTCCAGATGCAAATAAATGCCTTTGGGAGGAAACAGTTGCCCTCACTGAATCTTCTATGATGATGATGATTTAGGACAGGGATCCCCAAACTTCTTACACAGGGGGCCAGTTCACTGTCCCTCAGACCACTGGAGGGCCGCCACATACAGTGCTCCTCTCACTGACCACCAATGAAAGAGGTACCCCTTCCGGAAGTGCGGCGGGGGGCCTGATAAATGGCCTCAGGAGGCTGCATGAGGCCCGTGGGCTCTAGTTTGGGGACACCTGATTTAGGAGGTAAAGTAAGCAAAAACTCAGAGTGTAGATCTTAAATAAAGAGGGAGAGAAGAAACTGTGATTCCTCTGGAGATACGTTCTGTTAAGGCCCTTAGCATGTGACAATTACTAGAACAGAAACAGGTTATTTGGGAAGACGGCTGACTTCCTGGATTTTACCCATAGTCAGTCTCCGGGCACTTGGTAACTATTTGGCAGTGACCGCTCTGTGCCAAACACTGTTTAAGGCACCTGCGCATGAGAAAGAGGATCCCCAAATGACACACATAGAAGCCTCAAAGGAGACTATGACTTGCACACTGTATACGTGTGTGCACGCACGCACGCACACGCACACACACTCACATACACACACGTACACAGGCACGTGTACACATGCCCTGTCGCCTGCATTCGCCTGGAGGTCCTGTCCTGCCTCAGGTACTGCTACTGAGAGAAACAGTCCTGATGAGCCGATTCACAGACACACGTCGCGTGAGGGATGCCTGGTTCTGTGCCTCCCTGGGACTGGGGATTGGATACCAAGCTCGCGGGAGGGCAGGGGGCAGGACACGCTGTTCAGCACCCCGCCTGGATGATGGCTCCATCTCAAGAACCCTGGACCCTGCTTGATACTTGGGTGGTTTGCAATAAATAAATAAATAAATATTTGTTTAAGAAAGGAAAAAATGGGAAGGGAGCAGAGGAAAGGGGGGAGGGGAGAAACAATGTTGTCATCGTGGAGTATCTTCCCCAGGGAGCCTGGTTTAGGGGAGGTTCGGGAAGGGCGACCCCAGGACCGCTGATTCGGATACGCACAAACACACAGGGTGGGGAAGGGGTGTCGGGGGCCTTTGGCATTCTGCTGTCCTGGACCCTTTGTAGGCACTCAAACTGGAATTAAGTGTTGTTGCATTTAGAACTGACCCGATGAAACTCCCCGTTGCATTCCGAATACCCTCTCGTTTGGAGGGGTCCCATGGATTTGAAGACCATCTATGGAAAACTTTAGAAGGAGGCCTTAAAAATATAAATGCAGTTGTAACCATCATGCTGTTTGTCATCTGAAAGGGTCACCTTTTTCAGCCTGTCAGCAATTTTGTTTCTGGAATACCAGAGACAAAGGTTCCCTTTGTACCGCGTCAGCCTGGCATTGTGAAGAACGTATCTTCAACTTGCTCTGAGTTTATGCTGAGCCGTGCTAACAGGTATTGATTTAGAAAGGCAGCACAAGAATAAGTTATGCAGCCAAAATGCAACTTCTGGGCAGAAGAAAAGTCCTGTAGGGATTTCCTATGATTTGGGTCAAAACTCTATCTTATTAGCCTGATGTTTCTAAATGAATAGTCAATATCATCCAAGAATCTCTTTTAAAAATGAGGGAAAAAAATACACAAACTGTAATGGGAAAACTATTTTACATCTTGACAGAACTCTGAAAAACTTTATTTCTTTATTTTAACAGGCTCCAAATGAAACAAGACAGTCCCCAAGAGAACTGCGTTGAAACTGCTGAGTTAATAGAACCGAAGATCGTACTGGGACCCCCGCTTTTAGGGACCTGGGAACAGCCATTGAACTCCTCCTCTGTGTCCTGCTTTCCCAGAGGAGATGAGGATACTATTAAGTACTAGATGCGGTTTAATTTTCTTGAGTTTGGGTGATGAAAAGTCCTATCCAAATATTATGATCTCTGCTTGCAATATGCAATGTAGCCAAATTAACAGCAACTCCAAATGGCAATTAACAAGGCCAGAGCTACTCACGTTTCTTCTCCTCTATTCCCATAGTAACGGCTAATGCATGCTATGGGTGAAACGTCTCGTATTTGGGATGTTGTTGTTTTTTTCGTATTTTTCCGAAGCTGGAAAAGGGGAGAGACAGACAGACAGACTCCCACATGTGCCCGACCTGGATCCACCCGGCACGCCCACCAGGGGGCGACGCTCTGCCCACCAGGGGGCAATGCTCTGCCCTTCCGGGGTGTCACTCTGTTGCAACCAGAGCCACTCTAGCGCCTGGGGCAGAGGCCAAGGAGCCATCCCCAGCGCCCGGGCCATCTTTGCTCCAATGGAGCCTCACTGCGGGAGGGGAAGAGAGAGACAGAGAGGAAGGAGAGGGGGAGGGGTGGAGAAGCAGATGGGCGCTTCTCCTGTGTGCCCTGGCCGGGAATCGAACCTGGGACCCCTTGCACGCCAGGTCGACGCTCTACCACTGAGCCAACCGGCCAGGGCCTTGTATTTGGTTTTTATATCTGAATTTCACTTCCTAGGCTAAAGCCTAGCATTTCTTTGCAGCGCGGATTCTTTGTACCTGCACAACTCATCTCCGTGAAACTTAAGAGAGTTCCGTGTCAGAGAACCACCAATTCACGTTCATAGTCTAAGTCATATGCAGATAAAACCACGTGAAGACTGACGCAGGCTCTCTCACAACAGTGCGCATTCACCACCCGGCAGAGGTAGCGTTCTGACCTTGGGCCCTCATTACAAGTCTCCAGCACAGACTCAAAAACTAACCACCAGGAGAGAGTTCCACAAGGAAATGACCGTGTGAAAAAAAGAAAAACAAAATTCCTCACTATTGTCATTGTTGGTTTTCATTGTCAATGGACGCAGACTTTTCTGGTCTGGAAATGTGGGCTGTTTTGATATGTTTACTTAGGTGGGAAAATGCAGAAACCTGAGAAAATGCGGAAAAAAAATAAGCAAACTTTTTGTGCATGATAATAAATGCATATGCAGTTGTGTGCATGCAGGTGAATCTCATCTTACTAGCGCTCATTCTGGCCATCTTGGTCTCTGTGCAATCACGCACAAGAAAAGCTCTAGAAAATGAATCATTTTCCCAGTTGACTGTTACTGTTACTCCTACTCAGAATAGATACACCCATCGGTTCTGGCAGATATGTAGTAATTATGGAATGGTCACACACACACCCCAAATCCTAGTAGCAAGAAAGGACTGAGGCAAGAGTTCTTTCCCAGAAATATGAAGGGCAGCACGTGTTTGCGTGTGACCTAAGTAGCGCTTCGAGAAAGCTATTTTGAAAACCAATACACTCAACACGGTCAGGAGGCGCGCAATTTTCAGCGTGTTTCCATCCTGCCCTAAAAAAATAGATATCCTGTATTCACAGAAATCCTAAATTGTGGTCCTGCCCGTTTTCTGAAATATATTCTATTTCTTTTAAAGTGAAAGAATGACCTCTTTCACAGGAACAATTTTCAGAGACAGCGTGTTTATCAAATGGTTTCTCTCTGCTTTCATAAAAACAATTTATTTTCACTGAACTCTTTAAGATAAGCATCAAAGCCAGGGAAAATGTACAATGAAGTTTATAATTACAATCCAGAAACAAATACTAGGTATTTTGCTCAAGTAAAAGAGATTTTTTTTTTTTCACTCTCCCCCAAAGAGACAAAGGCAGTGATGGGGGAGGGGGTTTATACCAGAGTGAAAAGCTCAGAGGGCTTCCTTCGGGCAAGGACAATGTTGCAGAACAAGGAAGCTGAGGACCCAGTCCTCTCTTAGGGATGGGTGGGGGCCAGTCTATTTTTATTCTTCACCAAGGGATGGCTGTAGAGGCATTAAGGAGACAACATCATTAGGCAGATATTAATTATACCCTTCATGATGGATCTAGGCACCCTTGCCCATAAAAATCTCTCCTAGTTAGAGCCTCTGGTGACATCCTTTCTTCGATAAGCCCCTGTGTTTCTAGGCTTTCATTTACAGGGCATGTTATTTTTAATAACCATACAACCATAACATTGTAACAATATGGCAGAGAGGCCCTGAAGTCTCGTAAAGATGGTGGTACTTCTTAAGAAATGGGGAACAATTGCATTTGATCACAGAACCGCCAAGAACTAGCAGCAAAATAATCTCCCTTCTTCATTTACATAGATCTCTGCTTGCCAAACAGATGAGTGTTTGCTTTTCCAGTAATCGTCCAGGTGCGCATCCTGCAGTGACGAAATCTCCAACTCATCAAACTGTTTTGCCAGAGTGGGACCTGCCCGGTTTTCTGGAAGCATTTCAAGCTTTCTCCCCAGCATTCCAGCCACCTGTTTATGGAGTTCATCCTGGGAGTCGATGCATGCAATTAGAAACACGAAAATGAAAATAAATGACCTTGTTTGTTATTTATAACAAAGGAACTCAGCAAAATTAATGCTGTGGGGCTTGACCTCTTGACCCGGGAGAAAGAGCCACCTCATGGCTTTGCAGCCAATGAACAATAGTCCAGCGGTTCCCATTGTCCACGTGGCCCGACTTCTGAATGGTCGTGAAAACCTCATATCCAAAATATTAAATGTTTTAACAGTTAGACGAGAGGATTTGTGCTCTTCTAAAAAGAAAGAGGGACTAGTTAGCAAAAGAGCTTTTTCTTATTAAGGCCAGCAGGTAAAATTCGTTTAGTTTGATCTACACAGGGTGCCCTGTGTCAACAACACGATGAGGAAAAGAATATTAAAGTTTTCAAATTATGGCTCTGGGAACTGAAAAATGATTAAGTGTATCGTATTGACAAGCAGTTCAGGGAAAACATGTTTCCTCTTTGCCAAAGCTACTGGCAGGAAAGGAGAACCCAACTGTCTTCTGTTCTGTAAATGCAGTGTGGACAGCGCCCCCTAGAGGTGTGCAATGAAATTGCACCACCATGCTCTTCCTCCACTTACCCCAGCCCACACCCCCTGGAAACCCAGAGCAGACAGGAAATGGTGAAAGGCTCTTGAGAATCCGTGCCTGGTTGAAACCTCTTGAGGTAGAGAGTCTGTTAAACAAAGACACCCTCCTCCCTGGCGTCCCTGGTCCCGAGGCTGGCCTCCGCTGCCACCAACTGCCTTCTCTCCTTGGTTCCCTCGCTGTTCACCCACAGCATATGTCATGAGTGTCCTTGAGTCTTCTAGACCTTAATGCCCAAATCTGATGTTTTCCCCTCGCAAGCTATGGCTTATTGTTCTGTCTGTCCAATGGTACTGTGTGTTTAACTATTTCTTTTTCCCCCAGGGGTAAATAAATGTTTAGTTTTGGGGTTTTTTTTTTAAGAAGGACCCTCTACTGTTTCTCAAAGTATCTATTTCACTATAAAATGAAGCCCACTTCATAAGGTAGGCAGATGACAGGTGCACACCCCCCGCCACCCCCACCCCCCCCCCCAGGTGTGACAGACCATCCTGCCTCAGCTTGTCCTTCCGAGTCACAGGTCTTCACCACGTGCCTCTCCCCAACTTTCTCTATTGTTATATGACTTTTAAAATTTTTATTGAAATTATTGAGGTGACATTGGTTAATAAAATTATATAGGTTCCGGGTGTACAACTCTATAACACATCATCTATGTATTGCATTGCATGGTCACCACCCAAGGTCACGCCTCCTTCTGTCACCATTTATCCCCCTTCCCCCTCTTCTTCCTGCCGCCACCCGCCTTCCGTACAGATGGAATCATGATACTGTTGTCCGTGTTTATAAGGTTTGTTGTTGTTGTTTAATCTCTTCACTTCTCTCTCCCTGCTCCTCAACCTTGAGAGGGGCTGAGCCTGCTGTCTGTCTTTGTGAGCCTGTGTCTGTCCTCTCCCTGGCCCTCACTGGGCACGACACAGCCATGCATCTGGAGGAATCCCTACGAACCCTTGTTGGTCACATACTTACAGCGACATCGGCAACACCAAAATTATAGCCACCAAAGGTCCAACCTTCCGGTGAACAGTTAGACCCAGGGAAAGGGGTTCAGAAGTCTTTGCATTGCACTGATCTAAGGAAACCCATTCCGTGGTCCAATGACACACGTCAGCTACTGTTTTCCTGCAAGACTGGGCTCTCTTAATCTAGAATGATCTCCAGATGAGTCCCCACAGTGTGCTTGGATTACCAAGTGCTGTAGCCAAGCTCAGTGGGAGAGAGAGCGTGGAAGAGCATCATCCCATCGTATCCAGAACTGAAACTCATGTCATTTATTGTCCAACAACTTTTTACTCTGTCTTCCAGGGAACGTGGTGCTAAGTTTCCAGAAATGGGGGAGGGGTCCCTATCCACTCTAGACATTACAGGACATGGAGAAAGTACAATCGTGAAATTCTGTAATCAGTGCCACGGGAGAAACATACCCTCCCTAACGTGGTCAGCAAACACTGATCTACAGATATTACAGAAAACATGTGGGCTGTCGCTCATAGAGGCAGAGGTGATCTATGTCAGGATAATCAGGGAAAGGGTCACGGAGAAGGCATTTGAAAGTAGAAAGCTTTGGGCGGGGGACAGGTAAGAGGGATGAAAAATGTCCTGGGGGGGCAGGTTTTGAGCACAGTTGTTAAAAAGAAGAGGTCATGTATGTGGGAATATGGGGTTGTATCAGCCATCTCTTGGGTAGATTGTCCTGCAGTAACAAATAACCCCTATTATCTTAGTGGATTACCACCACGAAGGAGCACTTCTCGTCCTCATTCCTGTCTACTTCCAGCCAGCTGCTACCCCGTTCCGTATTTTCATTTCAGGACCAAAGCCGGAACAGAAGCTGCCGTCGGGCCTTGTGGCAAAGGGAAAGAACGTAGCAGAAGCGTGTGGCGGGTCTCGAAGCTTCTGCTCACATCACGTCCACTCACTTTCCTCTAGGCAAAGCAAGTCCGATGGCAACGGGGCAGAAAGGACGGTGGGGAGGGTCCACCAATATTTTGAAATGATGCAATTAATGATGATGTGGGAAAAGTTTTTGGTTTTTTTTTTGTTTTGTTTTGTTTTTGAGACATCAAAATTCTCAGACCACAGTTGTTGAGCTGGAGAGGGAGTGTTGAAGAGACAAAGTTGGTGAATGAGGTGCCGGGGTGGTAAGAAGGAGGAGGCAGGATGAGAAGTGAATGCACTGTGGGGTTTTGAAGGCCAAGCAACCCAGTTAGATGTGCCACAGGAGGCTACATGGAGGATGATGCGGAATACACGCTGTGTTCTGATCTCAGATTGGCTTTGATTTGGACACAGCAGCCTCTTTTAACATTCAATGAGTGTATACTGTGTGCCTGTTGTAATGCAATGTCAGTATTTGCATATATACACGTACTATATTTTAATCCTCATGACATCCTTCTGAGGTAGATAGCACTCTTTAAGTAGAAGCAGTAAGCTCTCAGAGGTTAAAGAACTCGCTTAAAGACACAAAAGCAACACAGAGGAGAGCTGTGAGGTTAAGTTGAGACTTCTTCCTACTGCCTCACTGCAGGGCAAAGAAGTAAAAATGTTACCTTTCTCCAGTATCGATTTGTTATTCTTTATCGCCTCGGATACCCACAGTCTGAAAGCAAGGATGATACAATACTTTGTCTCCTTCAGCGGAAGTTGTCATTAAAATGATGCTTATATAACCACTCCTTTGTAACAGAGCTTTGTAAGTGAGGAAAAAAAAGAAAAAGAAGAAACAAATCTTTATCTGAGATAGTCTTTGTAAAATCTTGTGTCAGAGAGAGTTACTGTTTATGAAATGTTCATGCTCCACCCTACCTCCCATCATGTATCTCCTAATCGTTCTTGCCATTGGGTGAGGGTCATGTGACCAGCTCTGGCCACTGGACTGTGAGCAGACATGTGTCCCTTCCGGTCTGAGACAACTGAGAACTTGTATGCATCCTCCATATATGTATATGGGGGTGTGTGTGTGTTTCTGATGTTGAGCCATGAGAGATCAGTGCCTATTTGTTACTGCGGCATAGACTAGCTTGATCAGTTCAGGTTCTCTGACTTGAACTGGCTCAAGGTTAGGCACCACCTCTGTCCTGTTCCTTTCCTGATCCCCACAGTTAAATACAGAGCCTGTAGGGCATATGCTCAACGAACATTAGTTGAAAGAAGATAAATGAATCCCCCAGTTGAGCCTGGTTTCTATATGCTATCTAGTTAAGCCACCTATGAACTGTTTCTGGAAACCAATGGTTGGCCAACCTTCCTGAAATGTCATTGCATTCCATCACTCCTCAGATTAGGGTCTCCCTATACATCTAATCAGTTTCCACCTCCTCCCCTTGACTTCCAGGAACCTCACGATCTGACCTAGATGCCTATGACTTTGCTACCTTGTATGTCTGATCTAATCAACCACTACTCCTTGACATGTGTCCCTTTGTTCTTTCCCCACTGTTACAGGAGTAAGCATCGCGTGCTCTTGAACGAATCATTTAGTGTCTTCTGCGTCGGTTTCCCGTGTTTGTAAAACTGTTATCAGAAGCAAATGAGAGAATGCATACCAAAATTTGTAAATTGTGTAGGATGATAAAAATTTGAAAATCTATATTTATTTTGGGTTGGCCCTTGATCATGTATATGAACTGACTGACAGCTCAGAGGAGTGATATTAAAGAAGGCATCTCTGTTTCAGGAACCCATTTGTCAAAATTTTCCGTGGTAAACTTGCACGTGCAGGCGCTGTCTAGGGGCTGTTGCTCACCCACTCCAGGTTCATCACTCATTCTTCCCGCTCAACCCGTCTCCATTTTATGTAGCCCCCACCCTCTTCCATGGGGCCCCGTTTCTCCAGGACAGATCCTATCAGGATGGCCCCATTCCCACAGCCAGTGATCAGTTTAGTCTCTGGCTGTGATGCATTCCTCGTCAATGAGACACGTGCAAAGGAGACCCGGAGGGCTCCTATGGCTTTCCTTGTTCTTGAAAGTAAACTCTCAAGACTGTATCATAACTTCATCTTCTGGACAATGGCATGTCTGGAAATGTTGCAGCCATCCTGTCAGCGAGCGAAGCTCTAGTCAGAAGTCAGAACTGACACACTTAGAAGAGAACGGTGGGGCAGACACATGGGAAGAATAGACCCTGGCTAACGTCCTGAGTCGCTGAAATAAGCCACCCTGCAGCTCCTTCCCTTCTGATTTCTAGTTATGTGAAGAACATATATTCTCCTCCCTTGCTCTAATTCAGTCTAAGTTTTCTGTTACAGGCACAGAAAGCACTGAAACCCACTTAAACTTGCTACATGAGTTTTCCAGGGATGCCGTACGAAATACCACGGACTGGGGGACTTCAACAACAGAAATCTATTTTCTCATCATCCGAAGGCAGGGAAGCCCCCGATCAAGGTGCTGCCAGAGTGGGTTGCTCCTGAGACCTCTCTGCGTGGCTGGCATGCGGCCACCTTCCGGCCACCTCTTCTCAGGGTCATCCCTCTGTGCTTTCACATTCTCAGTGTCTCTGTCTCTGTCCCCATTGCCTCTTCTCCTGAGGACACCAGTCAGGTTGGACCAGGGCCCACCCTAATAGCCTCATTTAAGCTTAATCTCCTCGTCACAGGCCCTCTCTCTAAATACAGTCAAATTCTGAGGGTTAGGGTTTCAACATATAAATTTTGAAGGAAACGGCCCTGGCCGGTTGGCTCAGCGGTAGAGCGTCGGCCTGGCGTTCGGGGGACCCGGGTTCGATTCCCGGCCAGGGTACATAGGAGAAGCGCCCATTTGCTTCTCCACCCCCCCTTTCCTCTCTGTCTCTCTCTTCCCCTCCCGCAGCCAAGGCTCTATTGGAGCAGAGATGGCCCGGGTGCTGGGGATGGCTCCTTGGCCTCTGCCCCAGGCACTACAAGTGGCTCTGGTCATGGCAGAGCGACGCCCCAGAGGGGCAGAGCATCACCCCCTGGTGGGCAGAGCGTCGCCCCTGGTGGGCGTGCCGGGTGGATCCCGGTCGGGCGCATGCGGGAGTCTGTCTGACTGTCTCTCCCCATTCCCAGCTTCAGAAAAATACAAAAAAAAAAAATTTTTTTTTTGAAGGAAACAATAGTTCAGCTCATAACAGTTGTTCAAGCCCCCCAAAATGGGGGAGTTTATTTTAAAACTACAAAAAAAAAACCCCACAAAATCAAAGCGTAGCTTATAAAGTTAGACCTCATGGGAAGTGGGAAGCCAACAGGCAGCTAATCTCTTCATGTTTCTCTCTTTCTGGTCTCAACTTTCTATTTCATATAACCACTCGTAACTGCTTTGCTCCTTTCTCCCTACAGACCAGCCCCCCACTCCTCTGCTGCCCAAGGTCCATCAGGGGTGCCCCACCATGGTGGCCTCAGCCTCTAAGGCACATGACCCTTCTTTTTGGCTCCCAACGGCTCACAGACTCGGGTGCCAGGCCTATCTTTGTTATTGTTTCGGGATTGATTGAGATATAATTAACAAATAACATGGCATAAATTTCAGGTGGACAACATAATGATTTGACCCATGGCTGTATTGCAAAATGATTCCCACAATCAGTTCAGTTAACATGCAGCACTTCACCTGGTTCCATTTTTTATTTTCCTTGTGATGAAAAATTTTAAGGCTGACTCTCATATGAACTCTTTACTAACATTCTTAAGATAGGAAGTCCAGTCGGCCCAGTTTCTCCACCCTTGGTCCATTCTAACGCGGTCAGGTACATAAAGGCGAACTCTTAGGGTCTCTAAGTTAGGTCGCCAAGGAGATGATTTGAATGGGAATAAAATCTGTGCTGGCTCTAGAGGAAGGGGGAATGTGGATAAATTTATACTGCAGCCAGGTGGATTTGAGGTAGATTGAACGATCACTCACAAAAGGTGAGGTTGATTTATTATTGACAACCTACAGAGGAGTCTTTAGGAAAGCCTCATTTCATTCTGCCCTTGATGCTGACTATTTTTATTTTTCCAATATTTGTAATAAATAACCTAGATTAGGACATGGAAGACAGGCCTACTGAATTTTTGGTTGACAAAATGATGGAAATGTTAGTTAACAGAGAGAAATTCAGACTCAAAATGATCATAAAGGACTAGAAACCTAAGAGGAACGGAGAAGAAAATTAGCTCAGAGAAGTCGTAAGCACCACATTTGGATTTCCGTCTTCACTTGCGCAACTACAGAATGGAGGTTTCAAATTGAGCCTTTAGATAAATTGTAGCACTCTATGGGTCTGTAGCTAAGAACTTCTTGTTCTTTTTAATTACATAGTTGCACGCTAAAGTTAGTTTGTCTAAGCAAATGTTTTCTTAAAGTTGGAAGATTCTTATAACATTCGTTTCCCTTCTGTTTACAGATTAAGTACATCATAAGAAACAGTAAGTAATTTCAGGTCCCCCCAGGTAACTCCGCAACCTGGAAAATCCTGAACCAAGAGGCCTCTCCGCAGTGTAGCTAGTGAAGGGGAGGCTCCTATAATACACAGCACGTTTGTAACCATGGTCCATACGACCCCGCCCTGGGCAGCTGGGGGTTCTGTAAGCTTTGCTTTCCCAAGTTAGGAAACAGATAAAGACAAGATTCTTTTCCAGCTGCTTTGTCTACTATGCCTTTTTTATTTCTTTAATTTTTTTTGAAATAACCTTATTATTTTTCCCTTATAAAGGAATAGCAGCTCAATGAAAATTGAAGTCCAAACATCACAAAAAAATGTGTGGTATAGAAGTGTAGAAAACGAAATATTGCATACTGGGTAACCAATGTAAATGGTTAGGTGACTCCTTTTTCAGATTTCTGTGTGTATTCTAACAAATTTATTATATTATTATTACATATTATTTTTTGCAGAGTGCAAGAGAGAGAGAGAAAAGGAGAGAGATGAGAAGCATCAACTCATAGTCACTTCACTTTAGTTGTTCATTGATTGCTTCTCATATGTGCCTTGAGCAGGGGGCTCAAACCAAGCCAGCAACCCCTTGCTCAAGCCAGCGTCCTTGGGATCTTGTTGATGATCCTGCCTGATGAGCCTGTGCTCAAGCCAGCAACCTCAGGATTTCAAACCTGGGACCTCAGTGTCCCAGGTTGACACTCTACCCACTGCACCACCCCTAGTCAGGCTAAATTATTAATATTTTTATTTCAAGGAATATAAGTGTGAAGAGGTTAGCTCAACATACACTCTGTCCCCAACCCTCCCCCAACTAAACCCTTAAGGTCTTTATCTGATTCGCAAGCAGTGGCTGTGAACAGAGAATCTAGGCAGCACTTCTGACAGTCCTACCGAACTGAGGGGGTGCGGGAGCAGGGGCAGTTTAGAATCTAGTAAAGGGTAGGGACCATGAGAAGCACCCCAGGTTTCTGGCTGGCATCAACAAAAGCCCACACCTTAGAGATAGGGGTGAACCAGAAATAAATGAGCCCTCCCAGAGCAAAATCTAGTTTTAATAGACTTAACCCATGCTTGGATTAGCTAATTTGCCTCTATGTATTTTGATAGAAGTAAAAGCAAAATTTTTTTTTGTAAGAAAATAAAGTTACCCAGCGTTCCAAACTATATTATTATTTTTTCAGTACACAACACCTGGCATGTCATTTGAAACATGAGTGAAGAAATAGAATGTTCTGATTTTGGAGTCGTTAGACATAGATTTTAAAACAATCATAATTTAATACTTTAAAGAAATGATAGTATGTAGAATTTTAGCATAAATTCTATAGCTTTGTAGTATAATTTGAATTTAGGAAGTATGATATCTTTTGTTCTTTTGCTCAAGATTGGTTTGGCAATTTTAGGATTGTTTGTTCTGGTTGTGTAAAAGATGCCGTTGGTATTTTGGTAAGGATTGCATTGACTCTATAGATTGCTTTGGGTAGTATAAATGTTTGAATACTATTATTCTTCCAATCCATTGGCATGGTATATGTTTGCATTTGTTTGTGACATCTTCATTTTTTTTCATCAATGTCTCATAGTTTTCAGAGTACAGATCTTTCATCTTCTTGGCTAAATTTGTTCCTAGGTATTTTATTATGTTGGATGCAATTGTTAAGTGGGATGATTCTCTTCATTTCTCTCTCTGAGAGTTTGTCACTAGTATATAGAAATGCAAGCTATTTCTGTATGTTAATTTTGTATCCTATAACTTCACCAAATTTATTTATTATTATTTTTTTAAAGATTTTATTTATTCATTATAGAGAAAGGAGAGAGAGAGAGAGAGAAGAAAGAGAGAGGGGGGGGGGAGGAGCAGGAAGCATCAACTTCCATATGTGCCTTGACCAGGTAAGCCCAGGGTTTTGAACCGGCAACCTCAGCGTTTCCAGGTTGATGCTTTATCCACTGCGCCACCACAGGTCAGGCTATTTATTATTTCTGATAGTTTTTTGGTCAAGTCTTTAGGTGTTCTATGCCTAGTATCATGTCATCTGCAAATAATGACAGTTTCAGTTCTTCTCAATGTGGATGACTTTTTTTGTTTTTCTTGTCTGATTGCTGTAACTAGTACTTCCAACACTATGTTGAATAAAAATGCTAAGAGTGATAAATAAATAAATAAATAAATAAATAAATAACACTAGTGAGAGGGGGCATCCTTGTCTTGCTCCTGATCTTGGAAGAAAAGCTTTCAGATTTTCTCTGTTGAGGATGATGTGAGCAGTGAATTCGCCATTCGTAGTCTTTATTATTTGGATGATGTGAGCAGTGAATTCGCCTTTAATATTCTGAGGTATGTTTCCTCAATACCCACTTTGTTGAGATTTTTTCTTTTTTAATCATAAATGAATACTGAATTTTATCAAAATTTTTTTGCATCTACTGATATAATTATCTGATTTTTCTCCTTCACTTTGTTTACATAGTGTGTCATGTTAATTACTTGTGAATAGTAAACCATCCTTATATCCTTGGAATAAATTTCATTCAATCTTGGTGTATAATCCTTTTAATGTATTATTAAATTCAATTTGCTAAAATTTCTTTTGAGAATTTTTACATCTATGTGCATCAGGGATATTGGCCTGTCATCTTCTTTTGAGAGCATTTAGTCTGTTTACATTTAAAGGAATTATTAAAAAGTATGTACTTACTGCCATTTTGTTCATCATTTGTTGGCTTTCTTTGTAGTTCTCCCTTCCTTTCTCCTTCTCTTGGTCTCTTTCTTTGTGGTTTGCTGGTTTTCTTTAGTGTTATGTTTGAGTTCCTTTCTCTTTCTTATTATTGTGTGTGTGTGTGTGTGTGTGTGTGTGTGTGTGTGTGTGTGTGTGCATTTCGAAGGGTTTTGGTTTGTGGTTATCATGAGGTTTATATATATCAATATATATAGCAGTCTATTTTAAGCATATAGTCATTTAAGTTCTAAGGCATTCTTAAAGTGCTACATTTTTACTTCCCTTCTCTCATGCTTTGTGTTTCTGACATCGTAGTTTAGATCTTTTTTATTTTGTGTTTCCCCTATGTACTTAACTATAGTTACAGTTGATTTTGTTACTCTTGTCTTTTAACCCTCCTACTGGCTTCTCAAGGAGCTAGCTGATCCATTGTCTTTACTGTACATCTGCCCAGGCAGGTCAAGAACATGAAGACAAACAAACAGGCCCCCACTTGGGCAGCGCCTGGAGCGAAGGCAGAGAGACAAGCTGGGGTTTCTGGGTCATTACCGGGAGGACAGGGATAGATGCGCCGTCTCTCAGTGGCTCCTCTGGACACCCGGGTAAATGGCTGTGTACACAGGCACGTTACCCAGCCGCTCCCTCGAAGGTAAACAGCCGCTTCCTGCTTTGCCGACCAGCCCTGCTTAGGGCCCCGACACGCCGTGCACCCAGGGGGAAGAGGAGGCACCTTTCATTCGTGGTCTCATCAATTCACTGCAGCAAGCCGCACGGAGACCCTCTTCAGTGCCCAGCACGGCGGTAGGTACTGGGACTACAGTGAGGATCAAAGGAGATGACGTCCCTCCCTCGACCTCTGTCCCCTCCTTGTAGAATCCGGGGTTGTCCGAGCGAGGAGTAGCTCAGAGTCCCCAGGCCACCCCCCTCGTGGTGCAGATGGAAACATCGAAACCCGAAGACAGGAAGCGACTCGCCCAAGATGCCGAGCGGGGTCACCGGAGACTTCAAGCGAGTCCGGTCTCAACACGCCTCTGTCCACGGCTGGCATTGCCTCCTGCTTCGGAGGTCGTCACTGCACACAGGGTTTGAATGGACTAGTCTGCAGGCGGCAACTCAGTGTGCTCTCCGGTACCCACTGCCAGGGCGATGGGGAAGGAGGAGCCAGAGGGCCCCCCAAGAACACCAGACTGTAATCCAGTTCTGGGTCCCTAGGTCACCACGTGGATGGCTCAGACTGGCCGAGCTTGTCTTCTGTTTATTTACTTCTTTCCCCCGTTTCTGCTTTCCATTCTGAAGTGTGTACTCCCTGAAGTTAGAGCAAGCACACCCTGCACCACACTTCCGGTTCCAGGGTGCACGTATGTCCAGTCGTTTCATTCATCTCTCAGACCAGCGGGTGTTCCCTGAGTGCCTACTGTGTGCCGGGCCTGGTGAGCACTATGGGGATTTAATGGTCCCCCAGACGTAAACATGTCCCTGAACTGATCCTGCCCTCATCCCCTAACCTGAGAGCTAAGCATCTGTCAAATAATTGCACATCTAAATATAAATGTACTACCAGAGTAGGTTGCTTGTGTTAGTTCAGGTCCCCTAAGCAGCAGATAGTAAGACAAGAGTAAATGTGCAAGAGATTTATCTGTGAGTGAAAATGGGGGGGGGGGGACTGAAGAAGACCTAGGGGGACATCAGGCAGTGAAGCATTCGTGGAGGGGAGAGACAGGCAGCCTTAGGCTGCGGCGTAGTTCTGAGGAAGCGCTGCCAGAGCCAGTGTCCCCATCAGAAGGGTCACACGCTCTCACAGACAGACCTGACTTAGTATTCCTACTGTGCTCAGTTACGGGAATAGTTACACTACCTGTGTCAGGAGACAGGTGGTAGTGGATTCAGAGTACAGCAGTCTGGGGTGTCAGTCCGCAATGTTCCCCTCAGTAAGATACCTCAGAAGTATATTTTTGTGGCCACCACAATACAACAAAGAAGCAAAATAATGTAATGACAGAGGGTAAGTGAGAGGAACTTGAGCTTGTCTAGGAGAATGGAGATCCCCTGAGCAAATTATCCTTGTGTTGAGTTAATGAGGTGCAAATGCGGTGTTGCAGGAAGAGGGAACGGCATGTACAAAGGGCCTGCGGCAGAAAGCATCACGGGATGTTCAAGAAAGTGAAAGGAGGCCAGTGTGGCTTAGTGGAGAGTACAGTGTGAGACTAGAGAAGTGGGCATCACAGGAGAGCCCCCAGAGGACTTTAAATGACACACACCTTAAACTTACCACCGTAGGCACAGGGAACAGGGTGTAGTACCCTGTGGGTGCCTGGGTTTCCAGGTTGTTTAACTCTAGACTGACTGCTGGAAATGCTTTTGTTAGGATGAGAACAGAGGTGACAAACTGTGGCTCCCATGACAAACAGCACTTAAAGATGTGTTTAGGTGGGCCCAGGCGATAGTTTTAACATTTCTTAAATTTGCTGTTCTCATTGAAAAACTGGGCAATTCTACACAAAAATTCGTATTGCCAGTTTCTCTTTAAAAATATCAGATCTAGGCCCTGGCCGGTTGGCTCAGCGGTAGAGCGTCGGCCTGGCGTGCGGGGGACCCGGGTTTGATTCCCGGCCAGGGCACATAGGAGAAGCGCCCATTTGCTTCTCCACCCCCAACCCCTCCTTCCTCTCTGTCTCTCTCTTCCTCTCCCGCAGCCAAGGCTCCATTGGAGCAAAGATGGCCCGGGCACTGGGGATGGCTCCTTGGCCTCTGCCCCAGGCGCTAGAGTGGCTCTGGTCGTGGCAGAGCGATGCCCCGGAGAGGCAGAGCTTCGCCCCTGGTGGGCGTGCCGGGTGGATCCCGGTCGGGCGCATGCGGGAGTCTGTCTCACTGTCTCTCCCCGTTTCCAGCTTCAGAAAAATACAAAAAAAAAAAAAAAAAAAAATCAGATCTAGAAACCCCAGGCCACACACCCCCCCCCCCCCCCCCCCCGCATGGAAACAGTTGTCCGGTAAAGAGTAGGGGCTTCCTCCTGCAGACGGAGCCTGTGACATGGTGGTTGAGCCATACCAACGTACTGGGCTAGTGGATCAATGAATGAGAATACACAGACCTGTAGTCCGTGTGGGCCGTGGCCCTGGAATCCCTCTCAGCCTGAAAGAGAAAGTGACTGGAGACTTAGTCCCGTGGGTGCTGGTCAATGTTTAACAACCAACTCTTTGGGAGATTAAAAAGATATATCATCTTGATTGGTAGAGTGTTTGCCAATTTGGGGTGCTGTAAACAGTCCCAGCACGGCCGATTTCAGCCTGCCAGCAGGATGTACCCCGATCGTGGGCGGGGTTTGGAGATGGGCAGGAGCTGGTGACGAGATGTTTCAGGCTAGCTCCCACACACCGCTCGTGGGAGGTGTGTGAGGTGACAATGACGACGTCACGGAAATAACGACCTTCCGGAGCAGTGCCTGGAACATGGCAGGTGCTAAGTATTTAACGAGGCAGGAACTGAACGGGCTGAAGGTCACAGGCGGCACACCGGGGAGAAACAGGAAAGGGTAAGAAGGGGTCCAGAGATGCTGACCTCGGGGCCACGGTTTAACTCCTTTGACTGTCAACCTGTCTGATTTTCAGAGCTCTCACCAGTCAAATGAAAAGAAAGGTTGCGTGATCTCTCTAAACCCTCTTCTATAACCCCACAATGTCAATTAGTGACTTGCAGCCATTAAAAACTGTAATGATCGTTTCAAACAAAATATCTCAAATCCGATAAAAGGGGGTGTACATCTGTTGGGAGCCCTGATCCCTTAACTAGTTAGTTCCCCCGACCCCCAAAGTCCCTTGTAGTAGTCTGTCAGAGTGGGGACTCCAATGAGCCACATCTTCCTACAGCCGCACCCTCGTGAATTCACTTCCTCTTGAATCTGGGCTGAGCCTGTGACCTGGTTCAACCAACAGAAGAGAGCAGAGGTCACCAGAGGCCGGCTTCTGGCCTAAGTCCTGAGAAGATCCAACGGCTTCCAGAGCTCTGAGCTACTATACAAGAAGTCCAGTTACCCGGATGGGGAGGCCACACAGAGAAGCCGCCATGGTCTCGTGTGGGAAGAGAAAGGCCCTGACACTACCTGGAGTAAGAGCAAGAGACCCAGCCCCCGCCCCCCCCCCCCCCCGTGGGACAGCAGAGCCCCGCCCCACAAGCGCCTGGTGGCTGAATGCATCAACGGGAATGGTGACCAGAAGTGAGCCCAGCAGAATTTCTCGGCCAAACCCAATTCAGGTTGCAGAATTGTGAGCAAATAAAACGGTGGTTGTTTCAGGTTCTGTTAGAGTTTGGATCCTGGTAAAGAAGGGATATTATCTAAATAACCACTGACACAGAATTGATCCATACAGGGAAGACCAGCCCAGCTATTATAAGCATAAGGCAAGCCTAGGTTTGCCAGTGTCAACTGTCACCGAGATGTCCTGCCCCGTCTGAGAGCAACATTCAGAAGACTGTGTATAGTACAGAAGCCAGCACTTAAGAAACTAGTCACAGAGGCCCTGGCTGGTTGGCTCAGTGGTAGAGCATTGGCCTGGCATGCAAGAGTCCTGGGTTCGATTCCCAGCCAGGGCACACAGGAGAAGCGCCCATCTGCTTCTCCACCCCTCCCTTTCTCCTTCCTCTCTGTCTCTCTCTTCCCCTCCTGCAGCCAAGGCTCCATTGGAGCAAAGTTGGCCCGGGCACTGAGGATGGCTCCATGGCCTCTGCCTCAGGCGCTAGAATGGCTCTGGTTGCAACAGAGCTATGCCCCAAGATGGGCGGAGCATCGCCCCCTGGTTGGTGGGCATGCCAGGTGGATCCCGGTCGGGCACATGAGGGAGTCTGTCTGCCTCCCCGTTTCCAGCTTCGGAAAAATACAAGGAAAGAAAAAAAAAAAAAGAAACTAGTCACAGAATGATAGACTGGTGATGGGGGAGGGGAGCCACTTTCATTATTTATCCTCTGGCACATATTTTTTTTTACAGTGTTTCCATTTATTAACTATTCAAATCATAGAAAGAACCTTTTGACAAAAACACAACAGAAAAAATGAGCTCCCCTAACATAATGTTGCTGATAACAAGCTGCGACCACTCTGTGACCACTCTGGTCACAAGAGCATTATATTAACCTTGATGACCTGGGTCTTCTAGTAAATTTTACTCAGAAATAGCATACAAGAAGAGAGGAAAGAATTAGAAAGAAAGGCGTTAATGACTAAGTCACGATGTTAGTTGTCCAAGAGCAGGCAGCCCGACTGGCCCGACAAATTTCCATTTTTTATTAAGTTACATCACAGACCTAAGCAAAGCATCTGGCCATGTCACTCACAATATTCTTGGGGAAAACATACCACAACAGAGATAGAGTGACTGTGCAATTAAAGAGGGATTTGTTGCCAATGTCAACCAGTCATACTCACACTCATCCTGGAAGTCTCTAGAGATAGCCCATAATGTTCCGCCTTTACCCCCTTCTTGTCCAACAGTCTTTCTTCACTGATTTAAATGAAGTCACAGCAGGTGTACTCACCAAATTTTGGGAGGAGGAGGTGCATAAATAGAGAAGGAATAGCTGCTAGGTTTGGTAGCAGAATAAAGACTCAGATGATGCTGACAGTCCAGGTTAGTAGGTCAAAACCAACCACATACAATTTAAGAGTAATAGTATCTGTTTTTAACATCAAAAAAAAAAAAAAAAAAAAAGCCAGCTATGTGAATGCAGGGTCAGGGAGCTGGATTGACAGCTTTTGAGTCACAAAAGGTCGGAGGGTTTTAATTAACCCAAAGCTCAGTGTGATTCAACAACAGAACTACATTTTATTATTATTATTACTATTTGGAGCAATTTTAAGCCACAGTAATAAGTATTCTTTTCAGCAGCAGGGCTGTGATGATCCTAATAGATTCCACGAGGGGCATATTACCTCTGAAGTATTGTGTGCTCGGTTCTGGGTGAAAGAGTGAGCAATTATGCACAGGAGGGGTTGGGAACGCCTGTCTCACAAGGAATGGTTATCAGCACTGGAGATAAATGAGGACAAAATGATAATATTTCCAGGAAATAATAGTGACCACCATCTATTTGAAGAGCGTCCAGGTGTAAGAGGGAGTAAACCTACTCTTCGTTGCTGTACGTTGCAGTCAGCTGTTGCCACATGAACGCTGGGTGGGCTAATAGCTGCATCCCTTCTCCTCTTCCATCCCTGCAGGTGAACTGGACTTGGTCGGAGCTGATGTGGGCTTGGCCAGGCCTGGCTGATGTGGTCTGGGGCTCCGTTTTATTTCCTAGGGTTATTTTTCTTTGGGAATCGGTAGGTGTCCCAGTGAATATTTTTTTTCTCATAGTAACGGAAGAAGCACAAAAAAGGGTGTTTCCAAAGGGCATACACATAGCTTCTGTCGGCATTCCAGCCACTGACATTTCAGTGGCCCAAATCAAGCCCTCCCGAAGTCAAAGGTCAGGGAGACGGTTCAGCCACTCTGAGGCCACGGGAAGGGGACTGGGGGGAACAGTGTTACAGAGTAGTAGAAACATCAACTAATCCCACCTAGACTAGTCGGGCACAACTGGGTCAGTGGGCTAACGTTATAAGAGGATTGATTCTGGATAATGTAATTAAAAAAAACTAAGGGATCATTGAAACTGTCCAACGATAGATGCAAACTAGTGATATCTCTGTCCTCGCAGGAGGTTAGACGGAGTCCAACGACTCATTTCTCAAGAATGTCATCAGTGAAATTCTAGCGTCACTTAGAAAAGGCAGACACTGAGCTGGCTGGCATCTTCCCGCCTCTACCACCTGATAATCCCACGACCCGCTCTACCCCCCACCTTCCTCTCCTGACTCCGGGGATCCTGCAGCTACTTTCCCCTGGGCTGTCCCCTGGGAAGCTTGATTATATTGAGATTTGTTTCCCTGAGCGTTTCACACGCATGTGCTCCTTGTCTTCACAGTGGCTTTGGAAGTGTGTCAGCGGTACAGGCTGGCTCTTACACTTCTCTTTCATCATCTATAGCCACTAGCTCAGGGCCCACTAGCTCAGGGTCCACTAGCTCAGGGTCCACTAGCTCAGGGCCCACTAGCTTAGGGTCCACTAGCTCAGGGTCCGGCAACAAGTCCTCAGCATGTCTTTAAACCGCCACGCAACACCCTTTCTGGCTGCAAACCACCCTTCCAGCCTCCTCCACCGCTCGCAGCCTGTGGTTCAGCCTGATCGAGCTCCTGGACCTTCCCCAGGCACACAGCCTCTGCTTCTCAGGGCTTTGCTCACTCAAATACCGTTCTCTTATCCTCGCCAACCCAGAGCCGACCCATCTGCCCAGGGAAAAGCGAACACTACCTTCTCCAAGATATTTTCACTCTTCGTCTTCTGAATAGCTCTAACACTTCTGACAGTGTTCAAGATTTTTATGGAGTACAAAAGGGGTTCTCAACCCTAACCCCATTAAGGTGATTTGGGAAATACTTAAAACATACATACTCAGGCCCCAGCTGGTAACAAGACACCAAGCACAGTGGTTTAAGCAATAATCACATTCAGTTACCTGACATAACCAGGTATATGGTAGTTAGTGACTCCAGGATTGGCACAGCCAAGAACTGGGGCTCTCTGTCTTCCTGATCTGCCATTCTTTTTGTTTTTCTTTCTCTCTCTCTATTTATTTATTTTTTTAGCGAGAAAGACAGAGACAGAGAGAGAGGGAACAGATAGGGATAGACAGACAGGGAGAAAGATGAAAGCATCAAGTCTTTGTTGCGACACCTTAGTTGTTCACTGATTGCTTTCTCATATGTGCTTTGATCAGGGGGCTACAGCAGAGCAAGTGATCCCTTGCTCAAGCCAGCAACCATGGGATCATGTCTATGATCCCACGCTCAAGCCAGCCTACCTCAGGGTCTCGAACCTGGGTCCTCTGTGTCCCAGTCCAACGTTCTATCCACTGTGCCACCGCCTGGTCAGGCTGATGTGCCATTCTTAATGTATCAGCAGTGTCTCCCCTCATGGTTTGCAAAACAGCTGCTAAGGCTCCAAGCCTCACGTC
This sequence comes from Saccopteryx leptura, assembly GCF_036850995.1. Lineage (NCBI taxonomy): Eukaryota > Metazoa > Chordata > Mammalia > Chiroptera > Emballonuridae > Saccopteryx > Saccopteryx leptura. Next base: position 6,824,429 of record NC_089511.1, read on the forward strand.
CTCACACGAGCGTACCAAGTAGGAAACAGAGGAGGCATGGGAGGTGTTTTCTTCCCCACTGTTATTCTCGACAGAGAGAGAGAGCCCAGACGTTTCTTGCAGACATTGACTGATCCCTCATTGGCTAGGCCTGGGCCACACACCCATCCCAGACCTATCACCAGCAAAGGAGAATGGATTGTCCGGATTGCTTGAGGCCAAGCATGATCCGCTATTGGGGCTAGACCGTCCCGAAGAAAATCCAGACTGCTGAAATCCAAGCGAGAAAGGAGGGGAATAGTCAACAGGAAGAGCCACTATGTACATAGAGCCCGCGGAGGGCAGGCGCCCGGCCACGCCCACAGGTCTTCTGTGAGTCTCCAGGGATACTCTCCGGTCACTGGCTAAATAACGAAATCCTCTCGCTCCAAGCCATTGCCTCGAAGGCTTCTCTTATCCAATCGTGAGGCACGGAGTCCCCGGGGCCTCGCTTATTCTGACATGTGAGCACCTTTCCTTTCCTGGGCTCTCCACATACAAGTGAGGTTTCCACAGGGGCCTGCCAAACCTCGTAGGTGTAGAAACCATACGGCTATGCGCTAATTGTGTAGGTTCCTAGAAAAATGCACCTCTGAGGGAACCATGGTTGACCCATGGCGGATACATAGGGTTTCGTCTTTCCTTTTCACCCCCGCCATCAGGCAGGAGGGGGACTGAAGGTCTCAGACAAAGCAGGGATCAAATACAAGCTCCGACACTGACTGCCTGGGTGGCCTTGGGCTAAACAGCTAACCTCTCAGAGTCTTGGTCTCCTCACGATGTGTAAACCATTTACTATCTGCCAGGAATGCTATGTGGACCAACACCGGTGATAACCACCCCTTCATCAGTGCCCATTCCATGGCTGCTGGTCCTATTCTAGGTATTTCATATACATTATTATTTTTAATCTTCACCACACACACACACACACACACACACACACACACACACACACACACACACTAAGGTAGGGGCTAGCATTGCTCCTGAAGCTCAGAGACATTAGGAACTTGCTCAAGGTCACACAGCTTAACGGGTGAGGGTTGAACCCAGGTGTTAGACTTCAAAGCCAGTTCTGGATCTGATCGCTTAGTCAGTATGTCCTGGGGTTCTCTTTCCTCGTCCCCAGCTGTCCGATGCTATGCCAGAGTCGTCCCTGCGGTTGCTCCGGGCACTCCTGGCCCTCGTTCTGTAACGCAGCCTTCTCTTTTCTCTGTCTGGGTTCCCAGGTGAATGATTGCTATTTCTTAAATGCCCTTCCAGGAAACGCCCTTGTTGACAGACGCTTCTTTCGCAGCTCTTCTGGGTTAGGGGGATGTGGACGGGAGGCAGGGAGGGAGACGTCCCCCCCAACAGCCTTTCCGGTGTTTGTTGTTTGTCTGTTCGTTTCCACTTCCGAATGCTGTGTCGCACCGTGACTCCCCGCCCCCTCCTCTCGATCTCTCTCTCTTTCCTGGGAGAATACCAGCCCTGTTTCACCACGACCCCCACCAGGGCCTCCCCCATCCCATCGCTTCGGGTGCAGTGCGCTGAGCGTCACGAACGGCACAGTCTCCTTTCCATAATAAGGTCTCCAAAATCGCCACACTCATCGCAGAAAGCACGCGCCGGCCTCCCCGACACCCTCCTTTCCTCGTTTCAGGAGGGACCGGTGTCCGCCCTCAAGCTGCCCCTTAGAAACCAGGAGCCTCTTTCCTCTCCGTCCTCTAGCTGCTGCCTTCCTGTCGCTGCCAGTTTCTGTCCCTGCTGGACGCCCGCTGAGCAGGCTGGCCCGACCCAGGACTGGCACTTGGGTTCATCGAGGGTGGGCATTCTCCCTGCAGTCCGTTTTGCATATATTTCCTAAACACTTGTTGGAGTCCTGGCTCCCTCCTTTGCTCCCCAAGTGGAGTCCGAGGGCCGCGTCCGTCTCTTTCTTCACAGCCTCTCTCTCGTCCCCCCTGCTCACTCTAAAGGACAATAGATTTCCCATCGTCGGTGACATAGCCTGAATCTGTAGGGGCCACAGGACATGCTCAAGAAATTTAAAAGAATGCCATAATAAAAGCCTCCATGTCACCTTTTTCTTGAAATATGAGCATAGCGAAGAAATTTGAGAGGAGAGAGAGCCTGAACAGAGATTCTTGGCAGCTTAATTGTGTATAATAAGAGCTATCAATGACTGAGCCCATAATAATGCCAGCCACTCTCCTAAGATGTTCTATACATGTTATTATTTAATCTATATAACACGGCTTGAGAATATATTATTATTCCTCCCCCCCATCCCCAGATGCATGGAGAAAATTAAGGCTAAAAACAGTTAAGTAATTTGCCTAATAACATGCAGCTAGTAAGTATCAGAGAAGGGATTTGAACCAAGACTTGGGCTGATCTCCAAGTCCATGAGCTTAGCTGCTGTTACCGGGGCTCACCGGCTTTTCCCTCCGCCCAGCACCTCTCTCTGAGGTTTCCATATTTGCCTTCTGGTTAATATTTACTTCCTCCTCCCTGGTACACCACGTCAAGGGTGTGGCGTGGGTTTTCTGCTTCCTTGAACGCTCCTTACGCAGTTTAAACCAGCTTTACTTGCTTTCGATTGGGGATTAAAAGTGACAACTGTAAGTGAAACGGAGAACCAGCTCTGACTTCGGCATTCAAGTGGCTCCTGTGTAGGACGATGTCTTTCCTTTTATATTGTTGAAGCTTCCGTAATGGCCAAGTGGGCCCAAACATTATCTAACCTTCAGACAATCCCGGAGGGCCTGTGGGAAATCCCAAGCACTCTGGAGGGGGGTCACTGGGGATAAATGGATTAAAGAAAAGATCTTGATTTACAGGAGTATTGGTGGATGGGGGAGCATTATGGACACTTTTTATTTTTTCTATTGCAGAACCAATCTGGTGGAGGGGGAAGTGGGCTTTAGAGTCAGACCCAAGCTTGTGGGGTGACCTTGGACAGCATTCTGAGTATTCTGACCCTGTGTCAACTTCCTCAGTGGGACATGGGGACAGCAAGAGGCCCTGCTAGGGATATTTTGTGGATTGATGAGATTTGGCATATACAGGACCCAGGAGATACCGGCACATTGTAGGTGCTCCCTAAACCGATGCAACAATTCTTCTGGGAGATTCAGCTGGGCTCCCGCCGGAAGCAGTGCCCCTCACAGCTGCGTCTCGAAGCCCCTGAGTGAGGGTGGGCCTGTTGGTTCCGCTGCCAGCTCAGTGCCCCACCTCGGGAAGCAGAACTCATCATCCCCCTCTGCTCTTTCTGTGTTTTGAGAAAAGTAACTGAGAAGTCCACCTAGCGACTTGAAAGCCTAAGGTATCCTTTGTTTTCAGAGTGAAAAGGAAGGAAGTTGGGGGAGAAAACGAGGCAAGGATTCAGGATTGACGTTTCCAAATCTGCAACGTGAGCAAGCCTGGTGTTTGGTGCTCCTGGCCCTCTCCTTTCCCTGTCCATTTCTGTTTTCCTTAAAAAGGGGGGAGTGTATTAAAGTTCCCCCCCCCCAGAGAAAGAGGGAGAGAGAAGGAAGATGAGGTACACTCCTTCCTCTGCTTTTATGCCAGCTGACCTCACTCACCACCGTGGTGTCCTCGTCTGTGGAACTGAGTTTAATAACAGCTACCTCGCACACCTGCCGAGTCGTTCGAGGAGCCAGACGGCTGAGGCGGACAGGGAAACCTCAGGTAGGGTTCACACCGAGGCGGAGAGACTTCCTGCTACAGGGGAAGGAGCTCTGGGCCAGGAGGGAGCAAAGCCAGGTTGGAATTCAGGGCGACGACCAGCAGCTTTGTGACTCCGGGCAGCTCGCCCCTCCTTTCTGCTCCCCTGGTTTCTGATCATGTGATGAGCCAAACGGAGCCCGACTCCCCAGGCTGGGGGACCCACGCGCTCCCCTGTGCGCAGGCACCTTGGGAATTGTGTGGACGGGACACATCGTTTCTGCCCCTGTCTCAGGTCACTCCCAGGGCATGGCTGCCTTCGGTCTGTCTGTTTGCTCTCAGTCGTTCTCACACAGTGAAACCACAGACAGGTAAAACCCCCCTCCACGTGCATTGGGAGGAGCGTCAGAGGTCCCTGTGGGGTATTATCTTCCCCTAGTTTCTTACGAACCCAGAAGCAGGAAGGGGTGTGAGACGGAGTGAGTGTGGGCTGTGTGTGGGGGACGCACACCCCACCCACAAGGGACAGCAGAACTTAGTGCCAACTAACAGTTGGCATGGGGGTGGGGTAGGTCCAGTGTGGTCATACCCGGTTTTTCAAGCAATGCCAATGAGCTTGAATTTTTTTAAATGTAAGATTTGACCATGCAGGCACACTTGTAACTGTAAATAGCATAGGAAGAACTCGATAGTCTTTTCTAGAGGGCTGACAGCCGTAAGCTGGTGTGTTCACCCGTGGCACAGAGAGCAGGAGGCTGCCTGGCGGGTCAGCAGCTGATGCCCCAGGCCAGGCCAGCTGGCGTGAGTGCAGCGTCCGAAATCCTTTGCTAGTGCCACCAGGTCCCCCGACTTCCTGGGCAGCGTTTGCTCCCTGTTCTAGAAAGGAAATGGAGGAAGCGAGAGATGAATGAGAAAGCACTGGGGAGGAGGAGCAAGCGGAGGAAAGAGAAGTAGGTCCCTGACCGGTGCCACCTCGTGAGTGCCCAGCATGGCTTTCCGGGGAACACAGGCGGGCCCCCTGCGTCACCTGGTCCAGCACCCCCCATGAGGGTGCACCGTGGGCAGGGTTAGGCTGAGGCCCCCACCCCAGGCTTGGAATAGAATGCACCCACCCCCTTCCAGACCCCGACTGCGGGGCATCATGGGGCCGTGCGGTTCGTCTCCAGCGCTGACGACGGATTTCCAGAGACGTGCTGGAGGAACAGCTTTGGACAGACGTGCCAGGTCGGCTGTGTCCTGGGAGCCCCACCGCCATGCCAGGTGAAGGAGAAGTGGACTGTGAAGCACTCTGTGTCTCATCAAAGGTTGTTACAGACACAGCAGCCATCTCCCCTGACTGGGCCACATCCCGACAGGACACGGAGTGGAGGGAGGGTGCGGTATCCTCAGTGGGCCTCACAGGACATGGAGTGGAGGGAGGGTGCGGTATCCTCAGTGAGCCTCACAGGACGCGGGGTGGAGGGAGGGTGCGGTATCCTCAGTGGGCCTCACAGGACGCGGGGTGGAGGGAGGGTGCGGTATCCTCAGTGAGCCTCACAGGACGCGGGGTGGAGGGAGGGTGCGGTATCCTCAGTGAGCCTCACAGGACGCGGGGTGGAGGGAGGGTGCGGTATCCTCAGTGGGCCTCGCTTCTCCCCGGATTCTGGACTCGCCTGCTCTCTCTGGGGCATGTCAGGGGAGGCACCGTCCCTCGGGTCGCCTTCACCACCTGCCCGCTCCCTGCTGGGGAGGACCGGGTAGGAAACACGGCATCTTGGGGTCACAGCTTCGATGTCCGGCGGGTTCCTCTGTCCGGACCCTGGCTCCTCCCCTCTCCAGCTGTGAGACTCTATCTCTCTGAACCTCACGGCCCTTAACTCTACAATGGGGATAACCCTACACACCACTCAGCCACGATGAGCACATTAGAATAAGACTGGGAATGTAAGGCATGGGCCCCAGGACAAGGCCCAGGAGAGTCACTCAGTGGAGCTGTCGCGGGGGGAGCTGGGGTCCCCAGAGCTTCCAGACTCGGACTCTAGCCAGAACGCTGGGAGGGCTGGTCCAGCCCCGTGCCCCGAGGGTCGGACCCAGGCCGGACTGCCTGAGTGGGGACATCCTGACTCTACTTCCCTGCCCTCACCTGTGACACGGAGACTACGGATGGTGCCCACGGTGTGGGCTGTTGTGAAGGCTGACAGAGCTAGCCTGCTGTGCTTAGCATGGCACTCACTGCGAGTGCCGAATGGCTGATAATATTATTTATCCGGGGGAACGCTATGGCACGCGGGCTGACCGGGGGCCCAGCCCTTGTTGCTATGGAGCTGACAACCTCAGACAGAATAGACGTATGTGAGCTTTTTCATAGAGAAGCGTTAGCAGGTGCTGCGATGCCCGGCCACATCCTCTGGGGGTCTTAGTCTTGTGGTTCGTGGGCAGTACCAGCCTCTGATCTCACCTGAGTTCATCTGTGGCACCCAGAGCCTGTTCTGCGCATGTGTTCAGTGGGGCAGAAATGTCAGAGGGTTAATGATTGACAGGAGCTGCTGTATAACTACCTGAGCTCCCTCCCACCCCAGTGACTTAACCCTGATGGGCACAGTCTACATTGGCTCTCAGAATTTTGCGACAGGATTGAGTCTCCGGTGGCCACTGTCTTGACGATATCACTTATCGGTTGACTTTCTGCCTAGTCCCAATCCCTCAGTCCCTTCTGTTGATTACTGGAATTGTCCCCAAATATGTTACTTGCACTTGAATCCTTGTTTTAGGAACCAAGTTTTGATAGATACACAGTGAGGTGCCAAGCTGAACATCCCCAAGTGCTGTCATGAGTCTACAGACAGCAGGTGCCAGGAGTTTGTGGTCGGGACTGGGATCTGTGGTCTTTGCCATGGTTGTCCTTGGGCAGGGATATCTGGTACCTGTGCTCCTCCCGGAAGCCACCCCCGGTCCTCGTTTGGGAGCAGGCATCCTTAGCAATGCCCCTGGAGGCAGGGGCCATGGGGGACTGATACCAGAGGCTGGCACTGTATCTCCTGTCTGGGCCCAACCCTGTGGCAGGCTCTCAACTTACACAGGGCATCTGAACGACAGTCAGCAAACGCCAGCCAGACAAACTGGAGTTTCTTCTCGTGTTCTTTTTATCTTTTCTTAAGAAGTAAAATGTTAAAAACACAAGTCTCTGCTCCTTATTTTGGTTAAAATAATAATAAGAAGAAGAAGAAGAAGAAGAACAGTAAACCTTGTTGACAGAAATCCACCTCATACTGAGACAAAAAGACACGCTAGCCAAACAAGTAAGGAGATGGTGAGGTAAGAGGTAACACTTAGAACAGTGTCACCCCAAGAGATCATATAAAAAAGAATTTTTTTTTTAAAAAAGTGCTGCTTCTGAATTGGGTGATTGGTGTACAAATAAGTTACAGCTTACTTTTCTGTGAAAAATAAAAATGTAGAAAGAAGAAAATATTATAGAACAAACAGAGCACCCAGAGCCAATGCTGACACTCCAGTCTTCACTGGGGAAAATCAATCCGCGTCAGAGACACGCCTCTCCTCTCAAAGAAGCGGCCCGTTCCCAGGAGACGGGCTCTCTGCCGCAGCACGCGCCCTCCGCAGCCACGGGGAGGGCGAACATCCGGCAGAAGACTAGAGGGCAGGTGCCCGGGCCCTAGGAAAAGCAGAGAGATGAAAAAGCAGGCTTTTCTTCAAAGAAAC